>NW_020654289.1:19059323-19083380 GCF_003589595.1 Hyposmocoma kahamanoa
GTAAGAAAAAACAAAACTAATTAATATTAAAAGTATAATATTATATAAATATATTTATGATTTTCTATGTCCTTTGTGGTGATATTCGCGAGCTTTGCTGTCAACGCCAATAATAGGCTTTGATACGTCAGCTATTACGAAGCGCCATCTGAAGTCTCGCCGTAAGCCAAAGTCTAATAACCATACGTAAATACGTAACGTACGCGTAACACCAAATAACCATACGTGGATATCAACGTACCATTAGCAGCGAAGAGTTCGTTTTTCGATTTACAACAAGGGCCCATCCGCACAGCTGACCTTGGGTGGACGCACAAGTCTGAACCTGTGTCGATAAGATATTGTATTTTACTCTTGCGGCCGGTAATGAACAGGCGGCCTGTAGATGTTGAGGGACAGTCGTGTACGGCCACTAACGGCTGCCCTGGTGGTTTTCCGCCATAAAATTGGTCGGTGCCTTGCAGTTTCTAGGCATATTGCCAAAATGGAAATGGTACGAGCAATGAGGGTGGCCTTCTGGCCGTGTCCGTGGCCGTGAACAGGATCTGGGACGAGAATTGCTCTTGGAGCGGGACCGTTGACGATGTCCCCTACTACTATTAGTACGTGGCTGTCTATGTACCTTCATAAGCGTTTCCACTTGTCTCACCAGCTCGGCTACCTTATTACAACCGCAAGCCGCAGCTGCTGGCAGAGCGCTCAAGGTGCAGGCGACTTGCGGTGTTGATGGTACTATGTCCGCTACTTGGTCGGCGAGTTCCGCTACCTCGTCCAAACTATTTTAGGCTGTGAAGCAACAATAGTTTGGATATTAATAGGAAAACGGCTAGCCCACACATTTCGACCCGGCCAGACCACGTAAGTGGCGTAGAAATTGGGTGGGTTTCCTGTCGCCCAATTCCTCGTAATGCACACACAGGTGATGCACAAACAGGTGAAGAGCTTTTTTTTCGTGAATCGGTCATGCGGCATATGAGCTCTTTAAAAGATTCATATTTGTTAATTGTGGGTGGTTTTAAAAAAAAATTTTTCATAACGGTTACGTATTCTGGTGCCAACTGGCTGGTCACCATATGAAACTTAATACAATCATTGGTAATTCCTGATATAATAAACACACTTTCTACTAGCGTAAACCATATCTCCGGTTCTTCAGCCTAAAACGGGGGTAACCGCACGCCGACGTGGCTCACTTGACCCGGGCCGCACATATTCGCGTCTTCGTACCGTTCGCCTTCTTCTCGTCCGCCGCCAGTGTCGTTCTGCGTGTTCATCTTCCTCTCCGTTCGGGGTCACCAATGTGGGTTACTGGTGTAACCCAACAAGTGCGGTAGTACGGCCGGGAATCAAATCCAGGACGTATTGGCAATGCGCTGGTCCGCTACAAAGTGCTGCGAGTAAAAGTTTCACATAAAATGACCCAGCTGTTACGACGTTCCTGATTTAAGATAAGTTTCTTTTTAGCCTGAAGTCTTTTTAAATTAATAAAATTTTCTTCTATGCGGTTATGCTTTTAGTTTACATATGCATTTTTTGAATTTTCTTCATTTTCGTATTAAACAGTTACTATTTTCAATTTACAGAATTTTCTCAAAAAAAAAACCTCAATTTATTTACTCAATATGAACGTGATTCGGTGCTCAGCGAAATATTACTTGAATCGAAAACATGTTTGCCAGAGTTCACTGCGAGACGTAAACATTAAATTAATTATGGATATGGCCTAAATGTGAAATCTTTAATGATAATATAGTTACCGTAATATCCACGGAAGAAAAAACAATGGAAGTGCCTCAACCTCGATTACTATCAGAACCGCTGTCGTCAAAACTTACACAATACATGAAATCTTGATAATGATTGGTTGTAGTGTCTAATTTAAAAAGATATAAGAAATTCTGAACTTATAATATAATTTAAACTTTACCCTGTTGGCATACCGTTGAAAATTTAATACATTGCAAGTTACGATGTTTTGAATTTATATTACAATTTCAATCAGTGTGCTGCCATCTAGCAGGCAATAGCTGAACGACGACGAATTCGAAATGTTCTCTTAATTCCCTAAAAAAGGAGCGAGAATATTGCAGCGGTATAATACTTTCGTTTCTCGTACCAAAAATGTATCACAATAAATTTTCAATTTTATTGAAATATTATTAAAATAAAATAAAATAAATCTTAATGATGATATGAAACACAACCATGACAATATAATAAGGAAAACATGAAAGTTCAGTCAACCGTGACCATGGGACCTGTAAAGGGCCCGAAACGTCGGTTTGTTTGAAAAAACAAATATACGCGATTTAAATCCGGAAAAATAGTTTCATTCCTATGAGTTTTTTTTATAATATACACAGAAAAATGCGTTACACACACCCCGCTGGGCGATGACATGCCGGGGTAATACGGGACTCTCTTCCGTGGGCCCACACGGCGAGAAAATCTCGTCCGAGAGAGAGATCATCGGAGACCTACCCACTAAAAACCTGTGTATGTCCCGCTAAGATTCACCACTCGCCCCGGTGGTCGGCCCCTTCCGCGGGTTCCACCTATCGTTACGGGAGATGCCCTGGTGCGTCTGGGCAAGACCGTGCAATGCAGATGGCACGCTACTATGCCCGCCAACCACTGGTCCATATGAATGTGGAAGGAGGCGGATGTAACGCCTTTGCCGACTCCCTAGTCGTCTGCGCCGAATTGGGTCCGCGTGGACGTCCCGCTCCCTTTCTCTTTCTGCGGTCTCCTTTTGCGACATCACAACCTCGTAATACGAGACCAAAGCGTCCCATGCTTTCTCGCTCATCAACATGACATTTGTCACGGTGGACAGCGAGAGATCACTCCCGATGACATCGTGATGAAACCTGCATGTTGAAGAAGTTTCACAGTCTTCGGAAACATGTGCAGTCCCCAACCCGCATCGGGCCAGAGTGGTTAACCTAACGAAACCTAAAATCTCGCTTGAGAGGGTACCCGTGCCCTGTAGTGGCATGTATAATTGGGTTGATGATGATACTAGTGCATTATTTCGTTTATCATTAGTTGAATAACATAAAAAATTTATAATTTTCGGATTTAAAAATAGGGAAGTATAATTTGGAAACCTTTGTCTGTATGACTGTCAGTGGCGTCATAGCGCTCAAACGGCACTGATTTCAAAGATATTTTTATTATTTGAAGACTAATTTATAATCGGGTTGATTGTTAGCTATGTTTGCTGATTAAACGGCTGCTTAAATATTTGAATGAATGCCCTAATTTGCCATCCTTCAAGGTCAAATATTTTCTTGAAATTTGAATGGGACCGCTACTAAGGTTTGCACCTTTCCAATAAAAAAAGAATAATCGAAGCCTGTACACAAATGTCGGAGTAATTGTGAAACATTGACAAGAAAAATACAGTCAAATTAAGAACCGCCTCCTTATTTGGAGTCGTTTAAAAATATGTGACGTTGTGTCTGGGAATTGAAGGGACGTACAAGTCGTGTACCTGGTGTTAAGCAACACGCCTGTCCCTAACAGTTGCAGTGCCACTCAGAGCTTTAAATCACAAAGATCTGAGGGGCACTGCCACTCTGCGCCTGACACATTGAGATATAAGTTGACAAGTCCCATGTGCCTGTAATTTCACCAGCACCCTTAACCTATCTAGTTTTTCATGTCCGTTTCAGTCGACATTGAAAATTTGCTTCGTGACTCTTCGTTCCATAAATGTTTAATAAAATTGTACGGACGCCGAGCGAATGTTTGCGTAGCTGTCAAATATTAACATTTTGCGCAATTACGCGATTCTAAGGTATACATATGTAATACATTACAGTTGTGTTATTATTTGCATACCTACTTATCGGATTATAAACATTATATGTAGCCTTACCGCATTTTATATACAGGTGCAGGAAAGCGGGAAATCATACTTATGTTTACTTTTGCGCTAAACGAAAATGCTCGTAGCGCCACAGCATACAAAATAAGGATATAAAGCCGACGTATTTGTGATTATTTAGGATCGTAATAAAAGGCTTTTAGGTTCGATATTGCGTATCGGCTGAGATCTCAATCAGTTCGAAAAACGTGTTGCTCTCGTGTAGGTATTAATAGACAACAATAACCATGGATGATAATTGATTATTTATAACTTTACAACGTTAAGTGCTGAAAGCCGTTTATTAAAGGCGAGTCGCCGAAGGAGAAGCGAGAAAAATTGTTTTACTAGATCAAATGGTTTATGTGTTTACTATTATATGATGATCTCCGCTTGTAGCTGTAAAGGTACCTGGTTGAGAGAAGAAAAACTTTCATAGATATCTCACAGATGGCACTACGGCATAAAAAAGTTCACAGTGATCGCGCGCGCTGCCGCGAGACTGGGGCGGGCGTGGGTGTCGATGCTATCGCCTATGAATCCCAAGTGTAGCGATGCAAATGCAAGTTTGGATAGATGCAGTCGCGCGCTTGCATTATATTTGCATCGCTACTTAAAACCACTGTAAAGGTAGATTATTAGCGACTGCATCTCTACTGCATCGCGTTTACGCAAACTAAAAGTCGCAGTACGTAACGGCTCTTAGTTGGCAGAGCGGTAGCCACGTTATGGCGACAGACGCTAATTCGAGTCCGTATCTATAACGACAAACTAGTGGAATATTTTCACATAAAGAAGAAACGGATGAATATCATGGTGGTAAAAACACTATGATATTCAATAAAAATAAAATAATACAATGTTTTTATTAAAATGTCAACGCCATACAATATGACTCGGTAAAACCGCTACGTGATGCGAGCGGGAGATTATGGCAAATCGATTTACACTGGTGATAATGGTTTTACTGCGAAATCCACCCGGGTAAATACTACCACCCTGTTTCTGTTTCTCGTTATCTTGCTATCTGAGTGCATGCAAGGATCCTCCCCGTACGATTACATGCCATTCCTTTTTTGTACGTCTGGCGCGTGGCAACAATCGGCGATCACTGTACCCCGATTGGCAAATCCTTTCACCACGATAGCAAGTATATAATGTGCACAAGTATACGCTGTCGATACGATAGAAAAAAATACATACCTACCGCAAAAAAGTACTGCGGTCTTTTGGATTGAATGGTTGTGGTGGACGTTGAAATTTTTTTATCATGCCTAAATGGGCATGATAAAAAAATCTCACAAAAAGAAGCTGATGGACACGTGCATCCTTCCCATACTAACTTATGACGCGTAGACTTGGTCACTTACGAAGATCCAAAAGTCCAAACTCGGGGTCTGTCAACGAGCAATGGAGCGCAACATACTTAATATGAAACGGACCGAGCGAATTCGGAACACGACACGAGCGCAGTGCTTGGACTCAGATTGCTGATGTAGCCCAAAAAGCTGCGAAGCTAAAATGTAGTTGGGCTGGTCAAGTCTGCCGCATGCCTGAAGACCTGTGGGCCAAGGTAACTACCCAGTGGAGCCCCAAAAGCGTAATGCGCCGCGGCAGACCGAGGAAGCGATGGCGTGACGAACTGGACGCATACGATCAAGCTTGGGTCCAGTTAGCTCAAGATCGGGATACCTCGAAATATATGTTTGTCTTTGTCAAGTTACGAAAGTAGTGCTAAAGAAAACATTCGAATACGTCCGTATATTTATCGAAGTCTATTCTTTGAAAGACACGACGACTCTAGTTACAACGGAAGTCATAGAACAATGGCGAAATAATTGTTAATTTAATTTTTTTGCGTCTTTAAATGTCATCATTACATTAGCAAATATTTTACATAAAATTACACCGAATATGTATTTATTCAATTATTAACCGACTTTAAAAAAGGAAGAGGCTCTCAATTTCTTTGTATTTCTATTTGTATGTATGTTATGCCATAACTAAGCATTTGTGAACGATTTCGATGATTCTTCTTTTATTGGAAAGAGGGTACCTCGGTAGTGGTCTCATTTAAATTTGAAGAAAATATTCCACCTCTAAGGGTGGCAAACTAGGGGATGAATCTGGTTTCGAACACTTTCCGGTAACCCATTTCAATAAAACTTGGCAAAGAGGTGTAATTTCACGAACTTTTGAGATCTGTTTTTTAGTACTCTGAGGTTATGTAAAACGTAACCTGCTATACTTCAAATTAGATTCAAAACTAATTCATTCAGGAATTAAAACATTATTACTGTTACATACATAGTTTTCATACACAGACGAAAAAAATTTGGTCAACAGAAATTTGTATGGAATACTTAATTGTTGTTTAAATACTATAGGTGTTTATTAAATTAAAAAAGTTACGCATAAACTACGATAAACACAAGTTTTGTAACATTTTCGATAACATATCATTTAGATCGACATAAATTCCCAATTTTCCTGTACCAAAATAGATTTTTTTTGTGATTATATTAATTACATTTTTGCATTTTATAACTTGATAAACGATTGCATTTGTTTAGAACATGTTTTAAATCGTGTCTGTGTGGGGCAGGAATACACACTCACATAATAATAGTATCTTAAAACAATAAACAACGAAACTTAAAATCAACCCTTTTTACTGCCTTTTTGCTCTTTTAACTGCCTCAGTGGCCGAACGGTTACCATGCCGGACTGCCACGCAGTTATTATTATTATACTATTATAACCCTTGGAGTAATAAGGCCACCAATGACAACTTTTCAGGTGAGAGATTAGAATAACATAGTAAAGCCCGTGCTTGAGCATTTTAATGGCGTGTTTGTGGCAAGTCACACATAATTTAAATTAAATTTAATTGTAGCGAGCAGGGCATGCAATTTTTATTTTGACTTTTATTTCAATTTTAATGTTTATTTTATTTTACTTCAATTTTGCAGTTATTAATGTTATGTTATTTTCATTTTCAATTCTAATGTTATTTTTATTGTATTACATACAATATAAGTATTAAACTTTGTAAACTAGTATAGTACCTAAGTTTTCTGTATAATAACTGGACCTATCTTGTCTTTAATAAAAAGAGTTTGTCCAGAGAAATATTGCCATCTTTCCTATTACTGCCACAAAGTAGTACGGTGAGCATTATTGCGTTCCGGTTTTGAAGGCTGATGGTGAAATTACAGGCACATGGGACTTGTCAACTTAAGTGACGGGCGCAGTGGCAGTGCCCCTCATATCTTTGCGATTTAAAGCGCCGAGTTTCACTGCAACTATTATGAACATGCGTATTGCTTACCACCAGGCGCACGACTTGTTCGTACCGTCACTTCGAATTGTAAAAAAAAAACGTATCATACGAGTTAATATTGTGACGGTGTGATCTCCTTGATCGTCGTCCCACCTTTTTATTTAAATTTCTTATTTTATTCTCACACTCGTATTTAAATTCAAATTTTGAATTATTCCATTCTTTTGCTTCGCATTCTGATTTTGTTTCGTTCCATCGACACTCCCTGTCCGATTGCCGCAGAGAACACATCTTCTTGTTATTTTTTTTGAACTATATTACTAAAAAACTCTTGTAAGATGTTTGGAGGCTGCGGAGGCTACTACTACATTCCATCCAACAGGACATAACGCCACCAGCACCAGCATTCCTCTTACACTAACAAAACAAAATATGATGTTACATTTCCATTGACAACTTCAATCATTGTTCAAAGTGAACAATGGAAATGGCATCTATGATCCTGAATTACCATGGAACCACCACCAGTATATGGGCACTGAGACTCGCGTTTTTTAAGGGGTATCGTGCCTGACTCAGCTCTATTTGTATACTGGCAGCATTAGCTCGCTGGATGGCAATGGGCACCTGATGTACAAACCACGATCCAGAGCAGTGATTACGGCCTTTAAGTCGACAACCTAACTCTTTAAATAAGTCCCAAGCTTCCGAACCCCAGGGGTCGAAACGTTGGGGTTTCAACTTGTTTTTGCGTCAGGGGTTAAAAAGATTTTAGTGTATAACCATATTTGGACAAGAAGACCTATTCTTATCACAAAGAAACAATAATATGGAAACGTAAAAACATCTAAACGATTTGACGTCACATATTATTTGGCGCCCTAAATATGGAGGTAAGCAATATTATTGCCAACGAAGCAATAAAAATTGTTTTATAGCTCCAATATCGCAATAACATCGCTACGGGTTTATTTGTCACGAGTAAGGATTCATATGTATTGACTTTTTTTGGTTAGGGTAACCATGTATATTGTTATTTATTAAATAAAATAACGGCTTCTTCTTTCTAGATTTGTAAGTATATTTATACTACGAAGATTTCTTAATATAATAATGGTTGAATAATATTTGGAACTCTGTTTAGACACAGAAATATTTAACGCGATTCTGATTTTATTTAACAATAAATTTTAATTAGTCCATCCGTCCAATTCCCGTTACGTGTATCGATCGTCTTACACGGTCGCCACTCGAGAACGTCCAAATCGATTAACTGCATCCAGTATGCATCAACGCAAAGGGCAACTGATTAAGTAATTTTTAAGACCTCGTTGGCCCAACGGATGAGGAGGTCCCGGGTTCGAATCCCGGTAGTACCAATTTGGGAAATGAATTTTACTAAATTGTGTCTGGTCTGGGCGTTAAATTATTATTACTAATATTATTCTATCCGACTACTGACAAGAGTCCGACCAACGAAACACGAAGATTGCCGAGAGAAATATAATATAAATATATTACAGACTTCAATTAACAATTTATTAATATATTCACAAGGCGTTAAATCATACTTAAAGGTTAGATTTCATTCAGTTATATTTCAGATTCGCACCTTAGGGCATAGCGCTCAGACGGCTAATGTTTCCTCTTTGGATAGCTATGCTTTAGTGGAAGTACCTGCCAGTCTCTGGTCACCGGAGGCTTTTGTCTGTGGTCCTCAGAGACGTATGAAGTAAGTACCTACATTTCACAGCAGACAACATTAGTGCAATTCTGCTTTTTATAGCAGATATCGAAAGATCGTTATAGGCACTTCAATACGTGCAACATTAAACACAAAATGAATACAAATACGTTAGAATTTCCAACGCTTTCTTTTCTTTGTTTGGCACACGGTAAACTGTAACTGGTATATTGAATTCATGTTGTGTTCAATTTTGCACGGAATGTAACGCTTATAACGTTCACCTCGTTCCGTCCACTGATAAAAGAGCATGTAACTCAACAAAATGTTGTTTAACATCGCTGCTGATATTTTGCCACAGCCTGACTTTTAAAAAATCGAAGTTAATTTGACGTGCACAAAAAAGACTACGATAAAATGGCAATAACGTTTATAATAACAACGAACAAGTAAGTAGACTCTTTGAACTACTAAGGACTCAGATGTACATGTGCCCAACCAATAATTTTAGTAACCCTTCGTTGTCGCTAAATGGCGTTGAGATCTAAATAAAACGCGCTATCAAAGTATTCACGTTGAGTACTGATATCGTACGTATAGCATTTTGTACTGCTTCTACTTGTGGGACTCTCCTGGGACTTGGTACTCGTAGTAAGTCGCTGAAATACCTAAAAGGTGCCTGAGTTATAGAGATGGTTAAAAGCAGTATTCACTTTGAAGTAACGTTGAATTACTTTTGAAAAGTTGATAAGCAATAGCTTTCACACTTTTTGAGGCTTAGAACTGGCGCATTATTCATTAATAACACCACGTACAATTAGTTTATTTGTATTTACCTAATTTACACGGTATTTACACTGATCTAATTATTATTAGGATCATAATTAGAATTTAAAAATAAAAGCGAACTACAATGAAAAACGCAGTCGCCACTCTCTACAGAACGAGATCGCTCATGGTTTTGTTTGTAAAATACTTCGTGCCTCGTGATGTGAGTGACGGAGATGTAAGTGGAATGGAGGTACAACCTATGTGATTTTGGAACGTCGTTCCTTCGTAAAAAGTAACGGTGATGCTATTTGACGGCTGCTCACTGTGATTTTTTCATCGTGACGTTATTTACTACCCACTACTACTCGTGGGACAATTTTCGTAGCTCTCGTCGTAGCTGCACCTTCGTAGACCGTCTCATAAGACTACATTGTAACTCTGTAAAAGTTGCTACAGTAATAAATCACGTATATACGTCTTGTTTTATTACTTGTGCCTACTTCGCCCTGCTCTATGGCGTTAAGTATATTTTTAAATAAATTTATCGTTTATTCTTTTTTTAAAACGCTTGGGTACAAATATAAACTCCTAAAAAACTACAGTGCAATTTATTGACGGGGACTCTCTTTTTTTTTTCATAATATACCAATGTCTATCTATCTGTTTTACACACTTACTATATTATGCTATACTATTCTACGCTACGGTACACTACGCTACACTACGCTATATTTAATGATGTGTAGGAAAGAAATATAAACGAGCAGCTAGCTATGTAACATTCCACAATATGTTGGACAACTTACACGTCTCAAGAATTCACATTATCAAATGGCAGTCATCTAAGAGATTGGCCTAGTTAAATTGACTCGACCACAATCGACTCACCGTGCAGAGACGGACACTCCGATAGATAGGCACAGTGACATTACACCTCTGAATTAGACAACCAAATCAACCTTTGACCTGTAAACCTCTAACTTAAGTAGTGTTGCCATTTAAGAATTTGTTATTTATTATCTAGTTATCTATTGCACTATCAATAGTTATCATTGTAGTTTATTTTTAAATTGATAATAAAGTTAAAAAATATGTACAATTATATCGTCTGTTTAAAGTTAAATCCATATAAGTGACAATTTCCACAAAAAGTCTTTAATTTATATAGCTATGCTAAGAAAATCAATATCAGAAAAATAGTGGTTTTCGTTACTTTTGACTTTTTTACTTCTCTATAGACAGAAGATAGCCAAGACGATCTATGTGAAGCGAGTCTCTCACAACGTGACGGATCAATAGTTTGTAGACGCCTCTTGAGCACGTCAGTATAGCCATGATGTTGACCACCACGCTTCTGTTAACCGTCAGTCATATCGGAGTAGAAGACAACTTTAGATTAACGGTGGTCCTCCATGCAAAGCACGTGCCCACACCACCTGAGTTGACAATGCATTAGTAAAGCTTGGAACGGTGCAGGATTTCCTTATTAAGGACGCAGTCTTGTATAATGTTTCAGAAGGAAGAAAAAAGTATTAGAAAAAACGTTGTGAAAAACGCTTTTCTTGACTTTCTCGAGCTTTACATATAAGATTTATATTCAACTCTATACTATTTACGTTAAGGACAGTTATGTACCACTGTTATCAACAGGCGTGTAGCTTATTTATTTATTTATATTAAATAGTGCGAGTGGGCTCACAGCGCTTATCCAAAACACCCACAAGCTTAAATTATCATAAAGATACAATGATATAAAATTAAGACTAAGAAGAGAATTCAAATAAATTAAAATTACTAATACAATTTAAAAAATATCAACACTTTTACGTATCGAGTTCTTAGGTTACCACCTCAGTCAACCGTGACCATGGCACCCGAAACGTCGGTTTCTAAATCAACCATAGCTGTTATAAACAAGGAAGGATAGACGTACCATCAGGCGCAGGGCTTGTTCTTGCCATAATTTGATATTATAAAAAAAAAGAATTGCTAATGTATCCTATAAAAATGTGGTACAACCTTATCTGGTCACCATATGGCGCAAATATATATAAAAATATACTGCAAACGAAAATGAAATAAATAATTTGTAAATCTTTATTGTGTTCATTACGATTTCGTATCCACGCGGTTCTTTCATGGCCTCCGTATTGGAACAATAATTTTCCGAGTATCAATATGGCACGACTGGTCGCTAAATCAGTCATAATTACAACAATAAAATCCCATGTTTACTACATCATATTTGTTAGGTATTTGTCTGCAATTCTCTTAAAGGGGTCATTAATATAACACGGTATATAATCCTGCAAAATATAAAGCAGAAGAAGAAGCGACACTTAGTTGTATTTATAGAAAAGTAAATAAACAGAAACAAATAATTTAGAACAAAGAATAAAAAAATTAAAATGTAACAATTGTTATTAAAATATTAAAATGTAAGATGAAAATATTCAGAAATAAAATCACAAGTAAAACGAATTTAAAATTTTCAAATACTAATTATTTGTAAAAACAAAAACATTGACTCTTTTAATTTACCATTCAACAATATATTTATATGACACGAAATAGTGGAAATAGTAAACAAATGAGCTTAATATTGAAAAAAAAAGATTAAAATAATCTCAAAACAGAGTATTAAAAAACCGACCTCAAAAGTCATTCATCCCCTTTTTGCAACCCTTAGAGGTGGAATGTTTTCTTCAAATTTAAATGGGACCACTTCTGTGGTACCCTCTTTCCAACAAAAAAAAGAATCGTCAAAATTAGTTCACACATGCCGCAAGTTATCACGTAACATACAAACAAAAAATGCATACAGTCGAATTGAGAACCTTCATATTTTTTGAAGTCGGTTAAAAATAACTATTTGAATACTAAGCTTATTCTTCAGTGGAAGTAGCTGTCAGCTTTGTGCAGAAGCAAAATAAGGCTACATCTGAAAATTGACAAAATTTCAGGACGGAGGTTTAAAGATTCTACGAACGAAACTGTATAACATATTTCTCAAAAAGAAAAGATAAAATTTCACATATTTTTTTTACTAAAACGATTTCACTTTTGACGTATGATCGTATGTTTTTTTTTATATAATATAAAGTGACGGTACGAATAAGGCGTGTTCCTGATGGTAAGCTACACGCCTGTCCATAACAGTTGCAGTGCCACTCAGAGCTTTAGGTCGCAAAGATCTGTGGGGCACTGCCACTGCGCCCGTCATCCTGAGACATACGCTGACAAGTCCCATGTGCCAGTAATTTCAACAGCACCCTTGCCTTTCAAAACCGGAACACAGTACGCTGACATTACTGCTTGGCGGCAGAAATAGGTAAGGTGGCAGTACTTGCCTGGACGAACCCTTTCACAAGGAGCTCTGCTTACAAAATAGGCTTTATTATAATACCAAGAGTACGAATGGATGTGATTAAATTCATAATAGATCCAACAACATTGTTTATTTAAATCACATTTCTTTTTCAGAGTAGAAGAAGATGTACCGGGCACATAGTCTATCTCTACTCGGTTAACGTAGTGCAGTTCTATTATGGTGGTAATTCACAGAGCTACTTGTATTTGCGTATTTGATATATTTGGCAAACAATCACCATATTGTGTAGATGGCATATATGACAAAATACTGGCCTCGCTATTCGACAAATACAGCAAACACCAAACTCGGGTTGCCGCGCTCGTGGGTTTCTTGAAGCACATCGAAGAAGCCAAATAGGCAAACCGTTCACACTACTTCACACTATGGTCATATTCATTATTGTAACTCCTTATTTGGCTCCATGTGTGGCTGTCATATTTGTCAGTGGCTGCTTGTTTACCGATACGTCATGTATTTTCCAAGTACATCAAACACCTAATAGCGAATACAATTAGTAATGTAAAGTGCCGCCATTAGACAATATATAACACCCGTATTTTAACAACAAACTCGAGCATGAGTTAGCAAGGCACATCTGGTAGAACTCCGGCATCAAAATGTGATTTCAGTTAGAACTACAAAATAAACACCTCTAGACTTGACTAGCTCAAATTCGATAACTTAGACTAACTTGGCAACTTAACTTGCGCTGAGATGTTATTTGACTTGAAGATTTTTACAGGATGTGTCAGTTGATTTTTTATCAGGTCTCTTTAAAATAAGCTTAGAAAAAGTGTTGTAGTTTTTGTTATATTTCGCACTTAAATCGAAAAAATCTAAGGGGCATTACCTCTATGACCGTTATCTTAAGATATAAGTTGACAAGTCTCATGTGCTTGTAATTTCACCAGCGCCCTTACCCTTCTAAACCGGTACGCAGTAATGTGGACATACGAATTCTTTCACAAGGAACTCTACTGCTACTAAAAGAATATCATGGTAGAAAAACAGGATATTCAAGAAATAAAATGTATGTATCTAGATTATAATATAATTGACGGCCTCCGTGGTCGAGTGGCTTGCACACCGGTTTTCAAGGTGTAGCCATCTCTGAGGTCCCGGGTTCAATCCCCGGCCGGGTCAGTGTAGAAACTAACTTTTCTATGTTATCTCGGGGTCTGGCTGTTTGTGGTACCGTCGTTGTTTCCGATTTCCATAACACAACTTCTTTACCAGTATCTACTTTGGGATCAGAGCAACGATTGTGATGTTTTCTAACATATACTTATTATTAATATAAAAAAAATACTTTATTGTTATTAAATTGTATTACATAATTTTGTCTTTTGTGCACGTAAGCCCGTTTTGTCCTGTCTTTAGGTCTGCAAGAAGAAATTTCTTATAGAAATAAACAGTACCTTTTGTTTTTGTTTTCCTTTTATTAAACGTAATTTGTGCTTTTTCCTGTGCAATAAAAAATAATATAACAAAAAATATTGCAAACGTTTATTTTCATGAAACAGGTTTACACAGTGTTAAATATAATACTATGACGACTAAAGTTCTATTCGGTCAACATAATGCAGAAGCATGCCAGTTATTGTTATTGCATTAATTTAAACAGGTTGTACCTGTTAATGCACGAGTTTTTAAACTTACCATAGTCGCTAATAATATGTCAGTAATATCTACAAACTTAAAACCTTGTTGTTTATATTAACGAAGTTTTACTAATTCGACGCTACAACACAAGATGCGTAAGTTGTGAGCGTCAGCCTAACTTCTAAATTATCTATTTATTGTTTATGATTTATGACTTAGCTAGATATAAATATATATATCAGCATCCTTAATGTATTTATCTTTAAATTGATATATTGTTTAGGTTTAGAAAATCAGGAATGCATGTTATTATTTACAAACCTAAAGAATGCCTTCTTCAAGAATAAAGTTGCAATACACGTTGCAAGTAATTGCTCGCACAACTCATCAGGCGTTATTTCTGAGGGTGATTTTAATTTTCAAGTTTTTTGTTCGCCTTTACAGCTCCAATTTCTGAATTTTCATTTGTCTGCTTAAAAACTCATCTTTACATACATTTCAGTGAGAAAATGATTGCTTCACAATTTCTTTCCCGCTTGTTTGGCGTGTCATATATAACATCACATACATTGCTCTGACCCCAAAGTAAGTGGCTAAAGCACTCGTATTATGGAAATCGGAAACAACGACGGTACCACAAACACCCAGACCGTAGACAATATAGGAAGTTACTTTCTACATCGACCCGGCCGGGTATCGAACCCGGGGCCTCAGAGTTGGCGACACCATGAAAGTCGGTGTGCAAGCCACTCGATCACGAAGGTCATAGTCGAGGTCATTGCTCGGAGCGTAGGGTTGTCACATGCTATAAGTTTTTGAAGCAAAGGTCAACCTATAGTTTCCCAAAGTGGTCCATATCCAGCGTTGCCAGTGCGTGGGGAATTTCAAATCGTTTGAGCTCCATTGGGGTTTTCGTGGGGATTGGCGCTATGTGGGGACAATGCGGTCATTCTAGCATAGCGTCAATAGAGCCAATCAAACCAAACACAACGCTGTCCCTATCACCCACCAGTGGGTGCTGAAGACTCCTAGAGTGGTAGGGGCCGGGGCGCGTTGATGCTGTCTGCACTTGAAAGTAAAACACGAGTTATCTATATAAACTACACAACATATAATTATTAATCAAAGATCGAACACGCAGAAAAAATTCCTTCGGTCCGGCCGGATTCGAACCGACGTCATCTAGCATACCGTACCCAACGCTGTACCAACTAAGCACGGCACGGTATGCTAGAATACGTCGGCGTCGTCGGTTCGAATCCGGCCGGATCGAAGGTAATTTTTTCTGAGTATTCGATCTTTGTATTAATAATTATAACTAACTAGTGGAGTAATTTCACAAATAATAATTGAATATCAATTCTATAAAAATTTATAATACACAACATATGTTTTTTTCTTTGTGAATTTTGTGTTCAATTAATATAAAAAATACGTGTTTTCTATTACAAAAAAAATAATAATCTTGCGTAAGTGGGTGGTGAAACAAAAAGTTTGGAAACCTATGGTCTACACACATTAGTCTGGTAGTGCTCGCACACATCTTTCTTGTGCTATGTCTCTGACATTCCTAATTTTCGCTTCTTCCACTGGCATCAATCTTTCCATACATGCTCGTTTATCCTTGATACATTTCGATATTTTCCCACATTTCGTTCCTCCTTCGCTCTATAAATTTGTGACATTACTCTACTAACATCCATCCATTTTAAATCACCAAACTATTGAGGCATTCTTTTTCTATTTTATCCACTAAATCATCTTTAGGCTCAATTGTAAATGGCCTCCGTAGTCGAATGGTTACCATGCTGGATTGCCACACAGGTCCTGAGTTCAATTCCCGGGCCGGGAGAAATATTTATATGGCCTATATTTATTTTTCTCGTGTGTTTGCGTGTAATTGTGGTTGTCTATGTGTGTGTCCATAGCACCCGTGATACAGGGTTTCCCTAGTGCAGGGCTTTGAGTGTGTGCGTTAAAAAAAATTGATTATAAAAAAAAATTACCTAGAATATCGCATAATAAAATGTATGTCAATTGTGTAGCGTACAAACTAGATACGAGAGTAAAAACACATCGCGGGACTACCGGAAAATTCTCGCACGGTCTCGTTAATTTCCGCAACTACCGTCTCGTATCTAGTCTATTCCATTCCGTTCAACGTAAATTGACCTTTAGACCACTGTCGTCACTGTTATTAAAAATATACTAGCATAATTATAAGTTCGTACAAACAGTCCCGCCTTTAAATCGATTGCAGCCTTGCACGACTCTGTGAAACCTCTCTTGCTTCACTCACATTCATATTTATTTAATACAAGCTCTACTGATGAAATGTGATTTAAAAACCTCAGTACAGAGTACTAAAAAACCGACCTCAAAAGTTCGTGAAATTACATTTATTTGAAACCAGATTCATGTCCTAGTTTGCCACCCTTGGAGGTGGAATATTTTCTCCAAATTTAAACGGGACCACTGCCGAGGTACCCTCTTCCCAACAGAAAGAATCATCAAAAACGGGTGACCAACATACAAATAAAATAGGTACAGGCGGATTGAGAACCTCCTTTTTTTTAAGTCGCTTAAAAAAACTATACAGGTCTTAAGCCGAGTGGCCTAAACACGGTTTCCGACTTTAAAAACCCTCATTACGCAACGATGGCATAAAATGCAATTAAGTGAATAATTTGTCGTAAATATATTCCTTTAACGTGAATTGATCTTTATATCTGGAAAACAAGTTGTATTACTTCAAAGTATCTTTGATATTTTTCAATTTCCTTTGAAACGTAAGTAGACCGTTTTTTCTTTCCAAGATTAAGTAATCCTTATGTTTGTGAACAAAGATTCTATCCACTTTCTCATAATTTTTCTTATTCATATTTACGTATATGTTGTATAATTCAGTGGAAATTTTATTATCTACATTGCCAAAAATATTTATTTTCCGTAAGATCTTGTCCTCTCGTTTTTTGAGTACCATTACTTTGTGGAAATTGGGCAATTCTCAATTTCATCAAAGATTTATGAACCTTTTTCAACATAAAGATACCCCTATAAGACTCTTCATTATCAAACTAATTTCAACGTTATATATAAAAGTACACGAAATCCTGAATTTCCGTAATAATAACCTTCAGAAGTCATAATAGGAAGATTTGGAAATTGTACATGAAATTCTATTACATTTTAAAACAAAATTTTTATGGTATTTAAAGCGGCAAACAGATCTTTTACTGCATCGATGGCATACTCTATAATGCTTGCTATCGTGGTGAAAGGTAAATACCAATCGGCGTAAGGTACCGATTATTGCCTCCGCAGAGTCTGCAGGAAGGAATGGTGCTATAGCCTCCCCGGCTATAGTACGCCGAAGAGATAGTTGCCCATACTGCAACTAGATAGTCAGTCTGATGCTAAGTGGTTACTACCTCTTTTATAGTCTTCAATGCCTGTGATTGCGCTGTCTGCACCCAAAAATTCAACAAGGAATACAGCAATGCTGGTTTGTGGTAGAAATAATCAGCTATACTATATAATCTGTCATAGATTATATGTCGGAAAATTTTGCAGCCGATATTAATGTCCATCTGAGTGCTCTTCTCGTTATTGCTACTCAATTTCAGAGTTTGATTAAAATTGCCGATCCATTGCTTTTTTTTTCCTATTTTTTACTGATCTTGGTAGCCCTATTGCACTGTGGGCACTAGATGAGGAACTTTTCTATATTGGTTCTGGTTTGGGTGTTCCACCTAAGTTAACTTCGTTTCTCTGATATTCATAGCAACGAACTTACCAGGTTCTTAAATGATCAGGTTGTCTGGCTCATTATTGTTGTTGCTAAAGAAAATTACTTTTCAAGGCGAAATGGTATTGTGGTTGCGTAGGTTTTGAAGCGGGTGACCTGGAGAAATTCATTACACAATATTTAAACTTTTGCCTTTTACGAATAAACTATACTCTTTTACTGAAAAATAAGCTTAAAGTCCCCTGACATATTTAATACGTAACACGGGAGAGAAAATTTGATTGAAATACATAATTATATTTAATAAAAATTAAATATGAAACTGATTCTTCGAACATGAAAGTAGTAAAAAATAAAAATTTTACAGAACATGTTTTTTTATCGAGCGAAGTTTAGCCAATCCTGTATCAGACCCCATTGTTCTCTACCGGTATCTTCTCTTATATATCAATTGTGTGTTGGCGACAGATTTTTCTAATACTTTTTTTAGTGTAATTTTTATATTTGGAATTAGTTTTTCGATTTACATTTTTCTATTTATTGTTTTATTGTCCGCAGTGGAGTGTAACGTGTTTTTAAGATTATTATAAAATATTAGCTGCAAATAAGTGTTTTCCCTCCGCCGCTACCTGCTGCTCATTCCTACTGCTCATCTGGGGCCTTGCCATGAACTCTTATTACGATTCAGTAAAATGAAACGTTGTGAGACAGAGCTACATGAAGTGTGTGTCACCATCCCGCTTTTTTGTCGTTACGAACCTATACTGAACTTTAATAAGATTTCATGGTAAGGCCCCTGCTAACGTTTTTAACGTCTATTTCGGGGCACACTTGATCTTAAAAGCTGATTTGTTCACAAGAAAAGAACTAGGCTCATGAATAATTCCCACAAAGCAGTTGGGTTTTATTGTCATGATTTCGACATGCCAAATGCCTTTTACGGAAACCACGGTCAGTTCACAAATATGACGTGGTCATGTTGTAGCTGGATGACACGAGCACAGAGTAACATCACCTTCTATAGTTTCGATATGCCTCGTATTACTTGTCTTCTTGTAGTACTTGTCATGGTTGTCTTATAATAGTAGGTATCACAATACAAGTATAGTAATTCCATACAAACGTAGCAGTGTGGTCTGTAGGAGTGCACGCCCTGTCGCGCGCCGTGTACGGATGCACACATTCGTATAATAATTAATGGCGCGTGTGACGACCAGGGTCATGCAATGTGAATGCATCGCTAGATGTACAAGCCACGCTGCTACGTTTATATAGAGTTACCATACTTGTCTTAAATTATTATAATACAATACAATCTCATTGTTATTATAATAGTGTAATAACTCAAATGTGTATTTTTACAGAATCGATGAAAAACAGATAACTCATTTACCGTGAATGGTCATTATTAAAAAAGTATTGTATGAAAAAATTATTGCAGACATCTAAACCATTTCCTGCTTAAATTTTTATTGACTTGATATTCAATTATTTTTTAAGTGAAATTACTCCATTCGTTTGTTATAATTATTAATACAAAGATCTTATATAGATGTTATGTAGATAAGATACACAGATTTCATAGATGGCGCTACGGCTAAAAAGTCGTTGAAAAACTAGATACAAAGACACGACAACGAGCACATAGAAAAATTCGTGAGGTCCGCTGGTTCGTTCCGTGGCTTAGTTGCTATAGCGTCTGGCACAATATACTAGAAAACGTCGGTTCGAATCCGGCCGGATCGAAGAATTTTTTTCTGAGTATTAATAGTTTTCTACTTGCCATATGTAACAATAAAAGAGAAAAAATGATTTCATATTTCTGAGTAAGGACTGTTTTGTTCGGAACATAGCATTAAGCATATATTTTTAAGTTTTATAATTATCCCATGTTATAAATCATTAATTTATATGAATTTCAACATTTATTTTACTAAAAAATAAATAAATAGACATCAAAGAAAAGTAATTTACTACAAAAAACAGATTAATGCTAAGTAATTAATATCATAATACCAAAAAAAATATTTGAAATTATGTGCTCTCCAAAATCGGTTTGCATAGGCAAAATATAATACTCGATTTGCTTTTTCTTGGTTATCGATCCTATATGAATGTACGTACTCAGTACTCTGTTGACATTAACTTTGAAGTAATGAATTAATCAAAGTAAAGCGTTCAAATAAGCTTAGTTATTTTCCTTCTCTGGCTGATATTTAGTATTATTTAATGATACACGCGGCGCCATCTCTACAAACAATCGTCCACGATGCACTGTTTTTTTTTTACAAAAAAAAAAAAATTCCTAGCATAACACCGTAAAAATTGTATATCAACTAGAGTGAGACATGATTAAACATATTTAAATTCATAATTTCAAATTGTTGAGTAAGTATGCATTTAGATTTTTACAAAATATCACAAGAAATCGAAAAAAAAAACAATACTTTAACAAAACTGCATTTAGTCCAAAAACACTTAGAATGTCTTAAACAAATGTTTTTTTGAATTCTTAGGTTTTCGCGATTGTTACACATAGGAAATGAAACTATTTCCGGATTTAAATCGCGTATATTTGTTTTTCAAACAAACCAACGTTTCGAGCCCTTTACAGGTCCCATGGACACGGTAACGGAAAAATAGTTTCATTTCGTAAAATGTTTTTTTCTTTTGAATTTGCGTGAACTAATAATAGTGTAGCAAATAGAAATACAACAAGTTTATTTTTTCTATCAAATCATGTATATTGTTGTAATTCGAAACAGTGCGGTAGAGAAAGCTCTACAACACGTCCTCACTTGTCGAATTCCGACCATAACTAAAGATGATGCAATATTATAGGGGACGTTACAAAAGTCAGCGTACCACTTACAGTGACTTACGGCGACAATGTTTAGTCGTTTCTTACAATCAGAGTTGCCATTGTGTGGGGAATTTCAAATCGTTTGAGCTCCATTGGTGTTTTCGGCATTCTAGCATAGCGTCAATAGAGCCAACCAAACCAAATCCACATAGTGCCAATCCCCACAAAAACCCCAATCGAGCTCAAACGATTTGAAATTCCCCACGTATTGGCAACGCTGCTTACAATATTCTAAAGACTTGTTTTATTGACGCGTAAAGAATAAATTTTTGCGTTCAGAAATGATTATAATCTTGAATTTCAGATATTTTGAGTTACGATACAATGCCATAATATGCTGATGGTGAAGTTTCAATAGCTGCTATGTGGCGTATACACGACTCACAGAGCCCATGTTATTATGAATACGTTTTGATTTTTTTTATTGTAATGTCAAGTGACGGGACGAACAAGTCGTGCGCCTGATGTTAAGCTACACGCCTGTCCATAACACTTGCAGTACCACTCGCTTTAAATCGCAAAGATCTGAGGGGTACTGCCGTTGCACCCGTCACCCTGACATATAAGTTGATAAGTCCTATGTGCCTGTGATTTCACCAGCATTCTTGAAAACCGGAACACGGTAATGAAATTACTGCTCGGCGGTGAAAGTATGTAAGGTGGTAGGTAGTACTTCCCAGGACGAACTCTTTCCCAAGGAGCTCTACTGCTACTAAATGTATTTATTTCTACGTCAACTTATTTGGTTTAATTACACATGTCGAAGGCAGGTATTGACATGTCGTAAGAAAAATATTGAATTTTCAATACTTAAACCTGATTTCGATTTCCTGCCAAAAATTCCATTACCGTATGAAGTATCCTGGATTATACTTTAATAATTTTCTTGACGGTTTTACAAATCGCTGGTTAAACTCCGATTCCGTTTAGCATGTATGTGACGTATACGTTTATTAAAATTTCAAAGAAAATTTTCTGTAATAGGAAGTTTTCAATTTGATGCCATTTTTTTTAAGAGACAAAATACTTGAACTTAACTTGTTAATTATGTATTCATGTATTTTATAGGATGTGTATTGTATATGAATATATCGATAACTTAAAAAACTTATAAGTACTTTTTCTTTTTTTCATTTATTAGTTATATTAGTATTCTGTTGCGAAAGAGTTGGTCTGGTGAAGTACATAAGTAAATATTTTTTATTGCACTCTGAGACAAATACATAATAATACAAAAAAATAAAAAATACAGGTACAACAGGCGGCCTTGTAGCTAGATAGAATCAGGCAATCTTCTGGTAACAGGAAGATCTCTAAGGTTTTTTAATATAATATTAAGCATATACGATATAATACGTCTATCCATAACAATTCCAGATAGTCAGAGCCTTAAATCGCAAAAATCTATGTGGCACTGCCACTGTGTCTGTCACACTGAGACGTTATATAAGTTATAGTCCCACGAGCCTGTAATTTCACAAGCACTCTTATCCTTCAAGACCGAAACGCATGCTCACAGTACTGCTTAGCGGCAGAAATAGGTAAGGTGGCAGTACTTCCCTGGACGAAATTTTTCACCGCTCTGCTGCTACTAAATAATAAAAATATAAATATATTGTAATAAAATTTACTTGTGTTTCAAGAAATGAATGTAATCCCTACCGAAATCTGTCAATGTTACTTTTGAACCACAAGTCAACTGTCAGAAAACGTGGTCCATTACCGATTGTAAAATTGGCAGAATGACAACACGATTGATTGCATTTCGGGCACCTAACCTAACCCTTTCATCTCGTGTCACATACACGCCGAACGCGTATTTGCAATAGCTTGTTATGATCAGTCTCTGTCAGTTTTAATCAGCGTCAAAAAATGGAGGAGGGTTTGAACTCGACGCCATCAATACATTACATATAATGACTAAAACATTTGTTTTTCCGCAACACTGCTAACAAATGTAAATCGGTTTTACAGATTTTATTCGGAAAAACGTATTTTCATAACAATTCCTGCTTTGACAAGCTTTGAAATCGGAATGATTGGATGTGATGTCCTCCATATATATACCTATTTGCCTTCACGATCTTTCGTTACGAATTGAGTGAAACGACGAATCGATAGTATACGTTTATGTCGTTAATGATTAACCTAAACGCCAAGAGCAGCGATGGATCGATACGATCGATCGAAACCAGGGATCGTCTGTACACAGGGGGCCTTGACTCGTAATATGAAGTAGAAATTTTTTCGTCCCTTCATGGTCTGTCATGATTGTAAAAACAGTATTGGACTTATAACATACACTTTACTTAATTTCGCTACGGTTAACTAAATTAGGTACGATAGATTTTGGTAAAAAAATTGTAATTTACATCATGTTACGTTTTGTCAAATACTAGTTTATGTAACAAATTATGTAGCTATGGGCCAGGCACTGGTTTGAGACGCCACGTGTGCCGGCTCACTTGCCCGATCCTCTCTCCAGCACACCAACAAGAGGGCAGCTCCGCAGCTGAGCTGGCGGAAAGAATAAAGAGTAATAAGTACCAGGACCTCGGCACCGACTACCTATTTCAAACGAAAGCCTTCCATCTGTACAAAATGTTATCCAAAAAATTAATAGACTGTCTAGGAAACCCAAGAGCTACCTCGTCCAACGTATTAGCATAACAATACAAAGGGGAAACGCTGCCAGCATCTTGGGCACCTTGCCGTGGCGACCCAATTTTATTATTGTAATTTAATTGTAGTGTTAGTTTCTAGTATTAAAGCTTTTATTGTACTAATTATGTAGTCTGACAGTGACAATGACAGTGACAACGACAACGACAACGACAACGACAACGACAACGACAACGACAA
>NW_020654289.1:19083390-19110899 GCF_003589595.1 Hyposmocoma kahamanoa
ACAACGACAACGACAACGACAACGACAACGACAACGACAACGACAACAACAACAACAACAATAACAATAATAATAATAATAATAATAATAATTTAAAATTTAAATAATAATAATAATTATTATTATTATTTACCATAACTTACAATAATTAACAATTACATATTTGAACTATGATCCCCACACTGCTGTGGGAAGCAAAGCAAGTAGGATTAATCGAATAACAATGCGGCATATAGCAACAAGAATTAAGTGAAAAGGGAGTAAAATACAAAACAAAAATAACAAAAAGAAATGCTTACTTGTAAAAACAATAACCAATCACCTAAGACATTATAACTAAGTTTTTTTTATCTGCTAAGTGTATCTGTATCTGTTTTTCTATATTACAAAATATCGCTGTATCAGGTCGGGTTTTGTATCGTGATTATAAACAGATTTCCAAAATATGCGTCGGAAGCATACACGTCATCAATCACGGTTGTCTGTAAGCGTGCCTGAGGCGGGTAAATCTCTCTTTTTACCCGTGGCTTTCCGTTCTGCATCAACATAATGCGAAGCGGTTGTACTCCACCACCTATGTTCGGGGTTTTGTGGTGATTTTTGATTTGAGTCGCGAGTAAAATTTTTTAGTAAAATATTAATATCTATATTTTTTGTAAAATTACAAATCGTGTAACGCGTTGAATTTGTACACTTTTGTATCATGATTTCTTTTAGTGTCTACATCACTTATAGGGTTCTGCAAGGCCTGCTCTTGAGCCTCACATTATTAAATTTATAGCAAACAACAACCAAATAAGAATTTCGTTCAATATACTGCAGATGACTGACTTCATCAACCTAAAAGTATCTAACTGATATGCATAGACGTAAGAGAAAGCTAAAAGACCATTTGTAAGGAAAAAAGAAAGGATATACGCAAAGGTGTCCTTAAAACGAAGTGTCTCCAACGCAACTGCAACAGCCGCCTATAAAGATAACAATTTAATTATTTCCTGTATCTTTTTGTACACAAGGAAGTTTGTTTCTCTTTTTATATTAAGCAAATTCAGGTTTCAGGCCTTGTATTAAGCCCGGGAGTTCATTTGTACGCAAGTAAAGTATGTGTCGTATTGTTACTTAATAGTCAAGTGTTTCTTTGTCACGGGATTTTTATAAGTTGGTTGTACTTATGGGGGTCCATGGAGGATCCTTCCTCTAATTAGTAGCAGTAGAGTTCCTTGTGAAAGAGTTCATCCAGGATAGTATTACCACCTTACCTATTTCTGCTGCCAAGCAGTAATGTCAGCATTACTGTGTTCCGGTTTTAAAGGGTAAGGGTGCTGGTGAAATTACAGGCACGTGGGACTTGTCAACTTATGAATCAGGGTGACGGGCGCAGTGACAGTGCTCCTCAAATCTTTGCGATTTAAAGCTCTGAGTGGCACTGCAACCGTTATAGATACGCGTCAGGCTTTAACACCAGGTGCATGACTTGTTCGTTCTGTCAGTTAATATTATAAAAAAAAGAAAAAACTGTAATAATAATAATTATCTGCCAAACAACCACATCAATTACCTGGTCTCAAACTAGGGAATTTCCTGTACTATAAGTACCTTACCTGCACTGTAAGGTCCCTGGGTTTGCACAGGTTATAATGCCCTTTCCGTACAACCAAAATAAACAAAACTTATGTAGAAATAATAAAAATACGG
The DNA here is from genome assembly GCF_003589595.1 of Hyposmocoma kahamanoa. Lineage (NCBI taxonomy): Eukaryota > Metazoa > Arthropoda > Insecta > Lepidoptera > Cosmopterigidae > Hyposmocoma > Hyposmocoma kahamanoa. The sequence continues at coordinate 19,085,086 of NW_020654289.1, forward strand.
GACTGTAGTATAAGTACCAAAGCAACGGAATTTACTTTAGGGCACTATTCAGAATTTCTAGACTAGAACAAAATTTAGAAAAAATATTTTCCAAAAATTGGTCCTACCGGGAATCGTACTCGGGACCTCTTCATTGTTGTCTCTACGTTGGACCACCGAGGTCGTCCACTGTAAAAAAATAACACGTTCCATATAAAACTTTCCTAATTACTAGAACAACAAAAAAGGAAGTAAATTAATGTGCTACTTCGAGAACCCAGTGACATTAAAGTGCAATTAAATTTTCCCATTCTCCAAAATTAATAAAATACACAACCGCAACTACAGTCACAAACCTCATCACCAAAAAAATTTACCTGCATTAAAAAATATTCGCAAAAGCGCATTAGTTTTGCACTGGGTATACGCGGACTAGCAAATTCTTTACTTCCGTTTTTCTTAACATGGATTTCCGAAAAGTAACGCTATTAATAATCGAAAATGTCTTTAATCTCCTTTGACGAAACTATGTTACTTAACTCGAATGATGAGTGCATAATTTTTCATGGTATCCTTGTAAAAATAAAACGCCCTCTAACAACATCATACCATACGGTAGTATTATCACAATAAAGTGCCCGCAATGTAACGCTATTACCCCTACTTTTCTTCTAACTTTTCTGCAGACATTACGCCAAGAGAAAGACAACCCAAGTTTTCCCATTCCTGTTTTGCTACTCGGTCGGAACCTAATTAAGAGCCGCTCATTTTGCCGCCAAAATGTGACAGTTCGTTAGCCGGGCGCATCTTCGAGTTAATAGAATTGTTACGTTTCCCATTCTGAATGAGTGGTGTTGCCATTTCACATTTGTGGATGGAAAATTATGATCTGAAGGATAAACAAAAAGGTCGTATAATATATTTATTTTATTAGTATTATACCAATCGTAAGATAATGAGTCGCATTCTATTTTTTCTTATGAGCAGCTATTGAATCGATGTCAACGACCGTGTTTTGTGACCACAAATAAAGCCGGAACGACTGTTGGGAACAGAGATTTAAAGAAATAGTGACGATTTTGAAGCGATAAAGAACTGCTAATGAAGAATTACAAACTAAACAATAGGTTCTTTTTGAATATAAATATAAGTAGCAGTAGAGCTCCTTGTGAATGAGCCCGTGCGGAGAGGTACTTCCAACTTACCCATTTCTGCAAAAATAAAGAAAAGAATGTGAAAGTGTTAGAGTGTAGGAGAGTAGGATCCGATGTAGTGTGTAGGTACGTAGAGACGTAGAGAAAGCAACGAGGCAGGCAGAACCGGAAGGTAGCGAGGTTGATAGCTGTAGCAGGAGAGCTCCTTGAGAAAGAGTTCGTCCGTTAAACTCACCCATTTCTGCCGACAAGCAGTGATGTCCGCATCACTGTATTCCGGTTTTGAAGAGTAAGAGTGCTGGTGAACTTACAGTCAACTTATTCCTCAGGGTGACAGGCGCGGTGACCGTGCCCCTCAGATCTTTGGGGTTTAAAGTTCCGAGTGGCACTGCAACGGAAAAGTGTGTCGCTCATCGCCTAAGAGCAGAGACTCTTTTTATTTTCTATTGAGGGCACAGCGACGCGTTTAAAGAACTCTTTTAATTAGCAAAAATATGACATATCGAGTTCTTAGGTTTTCGCGATTGTTACACATAGGACCTGCAAAGGGTCCGAAACGTCAGTTTGTTTGAAAAAACAAATATACGTGATTTAAATCTGGAAAAATAGTGTCATTTCCTAAAAATATGACAGTTTTTTTTTAAACTCATTAAGTTTTACGTACAGAACTTTATTGACATTTTTAAGTTCAGCAGCGAGTACTATAGACATGAGAATTTTGGTTCAGAACTAAAAAAGCTTAGAGGATGGAAAAAAATAAACAAAAAGGACCACCTTAGTGATATAGTTTATGAAATTATAATTGACAGATGAAGTACTAGAGTAGAAAAAGGGAGATTTAAGTATTTTAGGCATTAATACTATAGTACATATTCGTTAGAACATTTTCAGGAATCAGGAACAGTAAGGGCGTTTCCTAGAAACGCGTAATGAGAGAGGTGAAGATGATGAGCATGTTGTTTCATACCACATAATATATTGTATAAAACCGGTTTATTCTGCAAAAAAGTGCCATATCTTGTGAAACTATGTAATATTTTGTATAAAAAAATTCTTTTTCAAAGACAAAAACTTCGCAGAATCGTCGTTACAATGACTGTACGTTATTACGTAATCTGCCATTTGACGTTTTGGAGTATGGTTTCCGCAAATATACGCTTCAATCCCAATCCTCGGGCGAATTTCGGGTCGATAACGAATTTGAAGCCTTTCGTAGTGGGAATCGTCTGAAACGAAGCTAAAACGATTATCGTCGTTCTGTTTTTCGTATTGCTTAGTACATAGGTTCTCAAACTTTTTGGCTTACCGCCCACTTAGGCTAGATAAAAAAAAATTTCAATGCCTACCATCACAAAAAATAATTGAAAATACGTATTTTTTTTATATTAACTTCACAAAAAAATCACAAGGAAATAAATTATATGTATGTAGTGTAGTTTATTTATTGTCACATGTACATAGTCAGGTGTTACAAATGTCGACTAGAGTGTAGTGTATAACCCTGAATAGGGCACTGCAAGTTAAGATATTGAATACAATATAAGTAAATATAATGAAATCAAATAAAAAATAAAAATTTTGAATAAAAATTGAGAGACGTAAACAAAGAATGTCAAAATTTTAAATTGATGTCAAAATAATTTTTAGATCTAAAGCAAAAAAAGTCATGGAGAATTATGATATTACCTGTTATTAACTTGAATTATATACACAATTGAAGTTTCTTTTCAAATGCGATAGCATCCCCTGGACAACATCATTGCCCTCGAATTGCTTCACTTAGTAGGGACCACTTTAGGAAACTATGGCTTAGTATCCCCTAACTCGTTACACCATGTTTTGTATTATTTCGGTTCAGATTTGTCATTCAGAGTTTTGGTTCTAATTCATCAATTCTAATTCGTTTAGTTAAATTTGTCAAAATTTATTTAAATTAATATTAAGATGTTTTTACTACGTTGATAATACGAGTATAGTGTAGGTATGACTAAATACGATAAACAGGAAAAATGCTCTGCAGGATCAAATTTAAACACAACTTTTTTGATTTGGTTTTGGTGTGAGTGTGTTGGTTAAATATTTATTCTTTGCCATTTATAGTAGTATAATTGCACAGACTGAGACTACGTGACGTCTTAATAGAATACAAGATATTTATTCGCTGAAAAATGTAGTTAACAATGCAGATGTTATATATAGTCTATTATATTAGGTTGTACATTTCACCAAGACATGCGAATATTTTTCGCAATTTTTATTTCATTTTTGATGCAGCATGCATTTAAAGTTAAATTAATGCAATAGCATAAACAAACAATAATAATTGGAATTTAACCAGAAAATAAGAAGTCAAAAATATAACATACAATAAAAATCCTCAATATTGTAGTATGAAGGTAGTAAGCATTAAAAAATTATGCAATTTTATTTTAAATTGTGTATAATTTAATTCTTTAATAGCATCCGGTAATTTATTAAATAATTTGGGTGTATTCTTATTTTTTCATTGTCATTGTTGTGGTTATAAGCTTCATATTCTTATGTATTTAGTTAAATAGATATAATATATAATAAATAGATGCACACATTTCCATATGTTTCATTGTAGATTAATTTACAAATAGGTTATTGAATTGAAGTCATTTATTAATAAAAAAATATGTAATATGCGGTTATGTGACTGAGTGAAGAATACTATGATCCGTGAATGATGCGGTTTGAGAAACGATGTAGTGACAAAAATAAAAAAGGGTATGTTGAGGTAATTTGGGCACATGGAGCGGATGAATGTAGATTAATGGTAGAAACATATAGAGCTAATGTGGAAGACATCATTGGAAGAGGAGGGCCACGACAAACATTCTCAGATCAAATTGAGTGTTAATAAAAAAAAAATAAATAAATTAATAGGTTGTAGCGTAGAGAGAAGAAAATGAGAGCCTATATATATGTAGCAGTAGAGCTCGTTGTGAAAGAGTTCGTCCAGGGAAGTACAGCCACCTCACCTATTTCTGCCGCCAAGCAGTAATGTGAACATTACTGTGTTCCAGTTTTGAAGGGTGTTGGTGAATTTACAGGCACATGGAACTTATCAACTTGTGTTATGTCTCAGGGTGACAGGCGCATTGTGCCAGTGTCCCTCAGATCTTTGCGATTTAAAGCTCTAAGTGGCACTGCAACTGTTATGGACAGGCATGTCGTTTAGCACCAGTTGCACGACTGGTTCGTCCCGTCACTTGATGTTATAATAATAACTTTTAAGAAAAAACTGACCTCATAGTTCGTGGAATTACATCTATTTGCTATTAGGGGGTCGATTAGGCGGTCGGTTAGGGGGTCTGTTAGGGTCGGTCAGGGGGTCGGTTAGGAGGTCGGTTAGGGGATCGGTTAAAGGGTCGGTTAGGGGGTCGGTTAGGGTGTCGGTTAGGGGGTCGGTTAGAGGGTCGGTTGAGGGTCGGATAGGGGGTCGGATTAGGGGGTGGGTTAAGGAGTGAGTTTGGGGTGGGTTGCACCTAACCTACCCCGTCACCCACCCACTCACTCAAAATCGTGTCCGCCATCTTGGATTTAGAAATAAGTGCCATATTCATAATAAGCACCCCCAAATACCTCGAAAACGATACCCAGCTTGCCATTATTTGAAAAATCGTGCCCGTTGTCTTGGATTGAGAAATGAGCGCCATATTCGTAATGAGCACCCTCGAAGTACCTCGAAAATGATACCCATATTGCATTCACTTGAAAAGTCGTGTCCGCCATCTTGGATTAAGAAATAAACGAATTAAACCACCTCTAACCCCAACCCACCCCCTAAACCACCCCCTAACTCCCAACCCAAACTCAACGCGTAACCCACCCCCTGACCCACCCCTAACCCGGATTCATCCCCTAGTTTGCCACCCTTAGAGATGGAACATTTTCTTCAAATTTAAATGGGACCAAGAACTGAGGTACTTTCCAACAAAAAAGAATCACTCAAATCAAGGATCCACAAATTCCAGGAGTTATCACGTAACATACATAAAAAAAAGAAAGCAGTCGAATTGAGAACCTTCTCCTTTTTTTGAAGTCGGTTAAAAAAGTCATTCTATATAAGAGCCAACGCTAACGCCAGAAAACGCGTACAGAATTGCAACGAATTCTGTAAGCTATTTAAACGATCCCGCAATTATTTACTACATATTTCATTTACAATAAAAAAATTCTACCAATAAATCTTCTCTAGTATTTCTTATTTCTCCAATAGCCTGAAATGATAAAGGAGAAAGCTTTGAAAAATATTCCCTCGTAAAAAGAGATCGTTCATACATTAACGTCTCCTCAATAAGAATTCATGGTGTGATAAAGGGGGATCGGAAGGAGGGGGCATAATCGGAGTTTTATGACGACTACGATCGCTAACTGTCAGCGGTTTATTATTGCTAGCTTATGGATGTCTTTAGGAACTGCGGAGCAAAAGTTCAATAATTTTAATGAGGATTCAAATAGACTCGAATTCAAAGAAGTACAATTTTTCGATTCGCAACATATCCCGCGTGAAAATCATCTAAAGAGTTATACAACCTCAAATGGCTTTGGTTGATTCCGCTTAACAGTGAATATGTTGAAACAATCACTTTGGAAAAAAAAATAGTATAATTGAGGATATACACTGATTAAAACAAAATTCCTAAAAATTTTCACAGAGAGAAAAAAAAAACAAAACGTTACCTCGAAATTTTACAAGAAAACCGCTGCATTCAGTAGATAATTTCAATAGTTTTCTTTATATCAACTCAACTGAATAAAACACGTATATTATACGATATACATTTTTCGATAGCTTTAATTTAGTTTCTAAAAAAATAAATTCTGAAATAAAACCAGCTAGATCCAAGCAAAATGTACGGCAATGAATTCGAGCTAAGGTAGTATCGACTATTAAGGCGAAATAGTATCGTGGTTGCGTAGGCTTTGAAGGTGTGAGGTACTCGTAGACGCGGAGAAATTCGTGGCACAATTTTTAAACATTTAGTTTTAATTTTTTCGCATCCAAATTATACCCCAAAAGAAAATATAAATTAATACGCCAGTCTTTTGAATAAAGTCTGCACTCATTCTGGGGTTCATATTAATATTCATATTAATTTATTTGCATTTCACATGGATGATAAACTTATACATGTGATACCTATATGTGTGTAAGGGTGTAGCAAAGTTACAATGGAATTTAAATACATTACAAGCTTGAACGTAGTTAATTAGTTTAGATAATTAATTATATTATAGATTCTATAATTATTACACAATATTTTTATATTAAAATTAATTAAATTTTTATTTTTATAAATATTAAACATGTTTATTACTATTACATTTAATTTAATTTCATTTATTGCAATTCATATTTTAATAAACTTAGACACATACATATGATACCCTGTTAGGGTGTAGCACAATTTAAACTTAAACCTAATGATACAATTATTTTAACATAATATACAATATATATATTATTTATGTTATAGTTTTATATAATATATATTATTCGTACATTTATTGTATTTTTATAATATATATTATTCGTACACTTATTGCTAATAATAATTTTTACTGAATTGTATTTTCAATTATTACTTAAATTTTATATAGACATGAAATCAATTTCAAATACATTTGTCGCCAAAAAATTCAGACATAATATTTTTTATAATATTAAACCATTAATTAAATCCTGTTCAATGTCGCGAAAACACACGGTCTAAAGCAGACTTGACTGCAGTTAAAACTCATGCGGAAAATAGACGAGCGCTACTAACGGTTAAGCCGCACTTGAACCAGACCGCCACTTGAACATTGCATTGACAGGCTTGGTCCAATTGAACCACGTTAAGCAGAAAATAGACAACCTATTAAATGTTGAAACGGAGTTATAAGCATCTTGATGTTAACACTTGCTTTTCAACCGGTTCTGCACCTGTATAGAATTTGACAATATTGACATGTAGGTTTATAAGTGTCAATGAATTGAATTTAATTCTTAAATGTCAAGGATTAACGTTCTCTTGTACATGTAACAATAACAATGATGCTCACGCTCATAAGGTTACCTATCGGTAGTTCGAAATTACATTTTCCTGAAATAACTTTTGGTCGGAGTTTCATAACCTCGAAAGTAATTTTGAGAGGAAAATGTTTTTTCTCTTAAACCTAACTTAACCTAACCTTTTTTTTTTTATTATCGTGAGGAAAATGCGTTACGCATTCCCCGCCGCTGGGAGACGGCGGGGATATGTGGGACTCTCTCCTGGGGACTATGTCGATCCCCAAGAGCATACCCACTAAAAACCTCACGATGTTCCTGCGCGCACCTAGCGCCGGAGCCGCGGGGTCCCTTTCAGATGCTACCGCGACTCCGGTGGAGCTGGTCCGCCTTTGGGCGGACCCCTACACCATCGCCCCCTTAATCATGGGGGGCGACCTACACGGAGATGCCCCGGAACATTTGGGGCATCTACCGGCGGCGGAGGTCTGTGCAATGCAGGGGCAGGGTCTCCCAACCCCGCACCCTGCTGACCTCCACTGATGGGACGCAGGCGGTCGGTGAAGAGCCGTCGCGTGCGTCCTCTCCGCCGACGCCGAATGGGGTCCGAGAGGGCGCTGTCTTCGCGGACCCGTTCGGCTGTCTCCTTCTGCGACATCACGTCCTCGCAGAAGGAGACCATCGCCTGCCATGACCTCTCGCTTCCCAGCACGGCTCTAACTATGCTGGGCAGTGAGAGGTCTCGTCCCACCACCTCTACGAGATCCCGGCGCTGCTGACTCCAGGTCGGGCACACCTCCAAGGTGTGCCTCGCCGAGTCTGTAGCAGCGCCGCACTCGTGACACTCCGGGGTCACCTCCCTCCGTGCGATCTTGTGCAGGTAGTCACCGAAACAGCCGTGTCCGGGGAGTACCTGAACAAGACGGTAGGTGAGGGACCCGTGCCTCCTCTTTCTCCAATCGGCCAGTACAGGGAGCAGCGCCTGGACGGTGTGCTCCCCGTATATGGCCGATCGGAGTGCCTCCTCCCACCCCGCCTGGACGGCGGTCTTGGCGGCACGCCGAACCCCCACTAGCTCCTCTATTGTGGGGCGCTCTCCACGTGCCCTGGCTTCCGCACGGCACCTGTAGGTCTGCTCGAGGACGGACGCCTCGAGCTCCCAGGGTGCGGATCCAGCCAGGGCGCATGCCGCCGCTCCGGAAACCGTCCGGTACGCCCGAATCGCCCTCACCGCCATTAGCTTCTGCGATCTGCGCAGAAGCGGCCGCAGTCTGGTGGTGAGGGCCTCCGCCCAGATGGGCGCCCCGTAGAGGGCCATGCTTCGTATGACGCCAGCATAAAGCCGACAACATAGGGAGCTGGGTCCCCCCACGTTTAACTTAACCGAATCTAATTGTGTCTTTGCGATAACATTCAACATATCCTGAAAGAACAACTGTTTCGTTGTAATTCGGTTTTCGGTGTAATGAAAATTTGAACGAACGTTATTTCGGACAAAAAATTTTCGACTTTGTGATAGGTTACCCATTTAGAGCCCTACGTTAGCGAAATCCTGTATCGCGGGTGCCATGGACACACATAAACACAACCACATATTAAACCCAAACTCTCGAGAGAAATAATGTAGATAGCAAATCAGCATGATAACCGTTCGGCTACGGAGGCAGGTAATGTACAATTCTTAATCTATAAGGTATCTACTTACTATTAGGAAGTCAGGTTATTACGTTAAGTATTTGTTTTTACAATAATTCAGATAGTATTTAGGCTCAATGGATAAATAATGCTCTGGCTACACACTGGCCGGTAACGTATGAACACATAGATTACAAAAATTTCCGCCTCCAGAATGCTTTCGCGGCCTCTTCTCTGTGTAGCCTGAGCTGCAAGGGGACTGTTATAATTTTTATCATCATCATCAGTCTATCGCACCACTGCTGGACATAGGCCTCCCCTTATGCCATTTCGCCTGGTCCTCAAGTTGTCGCATCCATTTCCCAGGGCGCAGGCTTTCGCAGGTCGTCACTACACCTGGTCGGAGGGCGTCCTACACTATGTTTGCCGAGTCGCGGTCTCCACTCTAGAGCTCGTTTTCACTATCGGTTATCGGTTCTTCAACAGATATGGCCGGCCCACCGCCACTTCAGCTTGCTTATTGCACGAGCTATGTCGGTGACCTTGCTTCTCTGTCGGATAACCTCATTACGAATTTTATATTTCAGAGAAACTCCGACTGTAGCCCGTTCCATAGCTCGCTGAGAAACTTTAAATTGATCCACGTTTCGTCTCCGTAAATCATAACAGGCAGGACGCACTGGTGGAAAATATTTGTTTTCAAATTTTGTGGCATAGGTGACGAGAAGACTCGACGTAGTTTCCAAAACGCTGCCCATCCAAGCTGAATCCCTTCTGGCTTCCTTCTCGAAATTGTTTCTAATTAACTGCAGAATCTGCCCGAGCTAAGTGTATTCGGAAACAACTTCAAGAAAGTGGCCATTTACGACTATGGGTCTCGGATCAATTATCATGACTTTGATCTTGTCCAAGTTCATGCCGAAATCAATACGTCACGAGGCGGACGCTAGGCCGTCTAGCATCTGTTGTAACTCCTCCAGCGACTCCGCCTTTAGGACTATGTCATCTGCAAATCGTGAGTTTGAGACGTACTCGCCGTTTATGTTAATGCCCACACTTTTCCAGTCCAGCGTCACATATACTCCAATGTCGCTGTGAGCAGTTTCGGGGATATGACATCCTCCTGTCTCACTCCTCTGCGTAATTTGATGGGTTTAAACTGCTGGTCCTGCACTTGGACACTCATAGTGGCGGCGTTGTACAGACATCTCACCACTTCGATGTAACGATAGTCCACTTGGCTGCAAGGATTCCAAGACAGTCCAGGTTTCGACGGAATCATAAGACTTCTCATAGTCCACAAAGGCCGATTATACTATTCTGACTTGTGTATAATCTGACTCACTGTGTGTATGTGGTCTATGGTGCTGTATCCCCGTCGAAACCCGGCCTTCTCCGGTGGCTAAAACTCGTCGAGTCCTCAGGCGAGACGATTCTTAATGACTCCAGAAAACAGCTTATATACGTGGCTCAGGAGTGCGATGGGTCTGTAGTTTTTAAGTAAAGATTTGTCTCCTTTTTTCAAAAGAGAACTACAATACTCCTGTTCCACGTTTTAGGAGTTGTCCCACATTGAATTGTATTGAATTGAAAATAAAATTTTCATTATATGAACAAAAGAAAAAAGGTTCGAATCGTTCTTCGTTCTGATTGGCCAAGGTCTGGGCAGCGCGCGGGGTAATGTTGCCAAGTCTATCCTAAGCAGATAGTTTTAAAGTTATTTCTTTCTTTGTAAAATAATAAGATTTTTTCTAACCACTGTGCTATTTGATTGTATGCGTGGTAGACTATGGCCTAAACTTTTCTTAATGGGCCAAACCCTTGGAGGACATTCGTGCCTTGCAGTGGCTTGATGATAACATGGATAATTTTAACAACGTCTGTATTTACTTGCAAAATCGACATACTGTTTTTACAAAATATTTGGAATGCCGTATTTAGAGCGTTAATAATATATTAATAACATTTATGCAAAAACTTGTTACATGACTGCTTCCTGCATAACGCGATCCAATTAACTCGTACAAGAGAGCTAGTGCTATTCAAAATTCAATGGAATAATATTCTTATCTACAAACCGCTTGCAAATTCTTATGCACCAATTAGCAAAAGCGGTGGAGTGTATCTTGTTAGTTTGTAGTGTGGAGTTAGTTGAAAGGGCACATGTGACATTTTTACAAAAAAAAAAAATGTTATCGAGTTCTTAGGTTTTCGCGATTGTTACACATAGGAAATGAAACTATTTTTCCGGATTTAAATCGCGTATATTTACAGGATGCAGGAGTTTACAAGCTTGACTGTGAGTGCGGTCTCTCTTATATTGGACAAACAAAGCGAAGTATTTGTACCCGCGTCAAAGAACATATAGCTGATGTCAAACACCGTCGCGTAAACAAGTCTGCAGTCTGCGAGCATGTCATGGATAAACCTACACATTCAATGAAGTTTGACAAACCCCAGGTCCTTGCAAAAGAAGTCCGTTATCTACCCAGGATGCTGCGAGAGGCCATTGAAATTAAAAAACATCCTAATTTCAACAGGGAAGATGGTTTCTCCGTACCACCAGTTTGGGATCCAGTATTTCCTCTAATGAAAAATCCCAAACAGACATAAGACTGCAGTACTAATTGATATGTTTTAGTTTATTCTAATTTCTATTAATAATTAATAATAAATTAAACTTAATAAAAATTCATTCAATAAAATAATTTGTAAAACTTAATATAGCGTAAATTGGAATGTTTTCTTTGTAAAATTAAAAATAAGGTATTTAATTAATAACTATTGTAACTATAGTGAAAAAATAGGGTGGTTTGCATTAATATTAGACATAACTGGTTGAAGACTGTACCACCTCAGTCAACCGTGACCATGGGACCTGTAAAGGGCCCGAAACGTCGGTTTGTTTGAAAAAACAAATATACGCGATTTAAATCCGGAAAAATAGTTTCATTTCCTACAAAAAAATGTTATGTATAATGCCGCGATCAGTAAAAAAGGCCGATTTTTCACATTTTTTTGTAGAAATGTACCTGATGGAAAGTGACGATGAGGTCGACGATGGAGCATGCACACCTAATAATAAATAAATAATAAATAATACCTATTCACTCTCGCCTTGAAAAAGTCATGAGGCATGGAATTCCAATCCATAGCCGTTCGCAATATAAATGTCGAAGCGTAACGCTTCGGGCGAATCTTTCGAATATTCACAACATAGGGGTGGAACTCAAGCGTACATCTAGTCCCCCGATGATGGAAAGGGGAAAGCGTAATTAAATAGTGTAATTCCATTGCGTACTCTCCGTGATATATCCTGTAGAATACCGATAAGCAGGCAATTTTACGGTGGTGTTTAAAGCTCTACAGCTTCGCCTCTACTAATTCCGAGTCACCTAAAGATAGTGTCGAATGTGTCGAAAGCCGAAAATTCGATTCAAAGATCTATAACAGACAGAAGAAATTCGTCGATTTAGTAAACTCGATATGTAACTTAGTTAGTAAAGCAATGGGGACGGATTCCCGTGGTCTTTTTTAATAATTATAACAAATTAGTGGAGTTATTTCATAAAAAATAAAACAATTAATACAAGTTTTTTTTGATGACACTCAGAGCTTTAAATTTCAATGGTCTGTGGGGCACTGCCATTGCGCCTGTCGCCCTGAGACTTATGTAGAAAAGTCCCACGTGCCTGTAATTTAACCAACCCACTTACCTTCAAAACCGCACCACAGTAATGCTGACATTACTGCTTGGCGGCAGAAATAGGTAAGGTGGCAGTACTTTCCTGGACGAACTCTTTCACAAGGAGCTCTACTGCACAGGTCGTAAACAAAATTTTTGAAAAAATATAGTATTCTCCTGCCACAGTGAAGTAACTTTTGTTAAACTCAGTATTTACATATGATATTTTTACACCAGCAACTCGATTATGGGATTATATGACACAACAATAAACACTACTGTTCGATCAGATAGGTATTTCAAATTAGGAATGTGTGAGTTTTGGCGACGTCGATTCTGATAGTAATCGAGGCTTATGGCACTTCCATTGTTTTTTCTACCTTGCGGTGGATGCTCCGGACACGTCATTGATCTTTCCAGCAGTCAGAGCAAAACAAACGACGCGAAAACAAATGAATAACAAATTTAAAAATAGAACTGTACTAGCTTGCATTTGAAATAAATTTGAATTTGGAATTCCATACTAAACGCCAGATATTTGAGTTTAAGTGACCAAAATTGAGAATCGGCAATTTCATAGGTAAGGACCTTATATGATGAATAGCAAGTTGGACAAACCTCGCTATGCAATGCAAAAGCATCGTGAGATTATACAAACAGTCGTATAATCTCACATACATGCGTGTTTAAGCATAAAAATGTTATCCATATAAGCATATATGTTCGTAGAATCTCTAAACATTTTTCCTAAAAAGCTGTCATCTTCCAGATGTGGCCTTATACGCCAAGGCTGTGATCTCCTTATAAAACGTGGATTTAATTAACATTGCAACAAAGAACAGGCTTGTTTTTAGTACAATACTGTACCTATTAAAACTTGTGTTTGCTGTAGTTGTTACAAAAACTAACTGTGGGGTTGTGCGGTTCATCAAAATTCTACGTTCGTTAACTTCTGTCGCAAAACAATTCCGACTTCCCGCAGCCTGCTTAACAGATCGCACTCTGATATAGGTAGGCGCATTGGAACCAGAACATATTTTATAAAATAGACTTTCCTAAGCAACTTTGTTTTTTTTGTATTTTCCGAAAATGCACTTGATGTCATTAACCACAGAACAATAAATACAGTAGAAGCGGTAAGTAAGCAACTGCACGCGTAGTTGAGCTCAATCCGCCATTGCCGCTTTGTAAGTTATGGTTATGTCACTTTTTTAGCGCAAATTCTCTAAAATTGTAGAAAGATGCCGTATTGTGCTGTTTTGGAGTGCAAAAATAATAGCCGCACAAAAAATATTGCTCGTGCTTGTGGTGGTAATTTACAACCATCGGTAAGTCTTATTGAATTAAATTTTCAATTTTCTGTAAATTGAATATTTATAATAATGTATTCGAATATTGATTTTTTATACGGTTATTTTTTATCGCGTTTGGATACCGCTTTCCACTTAACATCAGGTGGAGTGGAGTCGTTTGCCTGTCAGGTATAAAAAAAAAGAAAAAAAAGAAAGTAAACATTATCCCAATGCAATATGGTCGAGTTTTATCATAAAGGAGAATTAAGTAAACTCAGATCTTTGCGATTTAAACTCTGACTGGCACTGCAACTGTTATGGACAGGTGTGTAGTTTACCATCAGGTGCACAACTTGTTCGTCCAATTGCTTGGCAGTTAAGGCAAAATTCCCCATTTTGGGGAAGGCCTATGTCCAGCGGAGGACGTTTTTCGGCAGAAATGATGATGATGATTGTGTATTGTGTCATTTGGTTTTATAGGGAGGTTAAAACGCACACACGCACACACTCAACATAGCCCCGCACTAGGGAAACCCTGTGTCGCGGGTGCCATGGACACACACATAGACAACCACAAATTACACCCAAACTCACGAGAGAAATAAATGTAAGCCATACAAACATTTCTCCCGGCCCGGGAATCGAACCTGGGACCTCTGCGTGGCAGTCCGGCATGGTAACCGTTCGGCCACGGAGGCAGTTTTATAATAAGTGTACCTTTTTTGGATAATTTCGTTATTGTTGCTTCCTTTTCTTTTTTTATCATGTCCTCATCTCATTTCTCTAAGGCCAGGTCACAACCCTCTCCTTAGAGAAGACTCTGAGTCCAGCAGTGCGACGTACAATGGTTCGATAATAATGATGATATAATGGTACTGCCAGAAAGCACTACTGCAAAGTCATAAACGTGAGTTCATGTAAAGAAACAACTGGTAACTCAAAGTTCCCAAATGCTAACAAAGGAAGCGGCAAAACGCAGATTTCCGGGACAACTTACTCGAGTGAAGGACATTGTCTTATTAAGATAGTTCTCTGTACAAAGATTTCTGTTTACGAGGACGTATTTGCCGAAACGACTACATAATGATAGGATGTACGTTTTGGTGTTCATCGGGTGAATTATTTCAACTTCAGGGTTTATTTTTCAGTTCACACAAGGAAGAAAGGGTATCTCTAGCAGCCTTTAGTATCAACCTCCTACGGGCCCACGTCGGTACGCAAAAATGCACGTAATATGTGAAGTGATTCAAACCTTGACAACATTAATCCTATTATTATGTAAACATCCAGTGTACATTACAATGAAAATATCGCATTTTTTAGAGCTATATAAGCTATGGGGCCTAAAACCTAAGGGCGAACTTGCTTGGGCCTGTTTCATGTAATTATATTTAGTACATTTTAAGTTTCTAAACGCCTGCTTCATTGTATGATGCTTGGTTTTAGGAGCATGAAATATGTAAGAATAAGAATAAGAATAAGAATAGTTTATTGCGTAAGCACCGAGACACACATGATCTTAAAATTAATACATTATTATAAACTTTAAACTAAAATACAGTACCTACAACAAAAGTTAAAACATAATTATAATGATTAAAACAAAATAAAAATAAAAATAATAAAAAAAATAATTAAAAATGTAATAATAAATGCGTGTCGCGGCGGCGCACGCAAACGGGATTTGCTCAGCTATTAGCTACAGGCTGATAGATTTCAGCCTGGAGCGCTGGTTTTCAGCAAACCCGATACGAGTGAAGCACGGACTCGAGCATAAACAAAACAAATACATGCGTAACATGTGCGTGAGGCTTGGTATATATAAAAATATTTACACTAGATATATAAAACGAATACATAGATAAATAGAACAGCATAAGTGTAAACTAATTTAATTACTTAATTAATAGGTATATACATATATTATATGAAGATGTAATTAATATTCTGTGCAGTAAGTGATAAATAATATGTGAGAAATAAATAAACATTTCGAACCAAGAAAATAATAATAATAGTGACTCAATCTAATGAAGGGTTCAATGATGAAAAGGAAAGTTTGCAAAACCTTGCACTTGGACGATTGGCCTACGCTTCGAGTCTGGAACCAGTGAGGTAAGTTAAGATTTTAGTTTTTCGATGTGTGCTCTAAGTTTTTTATAGCAAATATTTTATTATGTGGTTATTTGCTGTAAAAATGAGTTTATACGTAGACATAGATTGTTTTACTTTTAAAGCCCTGCAAGTGGTTGGCAAGTCCCATGTGCCTGTAGTTTCAGCAGCACCTTTATGCTTCGAAACCAGAACGCAGTAATTATTAAATTACTAATAAATAAATAATTAATTAGTAAATTACTGTTTGGTGGCAGAAATAGGTATGATGAACTACTCCTTGGATGAACTTTTTCACAAGGAGTTCTATTACTACATAAAATTAGTATGTTTATTTCAATATGTTTGTACTATAATATCCTTAGATACATAATATTATAAGATATGTATTATAAGTTGACGCACGGAATTACATAATACGACCACACGCTGTACACAACCAGAATAAATTGATCTGGTATTTAATCGCACCTTATGTCAAATTTGTCTTCATAATACCCATTGCTCCTTTTCACAGTTTTTACCATGAACTTAAAAAAAGTTTGAAAAATTGCGTCTTTTCTTTTAACGAGGCAAAAAAAACTGCATATGTAAAGCGCATATTCCGAAAAGCTGACGCCGCGTCTCCTATCCGAATAGTTTTAACGAGGTCCACGAACTTTGTGCAATTAGAGAACCCGCCAAGGATGGTTTAATTATCACTTGAAAGCATTAAGTTCATTAACTGCTTTTGATTTGTCTGCGATTTACAAGTAGTACGGAGAGCACTGTAGACATCACACGGTGGGAAAAGGCATTTTCATTTGCGGTTACGCCTTCTGGCCATACACTCCTTTGAGTCTATGGCCAGAAGGACTTTTCCTATGTTCTTAAAGTTTACGAAACAAGGATTACCGAAGAGCAGCTTTGAATTTTGAAACGCATACATTTTAGTTAACTAAATAAGATGTAAAATTGAATGAAAAAAAATCGATTTAAATATCTAAGCGAGATCTAATACTTACGTAAAATCGACTGAAAAAAACATCGATTTAATAGATATATTAAATATATCTATTAAATATAGATAGTTTGTAACGAAGAGAGAATCGATTTAGAGACTATAGTTTAAGACTAAAATAAAAAGGATTCAATTATTATGTTATTAATTTACTTAACAATCAAACAAAAAGTCGACAAAAAAGCATATAATCAATAGCAACGTAACGAAATTTGGACAAGTACTCCAAAAACATCACGCAAAGCTCAAAACAAAAGAAAAGGACCCGCATTCAAGTGTATGCACTTCTTTTTTTTTTCCATCCTCTAAGGTATGCACACGTACTGACGCGAGGTACATAATAACCGATTCGATTTAACGATTCTATGGTGTAAATGTCTATGGATAAATTTTCCGTTTTACGCATAAAGTTGTTCGGGTAATTTATTTTTATCGTTTCATCTTCTATCTACTTTATATGTATACTGCAATTGTTACTTAAATTTACAATTGAAACAAATTTTACTTGTTTTTGGTCTACTATAACAAATTTACTATTTTTTTTGTGACCGAATTGCGAGATTAATTAAAAATAGCATGCATGCAACGTAAAAAATTGAAACGTCTCAGTATCCATCCTATGTGAAATGGACTATAAAAGCAATTTGCCTGTTACACTTAAGACTTCATTTGTATATATTTCTCTGCTTTTCAAGAATAGTTGCTGTACCCGCCAGAACCAAGCAAAAGATATAGAGGATCTCGATAAGGTTGTTGAATGAAAGACGATTTATAGAACATGCATCCAATTGCTGGCCACCCCTTGAGCACGCCAACTCTCTCATAACACCTGAGCGTAGGTCACGTGAGCAAAATGGACTTATCACTAAAAAAGATGTATGCCAGACTAGCCAAAGTAAGTAAACTACGGCGAAAGTAATGACATGTAGTGTAGTACATAGACGTTTGACTATATATCGATTTAAATTCAACTGTACGTCGCTTGCGATAAAAACGGTGCTAAAATGTAAACTGTCGATTTTGATGTGCTTTTCACAAGGAAAAAATAATAACAAAAAAATGCAGGTAAAGCAATGTGTACTCTGCGTCTGTAGTTCTAAACCGGAGCGTGCAGTGACACAGGAAAAATGTTGTTTTGTCTGTCAACGTGAATATGGTAGGCTCAAAGAACGAAAACGGTCATTGAGAGAAAAAAATGTCCACAAAGCGTCGTGGTCTCTTTGGTTTATGTCACGAGAGCTGCGATGTGAATTTCGTATCTTTTCTTGGCTATTTCAATAAGTGCCGTATCACGAATAACCGTTATGGATCATTTAAAGAGACCAAAACGCGTTGTGGATGTTTGTTTCGCTCAACGAGCGATTTCGTTCTTTAGAATATATATATATTGTTTGCTTTGTGTATGTATGTAGGTTCATAAGTGAATAACCTGCAATTCGTTCACTAAAGTTGCATATGAGAAGTAACAAGACGCAGAAAGAATCACAATTTTGTTGTAACGGGAAAACGACGATCGTTTCATTTTCTTAGATTTTTGCGATTACTTCAAAAAAATTCATATATACAATCTGTACGTACAGTACATTGACATGGGAACTCGACGAGTTACAGAGTTCTTTAAGAAGAAGTAGGTCTGTTCCAAAGTAGAAATTAAAAGTGAAAAGCGGAACTTTGTAGGATTTGCTTATTCAATGTTGTTGCCATTAAAGTTCATTTTGGTGAGTGAAAATTATAAATTAAAATTGACATGAGTAACGTAAAAATAAACCCTGCGTACACGGCCATAGCTACACATACAAGATGTATCGATCAGATATTAGTTGATGTCTACAACACTAGATAGATCAGATATAAATTGATGTCTACAGTAGAAGCAGTAGAGCTCCTTGTGAAAGAGTTCATCCAAGAAATACTGCTACTTTACCTATTTCTGCCGCCAAGCTGTAATGTGAGCATTACTGCGTTTCGGTTTGGAAAGGGTGCTGGTGAATCTACAGGCACATGGGACTTGTCAACTTATGTTTTATGGTGACGGGTGCAGTGGCAGTGCCCGTAAGATCTTTGCGATTTAAAGCTCGTATAGGCGTGTCGCTTACCACCTCGCTTGTTAAACGAGTCTAGACGATAATTAAATTAACCTAACCTCCGGTTAAAAAACCGACCTCAAAAGTCATTCATCCTCCAGTTAGCCACCCTTAGAGGTAGATTATTTTCATGAAATTTAAATGGGACCACATCTGAGGTACCTTCTTTCCAACAAAAAAAGTATCATCAAAATTGGTTCACAAATGGCGGAGTTATCGCGTAACATACATATAAAAAAAGACATACAGACGAATTGAGAACCTCCTTCTTTTTTGAAGTCGGTGAAAAAGAAAGTATTTTCAATACTTGTAGAAAACTAAGGATTTGTACCCAGAAGGCAGGCAACTTTGCAAAGCTAAACTTATTTTTTGCCAGAAGAAGCCGTCTGGTCACTGGAGGCTTCAACGAAGCGAACCTGATGCTCGTTAGGAGGTTCGCATATCGTCCTCAGGGATCAAGATTTCCACCGCAAAAGGCACAAACTTGCGAGTGATAGTTGCTTTGTAAGTATGTATAATTTATTGACAGGTAATGGCAGGAACGTATCTGCTATGTACGTAAATAAAATATTTTCAATATTAATGTCGATTTACTCGTTATTGATTGTACGATTGCTTCCTTTGTTGAATCTTCAGCTAAACAAATTGTTTAAACATGTTCTGCATTAGATCATAAATATCTTACTCGTAGGCATGGAGCGAGCGATGCTCGGCATTTCTCTACGTGATCGAGTCAGAAATGAGGAGATTCGTAGGAGAACGAAAGTCACCGACGTAGCTCAAAAGATTTCGTAGAAGTGACAGCCGTTGGAGTAGAAAGGATCTCGAATGGAGACCACGGACTGGAAGGCGCTCAGCGGGACAGCTCCCTACTAGATGGACGGATGATCTGGTAAGGGCGGCGGGTAACTGATGGATGGACGTCGCGTCCGACCTGCTAGTATGGCAATCTTTGGGGGAGGGCTATGTGCAATGGACGTCTTCTGGCTGATATGATGATGAGACACGGGTTAGCGTTAGAGGAAAGAGTACCAGTTGTTTAAGTCTTACCTGGTACTTTGCAAAAAAGCTAGCTAGCGCTGCCCCCCACTGCGGAAACCCTGTATTGAGGATGCCATAGATACACACATAGACACCACAAATTCACCCAAACTCTCTAGAGAAATAAATGTAGGCCATACAAATATTTATCCCGGCTCGGGAATCGAACCCAGGACCTCTGCGAGATATATGTAATTACATTTATAAAAACAAGGCAGTTTACATGATGATGGGAAATTCATTACCTCCAATATCAAACTAAGCGGAATAACAGATTTTCGGAGCATTTTTCCGTGACACACTTCCCGTAGAGTAAACTCGTCCGGACAGAGGAATGCGAGGGATGTCCTGCTGCGTGCTTTATTGCTGTGTGGTACAAAAAATTCGAACATTTGTCACTATAATATTTACTATTATTTTAGTAACAACATAACCGAATAAATTTTTTATTTTAGCAAGTGACGGGGCGAGCAAGTCGTGTGCCTTATAGTAAGCGATACGCCTGTCCATAACAGATGCAATGCAATCAGAGCCAACGCAAAGATCTGAGGGGCACTGCCATTACATCCGTCACCCTGAGACGTAAGTTGACAAGTTCCATGTGCCTGTAATTCCACCAGCACCATCATATTACTCCTTGGCGGCAGAAATAGGTAAGTTGACAAGTCTCATGCGCCTGTACTTTTACCAGCAATCTTCAAAACTGGAACGCAATACTCGATGGCAGCAACAGGAATGGTAGCAGTACTTCCGTGGAATTTCAACAAGTAGGTCTACTGGTGCTAAAACTGGCTTTCTGGCATAAGATTCTAACGATGTGACCTATTTCATCGCCGTTCCAATTTTTTAACACCCTTATCTATGGTTCCTGGCCTAAAGTATGTACTTTTGAAATTTTGAATCGTTCTCTAATTCTTGTGTCATTCTTGCTTTGCTACATACCGTCGCCACTCCCATCAAAATTCTCGAGGACAAAAGACGTGCTATCTCTCGTCATGTATCACTCCATACTAAATTACAAATAGAAGTTCTTATGTACATTTGTAACATGTTTGTACATATACATCACACACATTTTTGTGGAAAAGTTCAAAATGTCGATGCTACTGAAAATAGTTCCAGAGGGTCGATTCCGAACCTTAGCCCATAACTAAGTTGTAGACCGACTCGATTTGATATCGTACGATTTCTTTTAATTTTTATTCACTATAACCGAATCGAACGTCAAACTGTCGTATTCGAAACCGAACCGAAATGACGTCACACCTATACGATTACTCGAACTTCTCGACCGAGAAAGGCTTCAAACGTTATTCAGAACACAGTTATCGAATGAAAGTTACCGAACGTCGTATTGTTTACAAAGCAAGAATTAATATGGAAATATGTTATTATTTTGAATGAAGTCTGGATTTTAATGCAAGACTAACCGCATTCCTAAATTTTAGGCCGTTAAAGTCTTAAAAATGTATATAAAAGGATTTTAATTTTTCTTATAATCCATTTGACCGACAAAATCCATAAACGCTGTTGAATAACGATATCGTATAAGAATCCGAATCGAATGTTTAACTGAATAGCTCGGAAAACGCCTTTCGATTCGAAAACGAGTCGATTAAAATATCAAAGTGTTTTGAATCGGGGTTCTGATACGTCAAAAAAAGATAAACCTCTACAAGGACATCATCAGGGCTCTCAAGGCTACGCTACAACTTGCAACCTACACGACATCCTTGGGCGGTGCCTGCAAACAGCGTGACAAGACATTATAATCTATACATCCTTTACCATAACAAGTATCATTTCTTTACATCTTCTAACTTCATTATACATTCGACAAATGACTAACATCGTATAAATAGGTTCCTCGACCTCATTTCATCTTAAGTGGGATAATGGTATATGATAAGCCGCCGTGAGTGCGACAGAGAGCGAGCGTTTAATTGTAATGGACAATTTTTTTTTGAGAAACACGCATATTTGGCAATAATCTTGATGTTATCATGATGAATCACTTGATGTTAAACAATAATGTGACTGATGATGATGCGCGTTTGAGGTTTCAACTTGTAGGTTTTCACACAGCCACCGAAACAATGAATTTAATGCAAACCAAATTTCTCGATCGCATAATAATTTCACGAAATTCAGCGGTTAAGTGACCAGCTCGATCATGTGATTTAACACGGTTGGAATATTTTTTATGGGGTGTATGTTAAAGACAGAGTCAATATACGGAGCCAATCGAATCGATTGCAGCCTTAAAACTCAAAATTCGTGAAATGATTAGCGAAATAAACCCACCATTTCGTCAAAGAGTGATTAAAAACTTTGATGAAAGAATCGACATCTGTAACTGTGGTCGTGGTGAAAATTTATCAGATATCATTTTTCATTCATAATTGCCAAGCCTTACTTTTTTTAATACAATAAAAATTTGAATCATTGTCTATACTTATTGTTTAATTTGATTTACAAAACGAAGTTCTTGTTGAAAAACCCTTTGTAAGTTATTAGTTCCTTGTATAGAAAAATAATCGCAGTAGGTCGAAAAGTTTATGAGTGGTTTCTGGAACAAAGTGTATCTAAAATCGCTGCCTCTTATTTCTTGTTCTTGAAACACTTACATGACCCATTACACTAGACGATTTTGTAACTACTTCGCGATATTTATGTACAGCTTCAAGCTTTTCTAGACATTTTACGGAATTCCCTAAAGAATTGACACGTTGTTTTCTATTCAACATATAAATTGGTATTTTCTATTGAAAGTTTTTTCTTATTTCCGATTTATATTGAATTTCTCAGAATGGTTTTACTGGAAACGAATTGAATGTGCTTGCGATTTCATGTGATGAGATCCCGACAGGTCTGCGAGATTATTGGGTGATTCTACCCATCGATACCATTGTTGCTATAGGGTCACCCATGGAAAAAAAAACAAATGGAAGGGCCCTAAGTCTCGATTACTATCTTTGTCTTCATCGCTGTCGCCAAAACCCACACTATTATAATGTTGAACTCTATGAAATCTTGATAGTGATTGCCGTAGTTTCTAATTTAAAAAGATGTAACAAATTCCGGACTGTATATAATTTAAACTTTACCATATTGGCATATCGTTAAAAGTTCAATCCCTATTATTGCAAGGAAGAGAGTTATGACGTTTAGATTTTATATGGAAATTTCAATTAATGTGCTGCCATCTAGAGGACAATAGCTGAACGACGACGAATTCGACATGTTTACTTAGTTGTTCAAAAAAGAAGCGACCACACAGCAGCTGTATAAGGTTCACTTGCGATTCTTGAAACACAAAAATATTAGAAAATTGAAAATTTATTAAAATAAAGTAAGACTTAACAATGATATGAAATACCACCATGATAATATTACAGGCGCGACTATAATTTTTGCACTATAAAATAGCAAAACAACACTTTTTTCAACGATTTTCGAGGTTTTGCGCGAGATAATTGACACGAACATAACGTACAAAGCGAAAATGGTGGTCGGAGTATGGAACTCCGCGTACTGTTGGCGTACATGGCACGCCCACTAAGCAATTCTACTGTATTTATAGTTCTGTGGGGACATTTCAGGCAATCATATACCATACTTTTTATGTAAAACAGAGACACGCTTAGCTATAATATCAATTGATGTTAAGCGATGATATGACTGATAATGCTACAATATCAATACAAAGTTCCTGAGCATACGAAATATATCCGTTTGTAAACCGACCAACAGGCCATTTTTCTGCGGTGGTGGAGATTTACCTTAAGTGTGGACAGTATTGCACTCCGGTTACGAAGGGTAAGAATGCTGGTGAAATTGCAGGCACGTGGGACTTGTCAACTTCTCTCAGTGTGATGGGCGCGCTGGCAGTGTACGTTTGCGATTTAAAACTCTGACTGGCACTACAACTGATATGGACAGGCATGTCGCTTACCACCAGGTGCACAACTTGTTCGTCCCTTCTCTTGCTACCATAAATAAAAGCTTCAATACGACTTTCCATAGTTACAACATAGTTTACAACCTTCAACTATACCACACCGTGCTACATGTACAGGGTCAAGCATGCGTTAAGTTTGACATTAATTACAATTTAAATTCATCTTTATGCTGCTTCTAATAAGAACGGTTTATAGTCCTAAATATTAAGCCTTATGTACTCTTGACTATAAAAATGAGTATAATCCTTAAAAATCTCACAGAGATTTGAGATTCACCCAGAATAGTGTTCCTATGGAATTTTATTATTTAGTAGGTACTTCAATTTATAATAAATAAAACACGTTTTTGTATAGGTAAAATTAAGTAATTAAGTTTAACGTATTATTAAATGGCGACGAAATATAATAACATAAATGCATCAGTCTTTGTAATAAACTGTCATACATATCACAAAAAAAGCAATTTCCATAACGTTTATCCAAAACCAGACAAAGGATGTATTTCATAAACGAATCTTTGCTTCACAAAATGGCGGACTTGCGCTCCACAAAATGGTTGCCCTACAAAGGTTAGACAAAAGAAACGTCCTTCTCTTCTCTGTTTAACGAGGGTTCTGGTCATTTTACGCTCGTTTCGATGCAAATTCAAGGGTTTCATGATGTTTAGAGGGCTATGCAAATAGGACGGCTTAAAGACTTGATGCAAAAGATTTTGATTAAAATTTATTAAGTCACTAGTGAGCCCGTTTGGGGTTTGCCTGGGATTATTCGGAATTAAATTTTATGGAACGTTCCCGGGAGACGTAGAATGCTGAATAAAAAAATAACTTTTGTAACGTGATTCGCCAAAGTAAAAATTTGTGTCCGAGGTTTTATTTGGACGTTGACCTTGAAAATATTAACGTCTACGTTTACATATCTAAGACATTTTAACGGCTCACCTGAAGGAACAATATAGACATTAATCGGGAACGGAAAGCTCTCTCAATGAAGGCAAATAGCTATAAATGATTTCCCATAAAATTTTAGACGCAGTTAAATTAATGGAGTTCTTAAATTTTCTCGAATGTACATCATAGAAAATGAAACTACTTTTTTCGAATCGAAACGCCGGGTAGTTGGTTCTTCAAAAAAAAAACAACATTTCGGACCCTTTATATGGCCCAGTCGTCCCATAGTCATTAATTGGTTTAACAACAGTGAACTGTTCTGAAGTGAAACTAAAATTTTAAATTTTTATTGAATTGATATTCAATTATTTTTTGTGAAATTATTCCACTAGTTTGTTATAATTATTAAAACAAAAATCGAATACCCAGAAAAAAAAATTCCTTCGATCCCGCCGGATTCGAACCGACGTCTTCTAGCTTACCGTGCCAGACGCTATACCAACTAAGCCACGGAACGAACCAGCGGACCTCACGAATTTTTCTATGTGCTTGTCGTATCTTTGTATTTGGGTTTTTTCAACGACTTTTTAGTCGTAGCGCCATCTATGAGAAATCTATGAAAGTTTTAAGTAAAAAGTCTGACACTCCGCCCCTCCCTAGTTTTAGATACCGTACCATGCCCCTCACATTGACGGTCACATCGACGTAACGGCAATAAGGCTGTTGACGAGCTGTTATCGAGCCAAATATTATTCTGATTAGTGAATTATTGAAAATATAATATTACATCGACATAAACGTGTAAAATTATTAGGTTTCTATTAATAGAATTATAGATAACAGATTCGCGTTAGAATTTTCACTTCACGCATACATTTGCGCGAGTGGCGATTACGCCATGCTCTATGTAGTATAGTCTATTTCAATAGAATTGAGAGTAAACGTAAACAAACCAGTT
>NW_020654289.1:19110909-19119136 GCF_003589595.1 Hyposmocoma kahamanoa
GCACTCAATGTTTACCTTTACTCGCAATTCATTTGAAACAGGGTATAGTAGTGGGTAAATAACTTTGGACCGTTGTATGGAGTGTCCGGGGTGTTCTTCGGGCATGTTCGCAGAAGCACACGTGGACTGCTTTTATGCGGCCATGCGCAAGCAAAGCACGACTCTGGTGCCCCGGGTCGGATCAAGAGACAACGTCAACGCATCATGCGTCTTTAAATTCGGTCGAGTATTACTTATTTGACAGTAATTGTTTCGAATGTCGAAAGGAGAATGGGAGTAGATTCCCTGTCTCAACCTCATCCAGCAGCGCTCATCGGCGGCGGCCTGATCGTTCGACAGGCTCGATTGTCCATATCTGAGACATTGCTGTGAATTGCATGTGTCTATGTATTTACTATGTATAATTTTAGATCTACTAACATTAGTAACAACAATAATATGAGTCATATAATGTTACTCGAAATAAGTTATTAGTTCATGGGGGTCGATTCAAAACCTTACGATAACTCAGTTGTCGACCGATTTCTTTTCATTTTTATTCACAACACCCGAATCTAACGTCAAACTGTAACGTGAACCGAAATGACGTCACACCTGTACGATTACTCGAGCTTCTCGACCGGCAAAGGCTACAAATGTCATTCAGAACACAGTTATCGAATGAAAGTTACAGAACGCCCTGTTGTTTACAAATCTTATTATTATTTAATGGAAATATCTTATTATTTTAAATAAAATCTGGATTTTGTTCAATTTTGTTAATTTATTTTAATGCAAGACTAATGCATTCCTATATTTTAGGCCTGTAAAGTCTTAAAAATGTACCTAAAACGATTTTCATTTTTCTTATAATCTATTTCACCGTAAACGCTGGATAACGATATTCGAATCGAGCGTTTAACTTGGAAGGTTCTGAATGGCACGGAAAGCGCATTTCGATTCGAGAACAATATCCAATCGAACGATTCGGTTAAAATATCGAAGAGTTCTGAATCGGGGTCCAGGTGGTATAAAAGGTACACCAAGAACACAATATGCCAAATATTCGTCGATACTTATAGGAAATGGTGTCCATAATAAATGGTGATGTTTATTGTCGCGCGTCCATGCAATTATAGTCCGGATAGTTTTTTTTATTTTTTATGTGATTTATGTGAGAGATATTTCTGAATGGTCGTTTAATTCGGAATGCAGGATGTGAGTCTTGTTAGAATGCAAATCTCGTTCCTCTATACGTGAAATTGAATGAAAAATGCATCAGTATCAATCGGCAAGCCGCCACTGTTATGTGTTTATACAACTATTATTTATTTTTAACTGTTCTTTATCTTTATGATTGCCATATAATAACTTCTATTTCTAACAATACTACTAAAATATCAATGAAAGATAATGTTTTAATGTAACGTTATTTCTTTCACGAATCAGTTTATAATAGTCACGAGACACATTATGTCGATAAACTGCAAAATAAATTATTATTATTTTCACAATCCTGGAAACTTGTACTTGGAAAAAAAACGTACTCGATAGTACTCGATAATAAACGTGTACATATTATTTACTTAAAAATTGTCTCAAAATTGATAGCTGTAGTAAGTTAATGAAACGAAATATGTGTTTCTAGGTTGTAGCAAGTGATCTCTGCCTACTAACATTAGTTTTTGAATGAAAAGGTTAATTTGCTTTTTAATTTCTATCTCCGTGGCACTACGTAATTTTCTTAAGGTGAATAAAACTCTATTGCTATCTCCCACCATGTGTTACTTTGGAGACAGGTTCATAGATTGTTAATAAATTACAAAATGCTAATGTCTAAGGGTTAGTTACACAATAGAAACACAGCAAGACAAAAACAAAATAAACAATAGCATTATGCGACGGCATGCAGTTGCATCCAATGGGCGAGTATCGCCGAGTCCCAGATTTAATACCATAGATTATTTTATGTTACCAAGCTTTCGTGAAGTTCTAAATATTGGGAACCTTTTAGAATCTTGCAAACACAACTTTCTTTCTTTGATATCTTAGACAAGATGGTATGTCGATATCGATAAAAATTATTACAATAGGCTATCACTGTCCTTTCTTTATGTATGGTGTTATATGTATACATACAACCTTGGAATTACAGAGTAGGCACATAGTCGTCTCTTTTTGGCACATTATATTTTCGCAAGAGTAAAGAGCCCGGCTACGGGGAATCGTGTTTGTTATTTTCAACGCTCTTTCTAGTCTTAACTTTTATTATTGTTCTGAATTTTTCTTGGAACTGATAACCGATATGTCACTTCGCAAGTAATTGAGCGAGTTGTAAGGGTGACAGTTTTCTCGGAAATAATAATCAATTTCTATTCTTTCCAGAACAATCTTTTCACACAGATGTTTCTGTACAAAGGGTTTAATGGAAGGTCTTTATGCGAATTTCATGATAGGTAATATATTGAGAAAAAATAATTGTTTTTTTAAAACACACCAACTTTCTGGGTCTTTTTACAGGTATTATACTATATATTGAGATGGTAATATTCATCAACCAGTTACAGTGATGACCCATTGGCTTTGTGCAACTTTTAAGGGTCGCTTAACATTGCTGCAGCCGAGAGGCGTGATGCGGCAATGTATTCTGGACTTTCTAGTCTACTGAAGAATTTCAGTGCACAGCTGTGTTGATTACGTATCATTTGAGTGTTATAAACGTCACTCAACTCTGAAGCAACGGCTCAAGGCCCATATTAAATCTCGATTAATTAAGTGTAAGGTTGAGGTCTAGTGTTGTTAAGGTGAAAAAAAAAAGAAATCAATAAATAACGCACACACTCAACATAGCCCCGCACTAGGGAAACCCTGTGTCGCGGGTGCCATGGACACACACATAGACAACCACAAATTACACCCAAACTCACGAGAGAAATAAATGTAGGTCATACAAATATTTCGCCCGGCCCGGGAATCGAACCTGGGACCTCTGCGTGGCAGTCCGGCATGGTAACCGTTCGGCCACGGAGGCAGTTGAGTTGATTGATAAAAAAATATATGAAAAAAAATGTCTTTTTTTTGGAGTAGGTTTCTTCTAAAAGTATGAAAATAGAAATGTGACAGGGGCATATCATATTTTTTATATTTAATTT
Source organism: Hyposmocoma kahamanoa (assembly GCF_003589595.1). Classification (NCBI taxonomy): domain Eukaryota; kingdom Metazoa; phylum Arthropoda; class Insecta; order Lepidoptera; family Cosmopterigidae; genus Hyposmocoma; species Hyposmocoma kahamanoa. Next base: position 19,114,041 of record NW_020654289.1, read on the forward strand.
AGTACTAAAGTATCTCTTTTGACAAATACGTGACTTATAGGTTCAACAATAGTAGTTTATGTGACTGTTACATAATGAAAGGCATTAAAATACGAGTGTGAGTTCATAAAAATATCATACAAGTGTTTTAATGCCTAATTACGTACAGTTACATACACACACTGCTTTATCTATACACATATTATAAGCTCTCTATGATGTGTTCAGGAACCTCATGTTACGACCAGCACTGCGGCAGGGCTATTAGCAGTAATTATTAGTAAAATAATGCAAAAAAGTACGTTTTCAGACAAGGGCGACGTATTTTTCGCAATTCTCCTTTCCATAAAATCTTGGTAACTTTTTTCGTACTGCTTTCTAGACTTCGCTGGTAACAAGTCATTTATATGGTCGTTGCTTTGTCGCGGATATCAGGAGGCATCTCCGAAATATCTTGATCACTATCTTGATCGTTCATTATACACGAAAGTGGTGCATATATTTACTTTATACACACATCAAAAGTGTCTAGGGATCAAGTGAATATTTTTGAAATAAAAATTATTTAAGCAATATTTACCAAATCCAGTCTTCCAGGACGACTTCTTACTTTAATGCTTATGTTTTATTTAACCGCTTACCCCTATATTTAATTAAAATAAACTAAAATTGATGTTTTTGCAAATTGTGGGAAAAAACTCAAATTAACGGCGTCAATTAAATGACAAAAAAATGGCGAAAATGATGATTTTGCTCATTTTTATTGTAAAGATAAGAAAATTAATAATCTGTATTTCCACCATTAACACGAATCACACAATTACAGCGATTTGGCATGCTTAAGATGAGTTCATCAAAATCACTTTGAGGAATGGCCGCCCATGTGTTTTGTAACAAGTCAAAATATTGTTGTAGAGTATGTACGGTATGCATACTCGGCACAGCTCTTCTTTGAAGCATATCCCATGCGTGCTCAATTGGATTGAGGTCTGGCGATTGAGCAGGCCATGGCAGAACGTTGATACGAGCTTCGGCAAGAATGCGTGTTACGACTCTAGCCGTGTGTGGACGTGCGTTGTCATGCATTAGTTGAAATGAATCACCCAACTGGCCTCGCAAAGGGATGATAACATCTGAAACAATCCTCTCTGCGTAAACTTGAGCATTGAGGTTACCCCTGATCCAAATGAGATCGGTTCTTCCGCCGATCCAAATACCGGCCCATATCATTATTGTTCCCCCACCATATGGATGAACTTCCTGACAATATCTCAAACGTTCATGACGTCCAGATGTTCTCCAAACTCGAGTACGTCTTGTATCCGGTCTCATACCGAAGCGGGATTCATCCGAAAAGCACACATAGCGCCAGTCTTCTTCCTCCCAGTTTCTGTGTTCGCGAGCCCATCGTAAACGGGTCCTGAGATTGCAGGGTGCAATAGGTGGAACTCTGAGCGGCCTTCGGGATCGCAGACCCACTTCACGTAAACGATTTCGGATTATTTGATCGCTTATTAGCAAGCCTGAGGAGCTGTGGAGCCTCGTAACCAACATCATGGCGGTCATGGTACGATTCCGTCGAGCAGTATTTTGGATATACCGGTCCTGTCTGCGAGTCGTGATGCGAGATCGTCCTCCATGTCGCTCGGCCACGCTGCCCGTCATGCGATAGCGCGTCCAGAGGCGACTTATGACGCTCTGTGTAGTGTTAAGAGTGAAAGCCACAGCACGTTGCCTGGAACCAGCTTCCAACATTCCGACGGCTCGCATCATCACTTCTCGGGTTAAATGATGTCGTCTCTCCATAATAATGTAAATTGTTTCGGTTCCGATGCAGATATTGTAATGATTTTGTCAAAACGCCATAACTCATTTTTATACAAAACCACATTGACAATCGATTTTCTTCTTATTATCGAATTTTAAACAATATTCCTTATTTAAATGTTAAAGCTCACTAAAAAGTATCAATAGCGATACAAAAAAGTTCATATAATTAACCCTAATTGCAGCAATACTCTTAAACGTACTTGATCCCTAGACACTTTTGATGTGTGTAATATAAAGAACAAAACAAACTAAATAGCGGCAAATAAAAACTTTTTTCACGCATGTCACGCATTTTTTTTTAATTCATAGACAAACTGGAGTCGGCTCCAACTATCATATCGTTCGATATCAAGTAACGTGTGAGATTTGTCAAAATGAGCTAGATAGCTGAAACAGGGGCCTATTTTTCAGAGTTTGACAAAAAACATTTTTTGATGGATTGAAGAAGTTGGGATATCTCTGGGCAGGTGTATAGAGTTAAAAGGAGATTGCGTAGAAAAATAAACCATAAGTGAAAAAATATTATACATATATTTTTTATGCGTAAAGTCACGGAATTATTAAACCACCGTCATATATCTATGGATGGGAAATTCATCAACAAAAAATCCCCAGTCATTGTTTAGTCTATAATTTGATTGAATTGAGTGGAATGCAGTGCAAACTCAGCATTATTGTTGAGTGTCAAGAGACCATTGAATTGGAAATTCATATTTACAGTATTCATAAAATAAAATAGTCATAGTCAATGTCTTCATTTCAGACATTTTATTTCCCTTTTTCTGAAAAAACAAACGACAATTTTAGAAAAAAACGAGCGTGTTGTGTTTTTTTCATGTCTTTTTTCTAAAATATGAAAAAAGAATACAGATGTTTATTGTTTTCAGTTACATCACTATCGATATCACTTGAAATAGTGATCAGCAAGATGCAAATGATAAATAGTAAATTAATAAGATAGTAAATTTATAGAGGATAATTGTAATGAGATCATCCGATAAGCACGTAATATCGGATTTACGAGCTGTTTATTAAAAAGAGTCTTTAATTTAATTGTATGGCACTCGCTTGCTTAAAATGATTCTAAAATTCATCATGCTGTCTGTAGGTACTAACGTCTTTCGGTTTCTTGTTAGTTTCTTTTTATTACCAAAACAAACAATTATAGCTGACGAAACTTAGTTTTAGACATTTTGTTTTGTTGTTATTGCGCGAAACAAATCACCCTTCTATGACAATGGCTTGTTTTTAGTTGGGATGTCTTAACGTATACAGGGGGTTTAATTATTATCTTAATTTCGAATGTAAAACAAGGAAGTATGTTTTTTATTGGGTCTCATAAAGTAATGTTTGTTTTATTTTTGCAATTTAATATTGATCTTTTTGACACCACTCTTGGTAAATTAAAAAAAAAAAACTGGCGCTACATATTGTAAATGGCATTTGATAAGTACTATTGTTTGATAAACTCCGTCTTGTAAAATTCTATTAACAACAATGTAATCATTACAAATAATTACACAAAATACATCATCATAGTCGATCATCAAATAAATTTAAAAAAGTCACCATAATTTTTGTTTATATACGTTATTTTGCGGCTAGTCCAAGTAATCTTAAAGAAAAACCATGTTCTATGGTGGGATATATTTAGAACATCCATTCCTCACTCGCTGCAGAGTGAAGATGGGAGTGTTCTTTCTCGTCGTAGAAACCTCCGCGCGTAAAAATAAAATCGTTATTTTTGGAGCAGCAGCCTGTAGCTACGAGAGGGTTCCCAGTAATAGCAAATTGTAAAGCAATTCAAAACACAGTTGCTATACAATTGTGGTGGTTTCAAGCCGTAATAAACATTTTGTTTGCATTTGAATGACAATTGTGTTGTGAAATGTGATATTTGGGTAAAGACGACGACGCGAATTGTGAAACTTAGTAACGATTATTACGTGAGTACCACTATATTTACTTCCGTCACATACCGCTGGATGGCGTTAGTAGTACTTTAAAACAAACAATTTGCTGCTGGCATTACTGTAAGCCAATATCTGTATTTTGTATAACCGATAAGCCTCCAGTGAGCCGTCCTTCTAGCGGAAGTATCAGTAGAGTCTTGAGTCGAGGTACTCCAATTATTGTATGGGTAAGAGGATTCAACTTGTCGTTTTTTCTAGTGGTGTCGTCAAAGCTGTCAGCGGCCAACTGCTAAACATTCTAAAAAGTAAAATATGGCCACTGTTTTCCACTACTACTAGTGCAATATTGCACTGAACGGCATTCAGGACCTTTGGATTTTGGTGTATTTTCTGCTGTGTCAAAATTTAGTTACGGGACTAAATGCTGTTGTGCTTATGCGCTAACAGAAACAGGTTTTTTGTATATTACCAAAATGATGGCACGAACAAGTCGTGCGCCTAAATGCGCCTAAATGCGCGTGTGGTAAATGAGTCGCTTGTTTTCAATCGCAAAGATCTGAAGGGTACTGCCACCGCGCTCGTCACGCTCGGACAAGTCCCATGAGTCTGTAAATTCACCGGCACCCTCACCCGTTAAAACCGGAGCGCAGTAATGGTCACATCTCTCTGCTGCTACGAAAGATTTTATTACATTTTAGTAGCATTAGAGCTCCGTGTGAAAGAGTTCGTCCAGGGAAGTACTGCCACCTGACCTATTTCTGCCGCCAAGCAGTAATGTCACCATTACTGTGTTCCGGTTTTGAAGGGCAAGGGTGCTGGTGAAATTACAGGCACATGGGACTTGTCAACTTATGTCTCAGGGTGACGGGCGCAGTGGCAGTGCCCTTCAGATCTTTGCGATTTAAAGCTCTGAGTGGCACTGCAACTTTCATGGACAGGCGTGTAGCTTACCGTCAGGTGCACGACTTGTTCGTCCCGGTACTTGATATTATAAAAAAAGAAGATTATTATTATTGTATATTATGACGAAGACTTCCATTGTCATTGTCTAACAGGATCTGCATATGACTTATAAAGGAGTTAGGTTTCTTGACTATTGGAGTGATTATGCTCATTTCACTTTAAATTGAATGCGATATTGACTCCAATAGAGCTTCTTGAATGTTGACTGAGGTTAGGGTATTTCCATCTAAGTTGTATGTAACCTTGGGGTTATTGTTGCCAATATGCAGGAAACTATATTTTGGTGCATTCAATTTGATAATCTAATCTTTGGTCCTATCTTATATATAATTTAGATCTTCTTGAAGATGTTCATACTAAATAAACACACACACACACACACACACACACACACACACACACACACACACA
>NW_020654289.1:19119146-19172804 GCF_003589595.1 Hyposmocoma kahamanoa
CACACACACACACACACACACACACACACACACACACACACACACACTTTCACATAAATGGATTTGAAAAAAAATTCCGTCATCAACAAGAAAGTCATACTGAGAGTTTATGGGCTCAACCAAGCTATTATTAAATATATATTCCAAGTAATTGGGGAGCGAGCACTGATCCTTGTGGTACCCTACTCAATATCGTAACAAAAAAAAAATTTGTTACAATAGAGAACTTTTGAAAATTTTAATGTCAAATAATAACGTTAGAAAGAAAATTAACAATAAGGGGGTTTTCCACGGCCCGTGATTTTACCAATGACCCAAATAACCACCAATGACCTAAACCTATAAAACTAGGTGAGATTGGTGCGCGGAGATAGGTTGCCATTCTATAATTGCTTAATTAATAATATATGAAATGGGCAGGGTCGGTGTGTGGCTGTCAGTGTTGACCAGGCGTGTAAACATCTGGTTACAGAAACCTGTTAAATCACGGACCGTGAGAGTATGTCTTTAAAGACTATTCCGTTATTTTTATACAATTTCAAAAAAGATTTTTTTCCTGGTATAAAATCTAGCATGCATAAAATATCTTTCTCTATTTATAACAACTGACATATTTCGGTTAAACAGGAGTGTGCAATCATTCTTTGTCACAATACACCTGAATCTTCTCAAGAAGATGTAGGTAGAAATATTAATGTGTCAGTACTGAAGTAAAGGCACCTTTCGCAAAAAAAGGTCGTCTTCATTACATGCACTTCGCATATATCTATTTATAGACCAAGTACGAGTGTCGGAGACTGGAATACTGTACCACAGAATATCCTAATAGAGCCACTTATGCGTTTATTAGAAATAAACGCAGATTTTTTTAGTTTATGGTGTTATACTTACATTACTGTTTAGTTATACATTGTAATATTTAATGTGCAATAAAGAATTCATCCTCTTTTTTTCCTGCAATTTTGAATTACACATTAAAGGGTATAGGCATAGAGTTGAACTTAACAAACACTTGCATTAACTCGAACTAATGTGTACGTAATCCTATATTACACTATATTATTATGTATAATTAAATGTGTTAATAAAAATACACACTTCAAAAATGTCTATGGATTAACATATTAGGGATCAAGGATTTTTTTTGTAAATATTTGATTACTCTTAAAGTTAAGTAAAAATATCTATACCTATATAAATTTATTAAATTATTTATTTAGTTACTGTTTTTAAATTATGAAATTGACCAAAAAAACCATGGGTGTTAAAAAAAATAATTACAAAACTTGATTTTCAGTAACTGGCAAAATGTGCTTGATCTCTAGACACTTTGTTGTATATATATATATATTATGTAGGCAGCAAACAAGCATACGGCCCGCCTGATGGAAAGCGATTACCGTCGCCTATGAATGCCTGCAACACCAGGGGCGTCACGAGCGCGTTGCCGATCCTTTAGGACCCTTCTCAAACCCATTTTGAAGGACTCCATGCTGTATTCCTGCGGGAAAACCCCGACAGAGAGTTCATTCCACAGTCTAATTGTACGTGGGTAAAAGCTCCTCCGAAACCGTACAGTACGAAATCGACTCGATTCCAGAGTGTGAGGATGGTCTTTGTATTTAGTTTTCAACGACTTTTTAGCCGTAGCGCCATCTATGAGAAATGTGAGGAAGGACTCCCTGCCGGTGGCGAGCGGTGCGGTGATAAAATGTTGCTGTTGGCTTCACGTCAAACAGTTCTTCAGAACATTGGCCATTGTACAAGTGATAAAACAGATATAGGGAGGCAAAGTCTCTCCTCCAAGACAGTGGTTCAATATCTAGTATCAATATACAGAATCGTCAACAATTCTCATAGCACGTCTTTGAACCGCGTCAAAGGGCCCAAGCTGGCATCCAGGAGCTCCCGCCCAAAGATGGCAGCGGTATTCCATGTGGGGGCGGACTTGTGACTTATTAAGTAGCAGAATCTGCCCCGAAGTGAAATACCGCTAGCCCTGTTGAGCACACCAAGCTTTTTGGACGCCAGCTTGACTTTGCCATCTAAACGACTACGGAACTGAACGTCACAAGAGATGTCGACACCAAAGATTCCGATGCTCTCCGAGATATTTTTAATGGCTTGTTCTGGAACTGAAGGTCTGCAGCAAATGGAGTCTTTTTAGCGGTGAACGCGCAAACTTGTGTCTTGATGGGGTTAAATTGGACTAAGTTTAGTCGTCCCCAATCAGAAGCCCTCTCCAGGTTTTTTTCTGTTTGTGACACAAGTTGTTTACGGCTCTCCTCTACGAAAGACTAAGGGAACTTAGCATGGCCAGTGTAATGGACGGACCTCGCAAATTTTTCCGACGACGACGTCGAAGTCGTCCGTTCGAATTCGGCCGGATTGAAGGGATTTTTTCTGAGTGTTCGATCTTTGCATTAATAATTATGATTCATAAGGAGTCAATTTCGTTAGCCTGGTACTCACGGTACAGGACTTTTCCGTTTAGAGACTTGATAATTCGAATATTGTAAGAAATTTTAAATTCCGCCATAAGGTACTTTTCCTTATGGATCACCACAACATACACCCGTGTAAGCAGCGTTTTGTTTGGAGTTGTGGAAATAATGCTTTGAGCCTTTGAGTGATTGCTGTAAGGTTCCTTTTACTAATAGCGAGTGGTTGATTTTAATTTCTAAGTGACGTATATTTGTGAATATTTAGTAGCAATACATCTCATTGATGGTTAAGGAAAATATCGTGATGAATTGTAGACGTCGAAGAAGGTTCACAGCCCTTGAAAAACGTTGAAGTCCCCAACTCGCGTTGGGACAACGTGGCGGACTATGATCTAAACCCTTTCCCAGGAGGAGACCTGAAGTTGAAACGTTGGCCTGTCAAAGGTAAATACGTTCCCTCAACGATACGTATGTTGTTAAAATGTTAATTAAAACGTTAAAATATTAGCGCGATTGCAAATGTACACGTGTCACTTTGACAGCGTTTTAAAATTGTTTAGCTTTGGTTTTTACGTTGGTATTTAGCGCGATTGGCCTACTGTGCCCTTTATTTGGGTCGTATGATGGGTTTTGTATTATTTCTTTATTTACGCAAACAGAGCGGGCCCGCACTAAGAAGATTTATATTAATTTATTTACTAACTACCTATTTAAAAAAAGGCTAATTAAAATACAACGAAAGTTATGTATAAAATAATGTTTATGTAGTATCAGAAATCTATTTTTACTGTTATATTTTTCTTAGAAAATCCTACAGAATTTTTAGAGCCATTTGTATCCGAAATTAGAATTTGTTGTATGTGCCTTTCTTTCTTCCGTGCGCAATAATGATAATTTTATAAAACATCTACAGAATTTCAAATATCCAATGTATCACAGAGCGATGCCACACGGGCGCTGCCGGTACGTTGCGTCGTCGTCGCAACGCTAAGATTTCAACTTACCGAGTGCCACACGTGCAATGTGGTGGGTAAAAGTCGCTTACGCATCGCAGCGCCCCTCCGTGCTTCGTCTCCTGGCCCCTTGTTCGATGCGAACGCGTTCCGTCGCCGCACACCGTTTCGACGCATCATGTAGCATGTAGTCCTAATTTATATGTAGTACTACGCAACGTCACCGCTGGCGTTGCAACGCCGACGCAACATACCGTGTAGCATCTAACTGCTGTATCATTTTAAAATATTTGGTTAGACGTACGACTATAATAATAATAAAAATCAAAATTGTTTATTCAGTAACATAATGTACAGAGAAAACTAAAGACTACTTATGCGATTTAATGTAAAAATAACACATGTACCTGAACTAGGAAATTCCTGTATTTCAGGTAAAAAGTACTACTAATTATAAACGTGGATACTGTTAATATTATAAATACTTTTTTTAGGAGAATCTGAACCGACTGAACCGAGTTTCATACAAGCAACAGTTTAAAGTGAGAAGTGTTACACAGAGAATATTATGTTGCCCCGAAAAAAATGCCCAATACTTTTTACGACTTATGAAGGCCAATTCTTATAACACTTAATTTGTAGTTTATAACATACAAAATAAGAAATTCCTTTACTGGAATAGTAGTAAGGGTATATATAATCGCGGTCAGATTGCTACGGAGGGATGTTTCAGCAAATTGGGAGTAAGGAATTTAATATAAATCCGGGGTGAAAAGGGGCTGGCCCTTGCCCCATGATTATTAGTCTCGGTTGCGTAAAATGTTGCTCTTCGGCCGAGATTCGAAATGTTTGTTTATGTTGAAAGCAAAGCTGTTTAGAATGAGCGTTAAGGTGTCACTGCGTCTAACGTTCAATCATGATGCGATAATTCAGCGACACTCTTTTCTGTCGCATCCTTCTTCATTATATTTCGTAGGGTTCTTACTATCATTGGCCCAATAAGCTTCGAACTCGTATCGATTCTCCAGGTTTTAACGGTTCTCTGATCCATATGATGGGCCTTCACACACATCCCTACAGCCCTTTCTCTGCTATCTTAATTTCTAATTTTAGTTACAGCTTCATGGTACTCCTACTTCAGAACATCATGAATCTAAATAAACTGCCTCGGTGGCCGAACGACGTTCATGCTATGATTCTAGGGCCGGGAGAAATATTTTGTACGGTGTACATTTTTTGTCTCATAGTTTGGGTGTCATTTGTGGTTGTCTATGTGTGTGTTCATGACAGCCGCGACAAATGGTTTTCAATTTTATTTTCTGCTACCCCGTCAGTCGCCATCAGACGCTTGTCAACGTTGGATTTGTGTCAAATTTTCTACATTTGTTCTTATTTTATTTACATTAATTGTGAGCGCGCTGATTGCGGGACGCACGGGTCCCACATACCTTACCATCTAAAATCTAGGCTCGCGTTGAAATAAAATTTTAAACACACGATTGTAATATTTGTAACGTGGGCGGGAGCGGTACTGAATTGTAAACGAACCAGTGAAAATTGCCCGTTTTTGTTCTATTGTACCGAGTTCGTCAAAGGGTATTCATTGTTCTATTCGAATAAAACAGTAATTTCCAAAACTATCCGAATTTTACTCCACACACTTAATACTTCTTTCGGTCCCTTAAACGCCGTCCAAGGCGTCACCATTTTAGCGCTCATGCAATTCTACTAAAACGTTGAATGTTTCTTCCAGATACTTTAGTCGCAATTCGTTTCTCCTGGCATTATCTATAAATGCCTCCCTAATTTGAGTTAAGCCCTTTTTACCGAACTAAGGCGAAACCGAAAAGAGAGTTATGGTTTATCAATCCGTATGCAAGCGTTTATCTGTTACCACACAGAATCTGAACCACTTAACTAATTTTAATCGATTGTCGCTTTTAACAGTCATTTATATATATTTCTACTTTCATGGTTATTCACCAAATGAATATCACTGATGAGGGGTACATGGGACTTGTCAACTTATGTCTCAAGGTGGTGGTGAGGTGCAGTGGTAGTGTCCCTAAGAATTTTTCGACTCAGTTCTGAGTGGCACTGCATTTGCTATGGACAGGCGTTTCGCGTACCATAAAAAAATGTTAAATCCACCCCTAAAGTATATTTCACTTGCGTTCGTGCCATCGTATCGGACCAGCTGTACCCGACAAGACCGGCTAATCGGTGGAAAAAACGTTGTTACTTATTAACCGACTTCAAAAAAACGAGGCGGGTCTCAATTCGACTGTATGTTTTTTTTGTATCTATGTTACGTGATAACTTAGGTATGAACCGATTTTCATGATTCTTTTTTATTCGAAAGAGGGTACCTCCATAGTGGTCCCATTTCATTCTGAAGAAAATCATCCACCTCTAAGGGTGGGTGATCACGCATGAACATTCATTTTTATAAATAGCGCCTAAATTTTACTTAAGGAGCAATTATTGTAATGGTTGGTTTTGCTATTCTCCAATTCAAGGCGTTTTTCTTTCTCAATATACTTTGAGTAGTGAGAACCAATTTTTATTATCTCCTGTGTCAAGTCCTGTATAGTGGCGAACTAGGGGATACTTCGATAAAACTTGGCAAATAGATGTAATTCCTCGTAGTTTTGAAGTCGGTTTTTTAGTACTCTGTACTGAAATTATGTGAAAAATATTTTTTGTCAAGTTTGTTGGTTACGTTTATTACAGTAACTTACTATAATGAGACTTCAGTGAATTGGTTTAGTATTGAACCATAATAGGCTAATTATCTTGTGATTAAACTAAGTTACAATATATCAGGCAAATTTTTCCGCAGTGTTTGTATACAAGTATTGTGATTTATTCACAGGTGAAGTCACAGAACAATGAATACTGTAGAAGTGGTTAGTTAGCATCTGACGCCTGCCATCTGCGTGTCTCGAAAGACCTACTTGAGCTTAGTTCGCTTTCGCTTTGTACGTCATGGTTATGTCATTCTTTCATGCAAGCTCTCTAAAATCCTAGAAAAATGCCCTATTGTGAACCAAAGATATTACCCATGGTGGTATTTCATATCATTTGAAAGTCTTATGTTAATAAATTTCCAATTTTCTGTTTATCGAAATACTTTTTTTGTTACAAGAAACGAAAGTAAAGCTTATACCCCTGCAATAACGTCGTTTCTTTATTGGAGAACTAAATTAGAAACTCCAATTCGTCGTCGTTCAGCAATTAACCGCTAGATGGCAGCACATCGATTAAAATTCCAATGTAACGTCAAAACGTGGTAACTTGCAATAATCAATACCTATATTGATGCTATTGAACTTTCAACGATATGCTAACAAGGTAAAGTTTAAATTATAATAACAATCCAGAATTTGTTATTTCTTTTTAAATTTCAAACTACGACCAATTAACATCAACATTTTGTAGGTCATGTTTCAAATTAAGAATGTGTGAGTTTTGGCGACATAGGTTCTGATAGTAATTGAGATTTAAGGCGCTTTCTGAAGTGATGATTGTCGTCAAACTAGTAACCTCGTTTATGAAGAAGATTCAGAGTAATCTTGGCACGTCTCTGAGCCATTTTAGATGTCATAAAAATAGTGCTGAGTTTTGAGAGCTTGATTCGATGTTATTTTTATGCTTTGTTGTTATTATGTTTTTTCTATATAGGGTTATTTTATAAAACTTACAACCAGGACTATATTACTAACAGCATAAACAATAACTTTTGTTCCATGACTGTTAATAATTCATCTTTTAGTTTCAAAACATTTAAATAGATCGCTCTAAACGATAATAACTCTGTGCAGGACGTGGGGATTCGCCGCGGAGGACGCTTGCACGTTTGAACTTATTTTGCCAAATATAGATGTAAAAAGTGTCATATAGTACATACAACACAAATTTAAAAGTTTATTTTTGGTAAATTTATGATGTTTTGTAAAAGTTATGGAATAAAAGTTGTTGTTTATGATGTTATAGTCCTGCGAGGTTATTAGTATTTAAAAAATAACCCTGTATATACATAAGTAACCTGTTTTTGTATTTATAAGGGACCAGACCTTCCTACATCAAACAAGTGGACCCTGTCTACACCCACTCGGAAGGTAGGTTTACATTAATATTTTGGTTGTGCCTATAGGTTGCAAACATGATTTATTAAAAAACAAGGCATCAATGAAAACGTAGTTTTTCTGAATGATAAGATTCGAAACGAGGTTATCCAACAAATAACCAAGGTTGTCGATATAGTTGGTAGAATAAGCAAGCTGAAGTGGCAGCGCGCTGGCCATATCCGTCGAAGAACCGATAACCGATGAGGGTAATGAGTTCTTGAGTGGAAACCACGACTTGGCAAATGTAGTGTAAGACGTCCTCTGGCCAAGTGACGATAGACTTACAGCATACGGATGCGACAAGCTGAGGGCCGGGCGAAATGCACACGCACACAGGAAAGGCCTGTGTCCAGCAGTGGACAGCGATAGGTTGATGATTATTCACTAGACATAATATATGAATTTCAGGTTCTGGTCTAGATTCAAAGTCGAATAAAGGTAAAAGACGTGAGGAATCGCATCACGAAACTAGAGTGAAGCTGGGCGGGGCACCTGATACGGAGACTAGATGACAGATGGAGTAAGGCGATAACTGAGTGGCGTCTAAGGACAGGAACGTTGAGCGTCCAGCGGCGAGATGGGTGGACGACATCGCAGGAATTGCGGGGCGAACCTAGATGAGATTGGCACGGGACCGTTGGGAGTTGGCACGAGACACAGAAACTTGGAGGCCAATACCCAACACTGGGTGAAGTCAGACTGTATAATAATATGATGATGATGGTATGAATTAAAAAATGGTGACTTTATCGACTTTTCAGTGTACATTGTTTTGTACCGGGGTTTTTTAATTTAAATTTTAGTTTTTTCGTCACTAGTGAGTTTTGTTCGTGAGGGGACAAAAGAAATTCTACCACCGCCTCGTGAACTAAGCACTCGTGTGTTCAGAGCCAAAGTTAGTTCTGTTAAAAGTTCCCCTGTTCTATTAGTGGCGTTATATGGAAACTTTTAACGCCTCTCAAGGGGTCTTTTCATCCCATATTAATTTTAACTCTGCCGTTTCATATGTACGCGAAACACGGTTTGTGCACTATGTAATTTGTCTGCAAATGGAAGAGCACTTAAGTAGATACTGCATATCGAGTGGCTGGAGACAAAACTCATTATTTAAAGTCTTCCTTCGTATCTTTTTTCTTTTTTATAACATCAAATGACGAGACAAACAAGTTGTGCGCCTGATGGTAAGCTACACGCCTGTCCATAACAGTTACAGTGCCACTCTGAGCTTTGAAACGCAAATATCTGAGGGGTACTGCCACTGCTTTCGTCACCCTGAGGCATAAGTTGACAAGTCCCATGTGCCTGTAATTTCACCAACACCCTTACCCTTCAAAAGCGGAATACAGTATTACTGACATTATTTAATAATAATAATAATAACTCTTTCTACTGTTCCTATAGAATCTATCGAGATTAGTTGTCTTTAGAATTTTAATCGTGATAGTGGGTGGTCTGTACCCTCCGGTTGGAAAAACAGTGTTAGGTTAGGTTAGTGGTTAACGTCAGTGGTTAGTATGAAAGTTATAAAAACAACGGGGTGCACGAAAGGAAACTCCCTTACACGACGTATCATTCGTTTCCTGTACAACAACAACAACAACAACAACAACGTCTGGCGCAGTTTGGGCAATAATCGGCAAGCACCTTACGCCGATTGGCAAATACTTTCACCACAAAGGCAAGGCTTGTAGTGTATGCCATCGATATGGTAAGAAGAAGAATAATAAATGACGTAAACAATTTTTTTCTTCATCGTGTTAAGTTGTCATCAGTACAGAGTACTAAAAAAACCGACCTCAAAAGTACGTGGAATTACGTCTATTTGCTAAGTTTCATTGAAATATCCCCTAGTTCGCCACTATACAGGACTTGATACTGGAGATAATAAAAATAGGTTCTCACTACGACACTACTCAAAGTATATCGAGAGAAAAACGCCTTGAATTGGAGAAATAGCAAAATCAACTAAATGATTGCTAAAAATAATTGCTCCTAAATTAAAGTTAGGCGCTATTTATTAAAATGAATATTCATGCGTGAACAGCCACCCTTTGAGGTGGATGATTTTCTTCAAAATGAAATGGGACCACTATGGAAGTACCCCCTTTCCAACAAAAAAAGAATCATGAAAATCGGTTCACAAATACCGGAGTTATCGCGTAACATACATACAAAAAAAAAACAAAAAAAAGAACATACAGTCGAATTGAGAAGCTCCTCCTTTTTTGAAGTCGGTTAATAATACGAAGTACATGAAACAAATTTTGTATAACGTGAAACTTTATTAGTTACCTATTCAAGCATATAATAGTTTACATAATGCAAGGCATTAAAATACGAGTGTGGGTTTATGAATCGTGACGATAGGCGAGTTTCATAAAAACATCACACGAGTGTGAGACATTTAAAAGTAAATCTCTATGATGTGTTCAGGAACCGCAGCGTTAAAACTAGCGAAATGGCGGCAAATAAAAACTCATAGAGTTGAAGTTGAATCAAATTGTTTTGTTTTTCAGAGATGTTCGAAATTTGAATGTAACAAATAAAATCGCAATAATAACATTTTCACAGATAAGAAATTTGTTCTAACAAAATGGTCGTAATTTGCGGTTTTTGAATACATCATAGAGGGTTTATGATATGTGTGTAGATAAAACAATAAACTGACCCGAACGACCAATTTCGTTCGTAGAATCTTTAAGGCAACGCATTTCAACGCCAGCCTACATTTAAGGAGGTGAGATGTGGTGAACCGCATCTCGCACCACATCCCGCAATCTCTGTCTCTTGTACTCTCGAATTTTCTTTATATTTTATTTAGTCAGTCAACAATCGTTACAACAATAAAAAATCAGGAACATACACCCAAAATCTTCAACTCAGTGCACATCTATTATAGACCGACCCACATGCACATAAAATTGCTGCAGAGTACTAAAAGGAATTTACGAAAAGAAAAGTGTAAACACTAAGAAACCATTTAAGTTGGAAGTAAACAAACACAAAAAGTGTGATTATTTAAAAATAAGCAAAAGCATAAAAAGAAATAAGTTGATAGAGTTTTAAGAAGGTGACGACATCACGCGCTTGATTTATACTGCCGAGAAGTAGCGTAAGTCAATCGTTGCTCTATGGTCGTTGTACAACTGGCAAAGCCTAGCAGTGGCAGAATTGGAGCACAAAACTGTCCTGCGAAAAGGCTTGCAAAGAGGTTTTATGTGAACTCTAGGAAGTCTGCGGGGAATATTAAGGGCGCGTTCAAATTAGCCGCTGTTAGACGCTCTGCAGCGTCACTTTTCATACAATTTCTAGAAGCGCTGGAACCGCGTGACGGCCGCGCGATAGTCGCGCTGCAGTCAAGCTCGGTTGCAGTCACGGTTAGTGAGATGTACATGTGAATTTTTCAAATTAACCACGATGGATGAAAATCGAATTGAAGAATTTATAGAGAATGTAAAACAACACCTCGCAATATGGGATATCAGTTTCAATAGCAATAGCAGTTATCAATAGCAATAGTAGTTATCAATAGCAGTTTTACCAGTTGTTCCAATCGACTGGATAAAAAAGGCACGGGCAAAATTTATGTCTAAAATTTATTTACAATTTTGAAACTGAAACTACCACTGAAAAAAACATATCAAGTGAGTAATTTTTAATACCTATATGTGAAGTGTGTGAGGGAGAGCGGGGCTGAAAGTGCCGATTTTGACAAATCCTTAAATAAATCGGTTGTAACCAATGCTACGGTTAGTAGCTCTAATCTATCTTATGTAAAATTTCATCTATATTTCAAATATATATGAAGTTTTCGTACATTTTGAATAGCTTATTATAGAGAATTAATTTTATGAAGTAAGGCACTGCTGATTCCTCTCTGGGGCAAGTTGTGCCGTAGCTGAGGTCGGTTGTGTTGTGTTGTTTTCATCATATTTGGCCTTTAGCATTGATCAAAATGGATTTAGAAATAAGATACTATACAATTTGATAACTTTATATTTATTCCTAATAAATAAAAATAAATAAATCAAAATTTTTTATAGTTAGGCAGTTTTTAACTAACCACAAGCTAAAAAAGACATTCTTCGTGGTATGGCAAACACAATGTATGTTTTATATTAATAATTTGTACTTAATTTGAATATAAATGAGATCTATTAAACAGAGTAATTAAAAATTTGCGTTTATAGACAACATCAAACTTATTCAAACAAAGCCGATTTCAACTGTGGAATGTTCTCGACGCTAAATTTCATCTCACACTGATATGCAAGTTGTCTAACGTCTTCTGGTAGAAGACCGAAGTAGATAGAAAAGCTTTTTCGGATATATGACGTCTTTTGTTCATCATTAAACACCAGTCTTGGTTTATATCTAACCGAAGAAGTAAGTCCACTCTTCATTTTCTTGACATACCGTTGCAGCGTTGTATGACAAATCTTCAATTCACGCGAAACGGTTTTTAATTTGCATCCGTTTTCAATGACTGAGTCAGCAGCCCCTTGTAACAGGTCCTGGGAAGTAGTTCTGACCCTGTTCGCCTGTGTTTTCTATCTTCATCAAACAAAATAATAAAGGTTAATAAAGTTGGTGTGAGTTGGTTGTGCCACGGCGCAATTGACCCCTGATGAAAGGCACATTTTACCCCGTTTGGACGACATTAATATTTTATCATATGACAAAAGAACAATGTACACAAAGCGTTAAAATGCGTAAATGAACATTATTGGATAAATTACAAATGTATTAGTATAACTTCCATACCCGTAGCACCAGAAATGCTAACTTGAGATCAAATAGTATGAACATAAAATTATTTACTCACGTGGCGTTGGAGGACCCCTACACACACTATCGTTGTGCGTCGCTAATGCAATGAAATTGGCCGCCGTGTTATGCGCTAGACCGCCAGATTGCTCGACATTTCTAGATGAAATATGAACATATAGCAGTCTCTTTCCGTTTTTGAGATATTTGCATCGGCACAACTTATACCCGGCACTTTTAGCCCCGCTCTCCTGCTCCAAGAACTAGGTAAAAGTAACGTTTCTTCAACAGAATTCATCGCATAATTGAGTCGAAAGATAAAACATCACTAAAAATTTGGTCGCACTTCAGCAGCGCGACTGCTGCGCGGCGGCCGCGCGGCTGCAGTGCTTTTAACAGCGGTTAATTTGAACGCGCTCTTAATGATACGAGATTAAGGGTCGTATTCTAGAACTCTACTCAATGCTCAAGTCAGGATTTGAGTATGGTTTAAAGCACTCGAAATCATACTCAAGTCCCTGCCATTAGGGTCGTAGTTCCTATTGTGCTTGAAGTCATACTCAGATTCTGACTTGAGCATTGAGTAGAGTTCTAGAATACGACCCTTAGAATTGAACTGCAGTTAATTCGATTGTTTCATATTTTATATAAAAACATCATATCTACTACTAACTACTACTCGAATGTGTAGAATTGTTACTTGTAATCCTCAGACGTTATTTCAGCACCAATGGAATGAATTGAGATTGGAAGGTGTCCTCGGTAACAAATTCCTGGGATTCTACAACATAACTTCCAACAATTGGAAATTTTGTTTACTGATTGCAAGTCAATTGCTATTTTGCAGTTATAATGATTATTTACTACCAGGATATAATAACTAACGCTATACGTTGCAAAAGCAATCTGTGACGTATTTATGCTAGTTATTCCGTTTATAGAAGTTTTACTCAAGTTCACTTAAAGTTTTCTGGCTTCTAAGTCAAAGGAGATCGCGATTTGCCATAGATTTGTCTTCAAGTTAAAAGTAAACGTTATTTTTTTCACATAAGTGATGCAACCTATATATGACAGAAAATCGTATGTATAGTCACAATCATATATTTTATTAAGCCTGTTCAACAACGTAAAAGTTAAAGTTGTTTTAACACTGTGTACAAAACGAAAGGAGACAAAGAGAACATAAGTAATAAATAAATAAATGATTGTTATTGTCATCTAAATAATTGTTACCATCTAATTAAAATTGTTGTAACACACAAATGTACATATATTATATATATATATGTGTATAATAATAAATGTAATAATAAATATTGAAATTTTGCTAAATAAATGCTAAATAACTTGACGATAAACTACTTTGAAAATATAACTAAAATGAGCTTATTACTGTTAACGGTTAGTAATAATTTGTATTTTGTTTGATTGTCTGTTTTATCGAATATGAAATTAAGAAATAATGTAAAATTTGTAATACAAATTTAGATTTATTTAGAATTTAGGATTGACATTGCTATGCCCTTACAGGGATCATCTTCGATCTGTACTATCTAACTTAAGACCTATGTAACAACATGAATGCAATAAATAATTTGAATTTGATTTGAAATAAAAAGAATTACGTGCATTGTTGTCATTCGGATTAAATATCTATTTTGTTATTTTTGGCTTTTTAGTGCAGTGACTGTTTGTAGTTTTTGAAGTTGGTTGATTTTTTAAAAGTTTGTTTATTATTTATCCCCTCCGTGCGTATCAATGACATTAAGGTGCCTCACAATCATAAGCGATAGCGATTGTTTCTTGATTGATCCTGCTTCCGGCCATAACTCGCACTTCTCTCCCTCGGGCCCTAAACTTGAAGCGTACTCTTACTTCGTTTATAAATCAAACGTGAGAAACGGTCGACTATCGCAACATATGGTGTAAGTTTTGGCTGTGACCCTCGTGGAGGTTTTTGCTTGCTTTTACTTAGACTTTAAGTACTTTGGAAGATTAATCGGTTTAGTTTAAAAGCGAGTTAGTGTAAAGTAGAAAAAAATCGGCACCACATTTTAAAGGCGCACATTGACTTTTAACCTTCTGACCCACAGTGATAAAAACTAGTTTCGTTCCCTCGACACCAAGCCTGTATAGTGATGTAACATGTTATGAATTTTCGCTATAAATTAATTTAATTCTTTGAAGTCAAAGAAAAACATAACTTAACATAAAATGCTTCTATCAATCCATACTATATACAACAAACACAAGGAATATCTTAATATTTATTTGCCAATTTGAATTGAAAATTAAAGGGTTACATTGACGCTATAAAGTGTCATTGGCGCACTGGTCTGTCATACAGTGATTTATATAGTCTATATTTATTTATCTTGTGAGTTCGAGTGAAGTAAAGTAAATTTATTTATAAAGTAAATGGAAAAGCTTTTCATAAGTTCAGGGATTAGCAAGTGAATCGGCCATGCACTTTCTACATACATCTTACCATGCCATATCTATAACACACACATATACTAATCCAATACTATCTGGATTATCACTAGTCCGAAATGACATTTTCCAGAAATAACGTTTGGTCGAAATTTCATAACCTGGAAAGTAATTTTGAGAGGAAAATATTTTTTCTTTTAAACCTAACTTAACCTAACCTAACCGAACCTAATCATGTTTTTACGTTAAACATTCAAGATATCCTGAAAGAATAACTGTTTCGTTATAATTCAGTTTTCGGTGTAATAAAAATTCGAACAAACGTTATTTCGGACAAAAAAATTTTCGATTTTGTAATAGGTTACCTTGTTTTTTTATTGCGACTCGGCAAAATGACTGCACCGCGCCTGATGGAAAGTGCGAGTACAGTCCAGAGATGAGAATAACGGATGGAAAACACAAATATCTTCACTCCGTCACTATCATTTTGCCGGTCTGGCCAAATGCTTCTTCACACTACGTTTGAAGGACCCGATGTTTGTAGTGTATTGTGTGCCCTGAGGATGCCTCATAGAGAGGCGAAAACGTGTCGGGTATATTTTAGTGGTGGTGTTTGTGACTGTAGTTGCGCTTTTTTTATTAATTTTATGCAGAGTAGCACGAGTGCAGTTATTTTGCACGATTTTTATTCTTCACTGAGTTCAGGAGTAGTAAATTAATATACTACCATTTGTGATTTTAACGTTGTATTGTAATATTTTTTTTGTGTAGGCACGAATATTTTCCCATTTTGTAATTCCGGTCTGATTCTAATAATCATTTAACACTGCTTACGTAGTATGACACTTCTCTTGCTCACTGTCGTGTTCACATTCAAAGGAGTCAACCGTGGACAGTTGTTGACTTGGACAAATTTAAATGGGAATTCCAGGGTCTGTGGTTTCCGGTGAGACTACATCCACATCTCGCATCGGTTCCTGTCCAGTGTCCAACATTACCACACCCGGATATCATTTCGGCGGAATTTTCAAGGGAGTACCGGCTGTTAAATGTAGGAACCTTCCTACATTTAACAACTGGTACTTTTTCCGGTTTCGTGAAAATCACGAAGAAAGGCTAAAGTATATACCTATAAACTTTCTTCGTGCTTTTCACAAAGCACAGCAATAAATTTGTTTTACTCAAGGGTAGTATTTTAAAAACACTCCTAGAACGTAACATGGTTTCCAGAAATAAGAGTTACAAGTTAATTATTGTTAACCGACTTTAAAAAAGGAGGAGATTCTCAATTCGACTGGTTGGTTGGTTTTGTACGTATGTTACGCGATATCTCCGATATTTGTGAACTCATTTTCATGATTTTTTTTTTGTTGGAAAGAGGTTACCTCCATAGTGGTCCCATTTAATTTTGAAGTCAATCATCTGCCTCTAAGGGTAGCTGTTCACGCAAGAAGATTCATTTTTATAAATAGCGCCTTAATTCTATTATAAGTTAATTCTTTTAATGGTTGATTTTGCTATTCTCCAATTCAAGGCGTTTTTCTCTCTAAATATGCTTTGGTAGTGAGGACCAATTTTTATTATCTCCTGTGTCAAGTCCCGTATAGTGGCGAACTAGGAGATGAATCCGGGTTTGCGCAGTTTCCGGTAACCGATTTCAATAAAACTTGGTAATTATATGCAATTCCACGTATTTTTGAGGTCGGTTTTTTTAGTACTCTGTATTGAGAATATTATTATATACTTATTTCGTTTTTTTTAAATACGCTATAGATAAATATTAGTAGCAGGTAGAGCTGCTTGTGAAAGAGTTCGTCCAGGGAAGTACTGACACATTACTTATTTCTGTCGCCAAGCAGTAATGTGAGCATTACTGCGTTCCGGTAAGGGTGCTGTCACTTGATATTAAAAATATGTATACCCTCTCTATCGAATAAGTTCTACTGAACCTGATATTCAAAGAATTTCAAAGCATCTTTCATTTACAAACATGATACATATGGCGTACTCAAGGAATTGTTTATTACCAACAGCAGCAAAGACATTTACAAACGATGGCATACATTTCTCGCAATCAAAAGGCAAAGAAGGCAAGTTCAAAAGAGCTCATGACGACTGCAGACGGATACGGGACACGCCACAGCATCAAAACACTAGTATTTCACGACCCCGAGCGTGGCGAGTATAAATGACTAGCATCCCCAGACCTATTCTTTCATACTCTTTGAGATATTTAGCTTATAGTAAAAGAAGCTCAGCTTAAACTGGTGGAAAATAAAGCGTCAAGCCTGCCTGGAGCGTGCAAACTTCCTTTGTCCGTTTTTGAATGAAACAAAGAGGATTGTTTCTTTTCGAGCGTTTTTTGTGTGTGGCTAGCATCATTCAACATTGAGACATAAATGTATTTATTAAAAAAACAAAGGTATATATTTATATGTACCTTATACAACATTGTCACGCCTGTCTTCTCTTCGTCGTTAGTCTGACTTTATAAATTTACCCTGACAAACTTTTTCATTTATAACAATTTTTTTACCCGTAATATTAATGTTAGACAACATCACATACGTTGCTGTGATCCTAAGTAACTAAAGCATTTATTTTAAATTTTTATTGAATTGATATTCAATTATTTTTTATTTGAAATTACTCCACTAGTTTCTTGTAATTATTAGTACAAAGATCAAACACTCAGAAAGAAATCGAAAACAATGACTGTACCACAAACACTCGAGACAATATAGAACAATTAGTATTTCTACCAATGTAGTATGTAGTATGTATGTATGTACCAATGTAGTATGTATGTATATTAACTGCCTCCGTGGCCGAACGGTTACCATACCGGACTGCCACGCAGAGGTCCCAGGTTCGATTCCCGGGCCGGGAGAAATATTTATATGGCCTACAATTATTTCTCTAGTGAGTTTGGGTGTAATTTGTGGTTGTCTATGTGTGTGTCCATGGCACCCGCGACACAGGGTTTCCCTAGTGCGGGGCTATGTTGAGTGTGTGCGTTATTATTATAATGTAGATCCCAGACTTCAGAGATGGCGACACCACGAAATCCGGCGTGCGTAAACCACTCAACCATGGAGGTCGTCAAATAATATTTTTCTATATTGTATATTCAATTCACTATTCCTTGATAAAGTGGTCTTTTTTCGGTCATTCTCGGTCTAGTGCTCACTACGTAATTTTCGTATCAATTTTTATTAAGTATTCGATTTTTATTGTGCAATATTATTTAGTATTTGAGTATTGTATCGTGAAATATTATTTAATAATTGCACGATGATATACTTAAATATTTAAATAATACAAATTGCCACAGAAATAGGCAGTAAACATTGGTCCGAGATGACCGTTGTACATTATACAACTTAGTTTAGTTTACTAATTATCACCAGCATATCGAAGATGAATCATTTCGGACTGTAATTTGGCATTCCTGTGTTTGCCGTAGAATAGCACCTAACCCATAAAAATAGCACAAGACGGTTCACGAAGCATTTGTAAAAGAGTTAGAAGAACATAATATGTAGCAGTTAATACACGGTTAATACCTCCCCATTGAAGGAAGTTGTTTCTGTCAATTTGCGTGTATCTCGTGACAGCATTCTGATGTAGAGACAAAAAACAGAAACGTATTTAGTAAGGCAGAAAAGCTGTTAACATTGACGTCCGATACAGGGAAAGTAATTACGGTAACGTTATATGGACCTTTATGGGCCGTGGCATACAGAAAATGCGTAATAAATAGGGTTGAGACTGATACGCTAATACCTGTTCTACTTCAAACTCGGACACGCTCTGGTGTTATGTGTAATATGTACGTTCTTTTTCCTGACATGTCTATGGCTTTACCGAACTCTGTTGTTCAGCTGTGTTGTGTAATGAAAATAAATTATGTGCTACTTATACTTCGCTGTATAGAAACGATCTAGCTAAGTAAACATAATTAAACTAAGTAAATAGTAATTATTAATACAAAGATCGAACACTTAGAAAAAATTCCTTCGATCCGGCCGGATTCGAATATACATGTAAATAATTATATACATGTGAATGAATATACATGTAACTTGTTTCTTGTAACATATTCCGAACCTATCAAACACAATGATTGCAGCAGTTATTTTACGCAATTAATTTAATCAAATAGTGATTGATTCCATTAAGTATAGTAATGAGATGTTAGAACTAATTAAAGTCAATGTTTCAACACGAAAAGAGAATTATTAGAGCGACAAAAAGTAATGTAACTCCTTTTTGCAACGGGACAACTTTGTATGAGCAAAACGGGAAGAATGTTATTTTAATTTATGTGAAGTTTACTGTTTTTTTTTGCTTCTTCTTATTAGTTTAGAGACAGAGCAGACAGCGAGCCAGCGT
This sequence comes from Hyposmocoma kahamanoa, assembly GCF_003589595.1. Classification (NCBI taxonomy): domain Eukaryota; kingdom Metazoa; phylum Arthropoda; class Insecta; order Lepidoptera; family Cosmopterigidae; genus Hyposmocoma; species Hyposmocoma kahamanoa. Next base: position 19,138,269 of record NW_020654289.1, read on the forward strand.
AAGTGTAACTGAGAATCAATATTCTCAGTTACATTGACCAGACAATTCTGGTTTATATATATTTTTTAATAATATTATTATTGTTTATTACATGTAAATTAGTCGTACATAGTCATAGTCATACCATTTTTTAAATTAATCTATTAAATGTTATTAATAAATTCAACCGATATAATTATTAGTATTCGATGTTTATCGTGGCGATGGTATCGTTGAATTGGATTATGTTGAAAAACAATGTGTCAACAAGGTCAGGCTGAAAATCAGTACCGCGAGGCATACAGCCACAAGGATTATACTGAGCCTATTCCTTCCACGCACTGTTGTTGTTCCCACAATATTGTTATATTATTATGTTCTGTACGTATTACTGTGTGTGGTAAATAAATGGTTTAAATGTTTTCAGTGCAGGCATTTTTTTGACGAACGCGTACCTTTGTAGATACGAATATGTTCACATATTCGCTTAACATCAAGTGAGACGACAGCCAGCATGGACTATGTTACACATTAAATAATCGTTAAGTACAAAAGTTTCATTGCAACGTTACAATACTCATTTAGTCGATCCTCCTGTTACACGAGGCGATTATGTCTCATATTGAAAAGCCCTATTCAGCAGTTATGTTTGATTAGTCATGGCGCCTAATACGGTGAAATGTGCAAACTGTAATGTTGTTATCAACGAGATACTGTCTTTCATACAGAATAAAGTGGACGTAATGGATGAAGAAGGAATCGTGCGTCTCTGCTCATCAGCTTTCACATCTGAGGAAATTGAAAATGCTAAGTGCCTGTTATTTGAGTCAATAACGACGACCAAGAGGAACGTCAGAAGAAAGAAGGAAGGAAAATCACAGCGAGATCTCTTTGATGTGATAGCTGTCTTTAAAGAAACTGATCCAGATAAAGTACCTATTTTTGTTGCCCGTGATCTACATAAGTTACCTGCGGTGACCTTCGATCATTTAGATGTCACGAGATTACTTAAAGAACTACTAACTTTACAGAGTGACATGAAACATATAAAGGATGACTATGTTACATCGAAGGAGCTGAATTTAGTGAAGAATGAGCTTTGTAATTTAAAGCAAGCCTCGATAGTTAACAATTTTGAAGGTATTTGTAATGTAAATATGAAAAGAGGCGGTAGAATCAGAAAAAGCAGTAACGGCGCTAACCAAGGTGACGATTATCTGCGTGACAGCTTGTGTGACAGCGGGCCGATGGGACTCCGCCTAGATTTGCCTACAACTCCGGATACTGATCCACCGCCGATTACTGAATGTGCACACACACTAACGCCCCATCTCTCTCTCACGGCATGCGAAGCAAATGATTCTGTATTGTCTAAGCCGCAACGGGTGGGTGAGGTGTGTGGAGGGAATTTGTCGGGCGTACCCACACTGCGACCGCTGTTGCATTTGGCGGCGCCTGAGATCGAGTCTAATGTAAACAAACAACCAAGATTACTGGCACAAGTTGTTCGTAATCCAGGCGTATGGAAAAATGATCCCCCTAAGGAAGAGTGGATTTTAGTGCAAAACAAAAGACTGCGGAACCGTTTTATTGGGCAGAAAGGTAATGCAGTGATAGACTCTGATACTAAGTTTAAAGCGGCGGCGATAAAAGTACCTATTTACATAAATAAGGTACATAAGGAGACAACAGAAGCGGACATTAAAAGCTATATACTAAGGAGAACTAGCGTAGATGTTGACCTGGAAAAGTTGAACAGAAAACAGGACAAAGATTACAATTCTTACAAAATTATTATACCCAAGTATAAACTGGATGTGTTTTTGGATAACAGCCTGTGGCCGGAGGGGGTTACATTCCGCCGATTCATAGACTTTAGAGAAAGAAAACCAAATAAAACGAATGGATAACAGTGTAAAAGCCTACAAGTTCTGCAGTTTTAATTGCAAAAATATTAAACGCTCATCTGAATGTGTAAAAAGAATTTGCCAGACCGCTGATATAATAGCTTTACAGGAGACCTGGCTTTCACAAGAAGATATACAGTTCCTGAGTAGTATACATCCAGATTTCGCATTTACCGGAAAATCATCTATGGATACGACTGCGGGGATTTTACGTGGCAGGCCTTACGGCGGGGTGGCGATACTATGGCGAATGAGCGTATTCAGTACGGTCTCTGTAATACAGTGTTTAAGTGCCCGTCTATGTGCTATCAAGGTTAATATGGGCGAGCGGCCATTTCTGGTGTTCTCTGTCTATATGCCAACTGACGCGATTGATAATTTGAGTGAGTTTACAGAATGTATGAGTGAGATAAGTGTCATTGTACGAAATAGCGACGTCGAGTCGGTTTATATGCTGGGAGATTTCAACGCTCACCCTGGGACACTCTTTGGTATGGAACTTTTCGATTTTTGTAATGAACAGTTGTGGCGTTGTGCGGACGTAGAAAAACTAGGCCTGAACACAGATACCTATACCTTCGTAAGTGACGTTCACGGGTCGCAAAGGTGGCTGGATCACTGTATTGTCACTGAAGCTGCTTGGCTATCAATCACAGATATCCATGTACTACACGATGTGTTCTGGTCAGATCATTTTCCCCTTATTATTACGTGTTACCTTAATTTAATAACACCTAAACATGTAATTAATAAACTAAATGTTAATAAGGTTATCTGGGGGGAGAGAAATTTAGAACAAATTGATAAATATAAAAGTATTTGTAACAATCTGCTTAGGGAGATAGATTTTCCTGTGGAATTTACAGAGTGCAGCGGCAAAATGTGTAACGATCACTTGCACAGGGAAATTATAAACAAATTATACTGTCGAATAGTTGGTATTTTGAAACGGGCAGCTACAGAGAGTTTTAAAAGTAAATATGTAGGGAAAAAGCACCATGTCCCAGGTTGGAATAAATATTTAAAAACACTACATAGTGACGCGAGGCTTTGTTATCAAATGTGGCTTTTATATGGAAAGCCACAAATAGGTGCAATATATAGTAGAATGAAAGAAAGTAAACAAGTTTTCAAATGCAAATTAAGATGGTGTCAGGATAATGCACAGCAATTGAAGATGAACTTGTTAGCTAGTCATCATAAAGATAAAAACTTCTCCGAATTCTGGAAAATGACTAACAAGGTAAATCCAAAGCCGGGTATTGCTATGAATGTAGAAGGTGTTAGTGAGCCTTTTCAAATTGCCAACTTATTTAAGGAGCATTTTAGGGTGTCACCATCTGAGTGTGTGTATGAGGTGCACAACACGGAGGAGTACTCAAGCAAATGTCATGTTCTTTTTAATGCCAAAGACATAGATTTAGTGATTAAAAATATGTCACGGGGGAAGTCACCGGGCCACGATGCACTCAGTGTTGAGCACCTTAGGCACGCTGGTGTACACTTGCCCAGAGTTGTGTGCATGCTGCTTAACTTTTGTGTAGGTCACTCATACCTCCCTGGTGACATGATAAAATCTATTGTTATACCAATAGTAAAAAATAAGAATGGAGACCCCTCGGATAAAAATAACTACAGACCAATATCGTTGTCCACTATTATTTCTAAGGTGTTGGACAGTCTGCTTGATAAGCAACTGAGAGAACACGTTACCCTGCATGATGGGCAGTTTGGGTTTAGACCTGGATTGTCCACTGAAGCTGCTATTTTGTGCCTCAAGCAGACTGTCCGATACTACACAGACAAAAAGACACCTGTCTATGCCTGTTTTCTAGACATGTCAAGGGCCTTCGATCTTGTGTCTTATAATGTACTGTGGCATAAAATGTCAACAGAAACCACACTGCCTGAGGAACTGGTCTCCATTTTCAAATTTTGGTACAGAGGTCAAATAAACCACGTCCGATGGGCGGGTGTTGTGTCAGAGGCCTATGGGCTGGAATGTGGTGTGAGGCAGGGAGGAATAACTTCACCTACCATTTTTAATTTGTACATAAATGGCCTTATTGAAGAGCTCAGCGGCACAAATGTTGGATGCTCTATAGACGGTAAGTTGATTAACAACATAAGCTACGCAGACGACATGGTGTTGTTGTGCCCTTCAGTCAGCGCGGTCAGGAAACTTTTAAATGTATGTGAAAGGTACGCGGAGGCCCATGGGTTAAGGTATAATGCCACAAAAAGTGAAGTTATGATTTTTAAATCTGGTGCAAAAACTTACTCGATGCCGACTGTTACACTGTCGGGCGTTGCTGTACCGGTGGTAAATAAATTTAAATACCTTGGCCATTGGGTCACCGATGACCTTAGTGACGACCTCGACATAGATAGGGAACGCAGAGCGTTGGCGGTGAGATGTAATATGTTGGCTAGTAGATTTGCACGGAGTTCGAAAGAGGTAAAGCAGACGTTATTTAAGGCCTATTGCCAGTCGTTTTACTCGTGCAGCCTATGGACAAAGTACACACAGAAAGCCTACAACGCTCTGCGTGTCCAATATAACAACGGATTCAGATTGCTGTTGAGGCTGTCACGCTACTGCAGTGCCTCAGGGATGTTTGCCGAGGCGCGAGTGGACGGCTTTCACGCAATAGTGCGCAAAAGAATCGCATCGCTGATGCGGCGGATGCGGGGTGGCACCAACAGCATCCTGAACACCGTGGCCGTGAGGGAGGACAGCTCCATGCTGCGGCACTGGGTACGGGTGCACCTAACACCCGCTGCCCAGAACATCCGCTTTTAATGTACCTACCAGATTTGTTTCTTGTGTTTAGATATAGGTTTACTAATAATAGAATAAGATTTTAATGTTACTAACAATTTATGGGCCATGCCTGAAATAAATGATTTTTAATTTAATTTAATTAATATTTATGGTAAACATTTTTTGATACCAGTCGAAGGATTTTTTTTTAAATTGAACCTAAAAGCACGAAGTACCTGTTATCGAATGTAACTGTTATAAAACCACGAGCACCCTCCGTGTTACACTGTTGCTAATGGGTTATTGTGTGCTGCCCATAAATACCTATTACTGAAACTGAAAGAAAATTCCGTGGCCATGTATTGCAGTGTCCTTGTAACGGCATTGTGAGGTTTCCTTATGTTTTTATGTAATGCTATAATATTTGATGTATGTTCAGATATAGATCTGTAGCAAAAATTAGGACATTAAATTATTTCTGAGTAAATTAAATTTACCAACAGTAAGGTGTCCACGGATAATAATTTATTACCGCCAATTAATGGCACGTTGAAAAAAAAACGAATATTAATTGAATCAATCACACTTCTTGAGGGAATTAATCACAAAATTATTCTATTTATAATTTAAAATTGTTGCTGCAATCGTTGTGCTTGATAGGCTCAGATGGAAACAAGTAACTTAGGAAATGTAACTATTTTTCCGGATTTAAATCGCGTATATTTGTTTTTTCAAACAAACCGACGTTTCGGGCCCTTTACAGGTCCCATGGTCACGGTTTGTTTGAAAAAACAAATATACGCAATTTAAATTCGGAAAAATAGTTTCATTTCCTATGTGTAACAATCGCGAGAACCTAAGAACTCAACAAGTAACTTCTTTATTTCAATCACATTTTTGCCAATACATTATGTTGTGGATTTATTTTTGTCTAAAAAAATAAATGTCACAATGATGTCGAAAATTTTAAAGAATAACCTTTGTTATACATAATATACAGGCTGTCCCACGACTCTGCGACAAGGAGGGAAAGTACTTTTAGTATTGTAAAGATTTTTGGATCACGAGACATTATTTTATTAAAATAAAAGTAATACAACTTTCAAAGACTATAAAAAAAAATGCTTGCCTCGTCTGGGAATTGAACAGACTAAATGAAAATATATCCTGTATTTCTATGATGCCGATTGAAGGGATCAATTGTAAGGATTAATTCCTATTAAGTAAAATGGTATCTTAAATGAAAGGAACACTGTATAATTTTCCACTAATCGTATGTCGACTTTTAATATAAGAATAAAGTATAAACACGTTTGACACGAATGTGAATGCTAAACAGAAAGATATGTCTAATGTTGCGACGCAGTGTTGGTATACATGGTATAATAGTAATCATAATATCCACAGATATTCTCTATTTATTAAAATGAAAAATATTGTCATACTGTCTTATTCAAATTTGTCGCAACTAACCAATCAAAGTCATTTTTATTATTTCCTTAAGAGATTCCAATGAATAAAATCGATGTCGTCTTCACAAAAGACGAATCAAATCTGACATCACGCAAAAAACAACAAAACGTCGAAAACAAGGGAAAGAATCAATTCAAAGGTCGTTAAAAGGAAGGAAATAAATAAACAAAACACAACTAATCTCAGTTTAATTCGAAAAATCGAAAGACTCGAGGAAAATTGTCGAAATTTGGCGAAACAAAGCTTTTGTAAAGTACGTACTGTAGGCACATAAATTACAAAGCGCCATTCTCTTTTTTGCTACAGTTTATTTATACGACAATCTATTCGGACTGGAATTCGCGTTTAGTTTAAAATTAACGACGGAATGCAAAGAATTACGAGTTGCTCGGGCTAAAGACGGCGCCCACTTTCACCTCCTTTTCTGGATTAGGGATGGGCAAGGTTACACGATTATAAATTTATTAACTTTTGAGAAGGGACCTTTTATGATATAGTCATAGGGACCTTTTATGACTAATAAATAAATCTTCCCGAAATGGTGGAAAAAAATATTAAAGGGAATGCATATTGCATAATACAAGATGACTGCAATGTAGAACATAGAAAAAGTTAGTTAACGACCATCATCAACTATAATTTGAATGCACTGTTGGGTAACGTATAACGGAAGTAAAAAGTGTTCGAAATTCAAATAAATAGCATAGTCGTTTTAATTTTTAATCTTATCCCAAAAACTATAAGTATTAAGAAAGAGCTTGGAGGAATGGAGATAATAGAGGGCAGCAGGCCTAATACCTGTGTCAAAAAACTGAAGGTGTCAGAATCAAAATAGCGCTCATAAAAATACTTCCCGCGATTTTGTTGAAAGTTGGTGAATATTTTCCTATTAAGCGACTTTTTATGTAGCTGCAATAAAAGCAGAGAGGTCCCAGTCCGAGTTTTAGCAGAAGATGTCCTCACGTCGGAGGTAGAATTAATAATGCGCCATAGACCGAATGTACCTTCACCATAAGCTCTTTTTTAAATAATCAAAAAACAAAAACATTGTTAACATACTCACGTTAATACGAGTAAGTGTAAATATTTTCATGTTTTACTGGTTACATGATATGTATTTACTATTTTAGACTTGGTGGTAAACGTGGTGGTTTTTATGCAGCGAACGATAGACAAGATCTAATGTAACGTTTGTGTAGAGCTGGCAAAGTCATAAAATTTCGCTTTAAGTCGGGCAAAGTGGGTATTTTATTTAGAAGTGTTAACATAACGCAATATCTATCGGACAAATTCATCGAAAAACCGACTTTTGCAAACTTTGTCCGCAAGTTCTGTGCAACGCTGACTCTGTATAATCTACCGGTAAACCGCAATACATATATTTTCCGATGTACATACATAAAAAAAGAAGTCATACTGATAAGTCCCGATTTCGAATGACCGTCCTTTGTCCCTTTGTCCCTTTGTGCTTGCACAGGTTACAATGCCCTTCTCGTATACCCTAAGGGTCGGTAGTATAATCAAAACTTATGTAGAAAGGAACGGGGATGCACCTCCTAAGTCAGTATTGCCGTCTAACAGACAGACAAAAATGCCCCAGCTCTTGTTGTGATTAATAAATAATAAAAGCGGCTCTAAATATGCCACTGTAATAATAATCGCAATTGTTTTGTCCACAAACGAGTCAGCATCGCATAAGTGCAAAAAACTGTGCTGCTCGATACGGTGCGTATCGATCACCGGTTTTTGAACGTTGATCCTGACACCGCATTGCCGGGGAATACCGTCTCTCCCATTTAAAAATTCAATATTGATTTTTCAGAACATAGAAGACCCGAAAAATCTAAAAAAAGATGCCTAAAATAACAAAGTCAAGTTTGGAATAAAATTACTTATTTATTTGTTAATTGGGATTGTGCTCATCACTATGTTCTTATCCCCTCGAAATCCGACTGTTTGTAATTGGTGGATATCGACTTTAATCTGATAAAAGGTCGAATTAAGTACATACAATTCGCGCTATTTGTTTTATAACTAAACGAAGGTACTAAACAGGTACTGTTGCATTAGCAATGTTTTGAACAAATTCGTTCCTACATATTTTAATGGATTCACGCGCCGTTGAATTTGGTAATGGGATTTGGGTTATGCATTGGGTATATTTATTAATTTGGTAAAATTTATTTAATATGTTAACTATGTTTGAATACTATTTTGTAAAATCACGTCATTTAGCGTAATTAATAAATAATTGTATTCAAGGTAATAGGTACTGTAAAAGTGGATAGATGGATTTCGAAGCGTGGGGTATAGAAAGACACAATACAATTTTTGCGCTTTCCATTACAAGAACATAATTACATCTACTCGTAAATGTGATAACTGTTTCCAACGACGAAATGTTTTATAATTATAGGTGACTGAAAGTAATTTGATAATGAGTTCTACAGTCTAGAGGAATTTCTTTCGAATTAACAGTATTTTTCTTTTCATAATGATATCTAGTAGCAGTAAGAGCTCCTTAAGAAAGAGTTCGTCTATGCAAGTACTGCCACCTTACCTATTTCTGTCACCAAGCAGCAATGTCACCATTACTATGTTCCGGTTTTGAAGGGTTAATGGTGCTGGTGAAATTACGGGCACATGAGACTTGTCAACTTATGTCTCAGTGTGACGGGCGCAGTGGCAGTGCCCCTCAGATCTTTGCGAATTAAAGCTCTGAGTGGCATAGCATCTGGACAGGCGTGTAGCTTACCATCAGGCGTACGACTTGTTCGTCCTGTCATTTGATATTATAAAAAGACATAAGTTTTTTTAATAAAAAAGGTATAACTTATCCCGTTACTGTATGGATCTCAGTTATAACATGAATATTTATTTTACTTTCACTCGTTCTATCGATTGAAATGTGGTATCTATGGAAATCCGATAAAATTATAATCATACGGTAACCTTGATCTGTGTTGCTGCCACACTCCGGACACTCCATACTACGGTAGCAACTTATTTACCTATTACTACCTCGTACAGTAAAACATTGTCTGCACGCATCGAAATGTGTGCGTGAAGCGATAAACATCGAAATCGTACTTAGTGGACGGCTCGCTGACAGCCTTGTTGCCGTTTCGTCAATGCGTCCGTGTTAGGGGCGCAGTGGGGTACCTTTCTCGTTACTTTTTAATAAAAAGTTTTTATTCTCTGCTGCTGCGGACAGTCTGTAGACTACCCAATTGTATATAATAACTGGGCGAACGGTTACCATGCCGGACTGCCACGCAGAGGTCTCAGGTTCGATTCCCGGACCGGAAGAAATATTTATATGGTCCACATTTGTTTCTCTCGTGAGTTTGGGTGTAATTTGTGGTTGTCTATGAGTGTGTCTATGGCACCCGCGATACAGGGTTTCCCTAGTGCGGGGCTATGTTGAGTGTTTGCAAAAAAAAATTAATACGTAATTTATACGTAATAAACTATTCACGCTACTAAATGTCATGTTTGGGTAAAATTGCTCTCGACGATTTTATTGATATTTTGGAGTACAGTGTTTTGTATCAGGAGTTCTTAGAATTAAATTCAACTTTTAATTATATTCACGTATAACAGGGCCATATTGCACATTTCTTTAGTACACTCAAAGCATTGGATTGCTCAACAACTAAACTAATCCGGCAACAATTGGCAGCGTTTACAGCACCCGGATAGCCACGAGCACGTCGCAAAGGATTTACATACCGACACACAAACTGACTTGAATACACAAATAGTTTCTTTACACAGCTGGATACGATTGAAAACTTCTCAGAGAGTTAGATATTATACGCCAGGCGGCAGACTGCAGACGATATACCGCGATCTATACTAGTTTTTAAGAAATATTGTACCAGCAGAGCTCGTTGTGTAAGGTTCGCTCCGAGACAGGTGCCTCCTCAGTGGTCTCCTTTTGTGAAGCGGTGATGCTTTAGAAAGAGGTCACCGAGCGTGATCGGGAGAGGCCGATCCGGTTCGACGGCGGCGTACCTTCTCGGCTGCGGGCGATCGGAGCGGGTGCTCCGTTTGCCAGTACGTTGGCAGCCGCGAGAGAACGAGTGTGGGCGCGGGAGAGAGAACGCGAGAGGGCGGTGTGGCCCAATTCGTCGTGCTCTCAGCTCCCAGGTGATGAAGGGGTTCCGGTGAGCAAAATCGATCCCGGATCCCTCCCACCCGAGAAGGCCACCGTGGGGTTTTAACCGGTAGAACTTCGGTACAAGAGGTATCCTAGGAAGATTTCCCCACGGTAAAAAAGGGACCGGCGGCGCCACCTACCGTGATATACTCTAGCATGCTCTTCAGAGAATGCGCTGCGATGTATTGATCAATTTAATATGCTCTGATTTTCATTGGCTCTTACTTCCAATAGTAGTCGCTAACGGTAAAGAAAAACGTAATGGAACCTGCATGTCGAATTATAAAAAAAACCAACCTCTAAAGTTTATGGAATTACATCTATTTGCCAAGTTTTATTGAAATCGGTTACCGGTAAGTGCGCGAAACCGGATTCATCCCCTAGTTTGCCACCCTTAGAGGTGGAACATTTTCTTCAAATCCAAATGGGACCAATAATGAGGTGCCTTTCCAAGTGAGGTTTCTTTCCAAGAAAAAAAAAGAATCTATTAAATCGGTTCACAAATTATCACAAGTTATCGCGTAACATACATTAAAAAAGTACAGTAGAATTTTGAAGTCGGTTAAAAAGGTTCGTAACCTCTGAAACGAGTGTGAAGTTCCCAACCCGCATTGGATAAGCGCAGCGTGACGGATTATAATCTAAAGCATCTCCTCACAGGTGCCCCGTGCGAAGTAGTGGAACGTAAAATGGGTTGATGGAGTTGATGTTTAAAAAGTGCAGCCATGTACAAAACTCAGTCTAGCGCAAAAATATATTCCCCCAGGATCCGTCAATTTTCTTTTATAAAATTTCCGAAGGTGTTTGCACCCAAATGAGATTTCATGAACATCCCAAAGGCCTTTTAAACAATGTTTACGAAACCGTTTTCTGGTTCCGCTCTTTAATCATCGTATAATAAATTTTTCACCGGACGATTCTCGGACCTTCGACCGGTTGATTCCCATTGGAGCAAGCATTATGTCCATCGCCTTTTTAACCGACTGCGGGAGGATTATGTTTTTCAAGTGTATGTATGTCCATTTTTGTTTCCCTGTACAGCCTAAACGGCTTGATAGATTTTGACATATGAATTCTCGTTAGATTCGTCTTGTTGTGGGAGTCATATAAAAAAATAATTAAAATAGTAAGGGTAATTTTTCCAGCTAAATATTTTTGCAGTCGAGTTATTGTTGCAAACTTTTTACAAGCTTTAGTTTTCTAAACCGTGGTAGGCTAATGGTTTGGCCTCGAAAGCAGAAATTTAACTTGAAATTTACAATGAACTTTTCGGTGAATGAAAATATCGTCAGGAAACCTACATACATCTGCAAAGCAACGTGTGTGAAGTTGCCAGTCTGCATTTAGTAGCAGGACGGACAAGTCGTGCGCCTTATGGTATTTTTTTTATATATCGTAAAAAACCATAACCCAGTTTTAGAATATTGAATTTGTTTAATGATATTTCAGCCATACATCGTTAGAGTAAGTTCCGATAAGGCGAATATGTTAACTAATTTTAACTGTTTATATAAGAGAGTTTTCTGCTGTAGTTTTTGGTATTCAAAACGGTTATTTGACCATTTGTCACTTACCCGCGTTTTTGTTAGTTGACGGTAGCATTCAAAGCTTTAAATCGCGAAGAAGGGCACTACCACTGCGCCATTCACATAGAGACATAAGTTGACAAGTCTCATGCCTGTAGTTTCACCAGCACCGTTCAAAACCAAAACGCAGTATTGCTCACATTACTGCTTGGCGGTAGAAATAGGTAAAGTAGTACTTCTTTGGACGAACTTTTCACAGGAGCTTTACTGCTATAGCTACTGATGTCCAGTTAGGAATAAACCTGTAAAATCCGTAATGAGCCCCGGGTCTTTATCGGTGTTTTGGACGCTATTGTGTGTTAGCAATATATAATAATACGTATACAATAACACGTCGTTATTAAAAAGAACGAGGATGTATATGACATTTACAGTTTTAAATTGTATATTTTTTATTCTCTTGTAGTTTTTTGGTATCTGTAGAATAATTTGTTTAGATACAGAGGATAGGCATCCACACCAAGTTACCTGGTTTCAATCTAGGGAATTCCCTGTGCTAAGAATACCAGATCAAAGGAATTCATAAAACCAGAATCGTAATCGAATCCGGAACCTTGTCATCTGTGCCCACAGTGCAAGCCATTGGGCCACTGAGGTAGTTCAATTGTAGTTCTCTGTACTTCTGAAACAACCTGGGCAAGAATCGACAGTACAGCTCCTTGTGAAAGAGTTCGTCCAGGGAAGTGTTACGATCTTACTTATTTCTGCCGCTAAGCAGTAATGTGAGCATTACTGCGTTCCGGTTTTGAAGGGTAAGGGTGCTAGTGAAATTACAGGCACATGAGACTAGACTACTTATGTCTCAAGGTGACAGGCGCAGTGACAGTGTCCCTCAGATTTTTGCGATTTAAGGCTTTTGAGATGCACTGCAACTGCTATGGACAGGCGTGTCACTCAACACGAGGCGCATGACTAGTTCGTTTTAGGGATTGAAGTGTATACGATCTAGCGATTTTTTGTATCGATTCATTGCAATGCGATTTTTAAGTAATTCGATTCAACGTTAAGGTGAATCGAATCTTCTAGATTGTTATTCATAATTTAAACAAAACAGTCTCTTCCTGAACCTCTATTTTGTATTGGTCCGCAGGAAAAGCAGTTTGGCAACATCTAAGTACAATAAGTCTACAATATTTGGCGATTGTCGCTACTTCTGTGCCATTTGCACGTCTTTTCTATCTGGCTAGTATCGTTATAAATGACAGTCGTAACTGTTGCTAACGCAACTGAATTTGTAGTAGAATTTAATATAACTTTCAAAGCATTAACTAAACGCTCGTCAAGGGCACATTACGTAGGCGCCTTTTCTGAACCAATCAACTAACACCACATACATGTTATTTCACCCCTACCACAATTTAACTGCCTTCGTGGCCTAACGGTTACCATGCCGGACTGCCACGCAGAGGTCCCAGTTTCGATTCCCGGACCGGGAGAAATATTTATATGGCCCACGTTTATTTATCTCGTGAGTTTGGGTGTAATTTGTGGTTGTCTATGTGTGTGTCCATGGCACCCGCGACATAGGGTTTCCCTAGTGCGGGGCTATGTTGAGTGTGTGCGTTAAAAAAAAAAAAAAAAATTAACAAAGTTTTCGTATGAACTCAAAAAGGTCAAAAAGGGCATTCACTTTTGAATTGTGCTTCTTGAGAAACCACCACTGTTTAATGATTAATTGCACTACTCCCGTAAACCAGCAACCTATTGCCAATATATTACAGTCAACTTAAATCGTCTTTTAATTTTACGAGCTCGTCGGGATCCTCATCATCTTCTACTTGGGTCTGGCGGCTACAGTAACCGACTGAAGCCTAAAGGACTGTCAAAACAAAATTGAAAAGATTTTTATGCGATCGATTCGAGAGGTATAATAATCCATTATGACCCAAAAAACCCATTCAAAGTAAAAAATCGCGCATCCCTAGTTCGTTTGGTCACTTAGTATAAAAAAAATCCGATTTTTTTACCTTACCTTTCGCTTATTGGTGCTCAGCACTAGAGCTGGCTAGCTAAGTCTTGGCAGTCTCGGGCCACTATAACGTAGTGTACGCTATCGGTAGATTAAGAAAGATCGCTCGAATACCGGGTTACCTAACCCACCCTTCGCCACTGTTATTTAAGTATTTATAAATCTACGTAAGATAAGCAATACCAGTTTATGAGCCTCAGGTGTCATATCCGACCTCGTAAACAGTTTTATTCGTATATTAACGGCAATGTATAGTTAAGCATGGCCGTACTTATTGGACTCTATTATTGCCCTAGCTGATATGGCCGTATATTGGAATACGTAAAACAATAGTATTTAATAAATTTATAGGTCTTGTGGCGTTCGGTTTCGATTTGAATCGATTCAAACGCGCGCCAACATCGCATTGCAGGCAAGAAGCTTTTATACTCAACTAGAGTTTACACTTAGAATTTTATGTAGTCGCTTCATTTCAAAAACTAACTGAAATATTAATAAACATAATCTCTGTGCAGGGTACTAAAAAAACCAACTTCATTCATCCCTTAGTTTGCCACCCTTAGAGGTGGAATATTTTCTTCAAATTTAAATGGAACCACAACTGAGGTAAACTCTTTCCAACAAAAAAAGAATAATCAAAATCGGTTCACAAATGCCCGGAGTTATCGCGTAACATACATACAAAAAAAACATACAGTCGAATTGAGAACCTTCTTTTTTTGAAGTCGGTTAAAAACTAAAATTAAAACTATCTCTTATCAAAATGCGCGACTACGTCTGCGCTGCGTATACGCACAGATGGCGAACGTTTACGGCGGACGCGCGTTTACGGTGCGTATTTTTTCTTTTTATGATACTAAGTGGCGAGATAAACAAGTAGGTGGTGCGTTTGGTGGTAAGCGTCACGTCTCTCCATAGCAGTTGCAGTGCTGCTCAAATGGCACTGGCACGCGGCAGCCACCCTGAGACATAAGTTGAAAAGTCGTCGCCGCGTCGGCGCGCCGCGCGCCGCCACTGCCGCGTTTCCTCCCGCGCCGCGCCGCCGCCGCCAACGAATACAATCGGCGCTCCGCTCAGTTTAGTTCGATCAGGCGTTCTGACACGCAGGCCTTCTTATTGTGTATGTTAGTGGAAATGGCGACGCCAGAAATTGACATTTCTAAGATAAAACTTAGTGACTTTACATTTTAAGATGTTTCGTTTAAAACATTAATATGTCAATTTCTGACGTCGCTATTTTCACTACGCATACACAATACGGAAGCGAGTGCGTGCGAAACGCCGCCACCGCCGACACTTTTTCATCGGCGCGCCGCCGCCGGTTGGTCTATTATCAGCGCTCATATCTAGTGCCTCTAATTTTACCAGCACCCTTACCTCCAAAACCGGAATGCAGTAATGCTCGCATTACAGACAACAGCAGAAATAGATAAGGTGGCAGTACTAACCTGGACGAACTGTTTCACAAGGAGGTCTGCTGCTACTAAACAACGGCGTGTGCATAGGTTCTTACTACTCATTCGTAAGGCAGATTCCCGTGAGAGGAACGAGTGAGAAACTCCAGGGGCTGCTCTTTCTAAATACACATTTGAACACACTTATCACTTATAACAATTATTTTAAATGTCACAGATATATTTGATATACATTATATTATATTGTACTAAAACACGTATTGTATAATTTTGTTGTTGTATCTACTCAATAAATAATAATAATAATAATAACGCACACTCATAGCCCCGCACTAGAAAACCCCAGTATCGCGGATGCCATGGACATACACATAGACAACCACAAATTATACCCAAACTCACGAAAGAAATAAATGTAAGCCGCATTTTTCCCGGGCCGAGAATCGATCCCGGGCCTTTTACGCGGCCCTCCGGTATGATAACCGTTCGGTCACAAAGGTAACAATAAAAAAAAAACAATCTGAAAGAATTAAATGGGTCAATACCATCGATGTTTGTCATCCAAGTACATAAGTGTGAATTTAGGATTTTGAAGTACTTTGTTTTCTTTTTTGCAGTAATCGTTAATAATGTAAAAGAAATAAATAGTAACAATTTTTTAAGTGATTACTGATTATTAAATACAAATTGCTTAATGTCAAGTTATGGCATATTTTATGTAGAATATAAGCAGTAATTTATGACTTATATATTACTTACAAAGTACGCGAAGGCATTTTACAGTTTAATACCACCCTCACCATTACCCTTTCCGACTATTAGAAAGTCCGAAACATTAGATATATAGATAGATAGAATCTTTATTCACCACCATGACAAATACATACACAGACACATCGAGAGGACTGCTTATCTCCATACTATACATATAGATCGTTAGATCGTAGCTCTGAAAAAGGTCAAAATTCCGTCATATTTAGAAGGCGCTGATCAATAACATTCCTTGCAAAAAAAGCGTACTACGCAATAGAAGAATTTTTCTGTGATAATACAAAATAAAAATAATATCCAGAAAAAAATTATAAATTAATAATTATATTTATAATTCACTAAAGTTGACATTGTTACATTTAAATATCGTTATACGAGTATTATTTTTATTTTGTTTTAGTGTTTTAATTTTTTTTTGTTTTTGAATGACTTATACATAATTATGGCATTACTTTTGTTTTAAATTATTTGTATTTTTACATTTTATTTTTTTTAATAACCGTTAATTTTTACGTTTATGTTAATATACTGATAAAATGTTAGTACTTTTTGCATGTAAATTTATTTTTTTAATTTAGTGAACAAGAGCTGCGCTCTCAATTTTCGGTGCCCTTGCAGGGTGCTGCACGTACAGCAATAAAAATTGTAATAAAAATAACCTGGAAGTAGTTTATGGTCGTACTTATAATACTCATACAGTTTACTATTTTACCCACCCATTATTATAAAAAAAAACAATAAAACGTCATAAACCGGACAATATCTTGAAAACAATACTACGAGAACTAAATCAAAAGCAACTTTTGTCGGCACTCGGCATTCGTTACGGAGCAAACTTTGGGGAACTTCGTCTGTCCCGCAAGAACCGTTGTTAGTCCCGTCAATGTCCCGAATAATGAACTGAACTCGGGACTTTTCAGCTGAACTTAATTTGCAACTTTGTGTTTCGAATTTTATTGCATACGCTTAACGTCAGAAGTATAATAATATGAAGTTTTTGAGATGTAGTTTTTATGCTTGAATCTTTTCTTTGTTCGTTTGTTTTTTAACTAGAACTTTACGTACTACCAGAAATGACAAAAAAATATTCAAAAAATTCCTGGCCCACTTTATTTCGTAGTTAAATTCTTTTATTCAAATACTATCAGCACAAAAGTGATGCAACCCACATTCCATTATTCTACAATATTACTTTAAATGGTACTAAAGTACATATTTATTTTATAATTGGATGCTATTTTATTGTATAATTGATGAATGAAGTAGGGAACTTAATGCACTATTCAATTAAATTTAATTCTTTCAATTTTAATTTTAATTTTAATTTTATTTTTCAATTCTATTCTTTGGAACAAATATCCGTATTGTGTTAGTAAAGTTTTATAAATTATTTATGTAAATTACATATCAAACTGTCTAAGTATATCGGAAATGAAACCATTTTTTCGCATTTAACTCGCATTTATTTGCTTTTTCAAACAAACCAACATTTCGGACCTCTTACAGGTCCCAATGTACGGCTTTTTTTGCGGCAGTACCACCTGTAAGATATTTATGAAATTTTTTCCCAGATACGACTTAATACGACTTAATACGACTACGATAAACGAGTAAGTGCATTGTGTGCAGTACAGCGCAGTGGAAACAGTTAGGCAAGCGAGGTCGTCGAACGAATAATGGAAACTTGCGCAAAACCCACTGGAATAAACACGAGGTGAGTTCCGGGGTATGGAGACCCTATAGACGAAGGTCCCTATAGGGTCTCACGGCTGTGAAGTGGACTGTTATGAATTAGCGGGAGAGAAGAAAGCGAAACGCTTTGTATTTCCGAAAGGGGTTCTCGCTGTGTTAACTAACTAAGATAACTTTAAATTTGAATATCCTTTTTCGTTAACATTTTCTCAATTTTTTTTTGTATTTATTCTTTATAAATTTTTCATCTGTCACTGTCTTCTATTAATTTTCTAATTTATTTGGCAGGCGTGCGCGAAAGTCGCAGGGAAGGTTTTACACGAAAAGATTTTGTTAGGAAAGTATGAGCGAGAGGGATGCGTGTAAGAGGATGAATGAGAAAGGCGATAACAAATAGCGATATAAAATTATTTGAATTACTTTTAGAGGACTTTCACCATCATGATCGACAGTCGGATTTCACTTACTGCCAGGTAAAAACTTCTTTTAGGACATACTGTATGTGTACCTTTTTGTAAAGTATATTTTAGACAGATAATAAAGTATTTTTTTAAGATATCAAATGACGAGACGAATACGCAAATTAGAGGCAGTGCCACTCAGAGTTTTTATTTAGAAATGCCCGAACGCCACTACCACTAAATATTAGGGGTTAAAGTATGAAATTGCCGTTTTATTGCAATAGGTTCTTTGAATTTTCATAGAATCTTCATGGTTTGAGGTTTTCGAATGAAACTTTTTTCAAATGGTTTCTGTGATTTTTTTTTTTTAAATTTGAAACATTTGAATATCGACTTTCAATTGTTTTTGTTATTCAATTTAGACAAGAAAGATGGATACTGCGAAAATTCGAGTGATTTTTGAATACGAGTTCCGACGCGGAACTAACGCGGCAGAAACAGCCCGCAATATCAATGCTGCGTTTGGAGAGGGGTCTACTAATGAACGCACCGTGCGATTTTGGTTTAAACGCTTTCGTGATGGAAATTTCGACTTAAAGAACGAGCCACGAGGAAGACCGCCCACACAGGTGAATAACGATGAATTAAGAGAGATAGTGGAAGCCGATCCTAGTCAAACTACACAGGAATTAGCGGCATGGTTTAACGTTACCTTACCCACAATATTGACTCACTTGCGTCAAATCAATAAAATAAAAAAATACGAAAAATGGGTGCCTCATGATTTGACTGATCTGCAGAAAGAAACGCGTGTTGAAACTTGTGTTGCCTTGTTGAACCGGTACAGAAATGAAGGAATATTGGATCGAATTGTAACATGTGATGAAAAGTGGATTCTTTATGATAACCGGAAAAGAAAAATGCAATGGCTGACCCCAGGTCAAATGCCACAACAGTGTCCTAAAGCAAAACTTACCAATAAAAAGGTAATGGTAACTGTTTGGTGGTCTCAGCATGGTGTTATTCACTATAGTTTTCTCCGATCTGGTCAAGCAATAACGGCAGATGTCTATTGTGCCGAACTCCGAACCATGTTGACAAAACTAGCAGTAAAACAGCCCCGACTCATGAATCGATCTTCACCATTATTGCTCCACGACAACGCGAGACCTCACACAGCACGAGAAACCATTTTCACCCTTCAGGAACTGCAGTTAGAAACCATTCGTCATCCTCCGTATTCACCAGACCTTGCTCCAACGGACTACCATTTTTTTCGTGATTTGGACAATTATCTACGTGACAAGAAGTTTTCTTCCCAGGAGGCAGTACAAAATGCTTTCACACAGTTTGTGCAGTCTAGATCGTCGGAGTTCTATCGCAAAGGCATTAATAACCTTCCCATTAGATGGCAGCAATGTATAGATAATAATGGCAACTATTTTGATTAAATAAATTTGTTAAAAATTTAAAAAATAAACAATTTAGATTTTCAGTACAAATCGGCAATTTCATACTTTAACCCCTATTATAAAGTTGACAAGTCCCATGTGACTTCTTGTCGAGTCAATGACCAATAAAAAAACAGTGTTGTATTTCTTCGGCCCAATAAGCAGCCACCTCAATGCCCCTATCTGTTGTTTTTAGCAGGTCTCTCGACCGTTGCAGCTGGTCGGATATAGCGGACATGAGAACTAGTGTAGGTACTTTGTGTAGGGGATCCGTAAACACAATGGTTTTATATAGGGTTGATATATCCCCATTTCACCATTCCTGAATCATTTCAGGTCACTAGATGTGACCTGACATGGTTAAAGCATAGGAAATGAAACTATTTTTCCGGATTTAAATCGCGTATATTTGTTTTTTCAAACAAACCGACGTTTCGGGCCCTTTACAGGTCCCATGGTCACGGTTGTCTGAGGTGGTACAGTCTTCAACCAGTTATGTGAAATATTGATGCAAACCACCCAATTTTTTACTATAGTTATTTATTAAATACCTTATTTTTAATTTTACGAAGAAAACATTCCAATGTACGCTACACATTAAGTTTTACAAATTATTTTATTGAATGAATTTTTTATTAAGTTCAATTTATTATTAATTAATAATAGAAATTAGAATAAACTAAAACATATTAATAAGTACTGCAGGCTATGTCTGTTTGGGATTTTTCATTAAAGGAAATACTGGATCCCAAACTGGTGGTACGGAAAAACCATCTTCCCTGTTGAAATTAGGATCTTTTTTAATTTCAATGGCCTCTCGCAACATCCTGGGTATATAACGGACTGCAAAAGAATGTGAAGAATGAGTAGGTTTATCCATGGCAGTCTGCGAGCATGTTGTAGAATATAATGTAGCGTACATTGGAATGTTTTCTTTGTAAAATTAAAAATAAGGCATTTAATTAATAACTGTTGTAACTATAGTGAAAAAATAGGGCGGTTTGCATCAATATTTGACATAACTGGTGGAAGACTGTACCATCTCAGTCAACCGTAACCATGGGACCTGTAAAGGGCCCGAAACGTCGGTTTGTTTGAAAAAAACAAATATACGCGATTTAAATCCGCAAGGATAATTTCATTTCCTATGTGTAACAATCGCGAAAACCTAAGAACTCGATATGATTAAAGTATTTCCATATGACCACTGCAGCTCGTGCCCGAGGGAATGCTTTCCGCTGGGCTAATAAAATGTAGCGTTTGGAGTTTGGCTTGCCAAAGTTGCGTCTCGCGTCCATGTGACTGTTATTTCACCAGCACCTTTATGAAGCCGGAAAGTAGTATTTACTGCTTGGCGGTAGAAACAGGTATGGTGACAATATGTCACTGGACCAATTCTTTCACAAGAAGCTCTACTGCTACTAAATACCTAAATATATAATCATGAATGCGATTCTAAAGAAGTATCCTTAACATGAAAAAGCAATGACAATAAAAGTCTTCCATAAACGAATAATAAACAATTTGGAAATTTCTATATCAACTTCTAATTTAATCAATGAGGTTCAATTAGGTATTTTGATAAGCCTCTTCAACAAGAATTATAAACTGTGATTGTCAAGGAAGGTGGTGTGGCTATCATGTGCCTATAATTTCATTAAATCATTCCGGGACACGGTAATGCTCTCATTACAGCTTGGTGGCAAAAATAGGTATGGTATACACATAATTTAATTAAAAACCTTCGCATTTAAATATGAAAAAAGTGTAACATGAAAACGGAACTTCGTTATTCGACTAGGATGTCATGTTTAAAAACGTGCACTGTAAATGTTGGTAAGCGGTTGTACCCACGGGCACGTTCGCACGAACGTCAGATGAAATTTCATTCACCGCCACACGCGCGCAATCAAATTTTTCTACAAACCTCTATGGAATTGTTGCACTTTGGCAACGGGTTTTGCTTTCGAAACAAAAAATTGTCGAAAGAGAATCGCTCTATAAATTTTTAGTGTGATGCGGTTCATAGGACCTCGTTTTTGTTAAAAAATAAGTGCGCATTTGACCTTTATCTCACCCGATGGAAAGTGACCATGAGGTCGACGATAGAGTGTACATACCTAAATAATGCCTATTCACTCTCGCCTTGAAAAGGCCCTAGTTCTTAATATTGAAAATATTCGTATGAATAAAGTGATGGTAAAAACATCATGATATTGCAATTAATATAGATATATTAATATATCTCTCGCCAGCTTTTGGTAGCTATAAAAGTACTGCTCGAGTACGGTCAAGAGCGGTGGCCCCGGCGTGGCAACTGACACTGGTTCGAGTGCAGGCAGTCCAAAGAATTTTTCTTTTTGTTGTTCGATTTTTGTAACAATAATAATTTCAAATAATATTTCTACATATTAAGTTCTTAGGTTTTCATGATTGCTACACACAGGAAACGAAACAATTTTACTCTTTGTAATCGCGTATATTTATTTTCATTTTTTTTAAATTTAGCGAGTTGTTAAATTTTTGCGTTAACTATACGTCGGAAAATGATTTTTTTTTCTGATCAAAAATCGCCGATATTTAAAACAAATATGTGCGATCTGAAAAAAAAAATTATAATGTCTAGTAACGGGACGAACAAGTCTTGCGCCTGATGGTAAGCTACACGCCTGTCCATAGCAGTTGCAGTACCACTCAGAGCTTTAAATCGCTAAAATCTGAGGGGCCACTGCGCCTGTCACCCAGAGACATAAGTTGACAAGTCCCATGTGCCTGTAGTTTCACCGGCACTCTTACCATTCAAAAGCGGAACACAGCGATGCTGACATTAGTGCTTGGCGGCAGAAATAGGTAAGGTGACAGTACTAACATGGCCGAACTCTTTCACAAGGAGCTCTACTGCTGCTTGGCGGCAGAAATATTGATTTCTAATAAATGTTTTATTAAACATTTATTGTAACTGCTACGAAATTTTATTTAACACACTATTGTTACACGTCTTAGCTATATGCAATATGAACGTAGAAACAAATCTCTTGGTGTGTTTTTTTTTAAATTGAGGTTATATGTGTTACAGATACTTGATAAATGTCCGGTCTCGGCATGAACTTGGACAAGATCAAAGTCATGATCAATGATTACATTGACGCGAGACCCATAGTCGTAAATGGCCACTTTCTTGAAGTTGTTTCCGCATACGCTTACCTCGGGCAGATTCTGCAGTTAGGTAGAAACAATTTCGAGAAGGCAGCCAGGAGGAGGATTCAGCTTGGATGTGCAGCGTTTGGGAAGCTACGTCGAGTCTTTTCGTCACCTATACCACAAAATCTGAAAACAAAGGTTTTCAACCAGTGCATCCTACCTGTTATGATTTAAGGAGCCGAGACGTGGACACTCACGATACGGCTAGTCCACCAATTTAAAGTCGCTCAGCGAGCTGTGGAACGGTTCATCGAGGTCATATCTGTAGAAGAACCGATAACCTTTGGGGAAAAAGAGTTCTAGAGCGGCGACCGCGACTCGGCAAACGTAGTGTAGGACGCCCTTTGGCCAGGTGGAGTGACGACCTTTTTTTTTTTTTTTTTTGACGGGGGGGAAATCTTTATGGATACCCCTGAGCCCAGGGAGACTCAGGGGTTATGTGGGGACTCTCCCTCCAGACTGGAGGGCCTACCCCACTAAAACCAGGTGGAGTGACGACCTGCATCATCACTTGAATCCTCAGTAACATTAATTATTAATTATTGAGTACACAAATTGTCATCGGCAACTGATTGATCCCAATTAGACAATATCTTCTTTTTTGAATCGCAAACGCACTAGGACATCACTAATTGATCAAAATTCGAGCTGTTAAAAGATAAATAAATGGATGGGCGGAGTATAATACATAAATAGTAAATGTGTAGATTTTTAACTTCCCTAAATAACATTAGTTAATACTCTTTTATTTAAGAGAAGGTCTACAGCTAATTTCGAGATTCAATTAAACAGATTGATGCAACTGTGTACCGTCTAGTTGTCTGTAGAGTTAAGAATTGAACAATAGCTGGAACATTTGTAACTAATATCGTATTGAGTATTAGTATCGTATCGTATAGAGTATTTGGGAGTATTTTGTGGATATAATTAGTAGCAGTAGAGCTCTTTGTGAAAGAGGTCGTCCGAGGAACTACTGCCACCTTACCTGTTTCTGCCACCAACCGGTAATGTGAACATAGGGTAAGGGTGCTGGTGAAATTACAGGCCCTTGTCAACTTACGTCTCAGGCTGACATGACAGAGGCAGTGGCTGTGCCCCTCAAATCTTTGCGAATTAAAGCTCTGAGTGGCACTGCAATTGTTATGAGCAGGCGTGTGGTTAGCGACACGCCTGCCCATAACATCAGGCGCGCGAATTGTTCGTCACGTCACTTGTGATCATAAAATTGTATGAATGTTCTAGGATATTAAATGATATGAGGGAATACGAATCTGCGACGTCACAAGATAATTGGTATTTACAGATGGCGTTGATATCAAATACCTAATATGTCGTCGGTAAGATTCAACACATCTTTATTTATGATTTCAAGTGACGGGACGCATAACTAGAGATGTCACTTTAGGTACCTGGCTGAGTGACTAAAAGCTTTCATAGATTTCTCACAGATGGCGTTACGGCAAAAAGTCGTTAAAAACCAAAAACAAAGAGCAAAAAGCATGTAGAAAAAATCATGAGGTTAGCTAGTTTATTCCTTGGCTTAGTTGGCTTAGTTGGCATAGTGTGTGGCACGGTTTGCTGGAAGACGTTGATTCGAATCCACCCGGATCGAAGGATTTTTTTCTTAGTGCTCGATATTTGCGTTAATAATTGTCTTAATATCAATGTGTAACGTACAAACTAGATACGATAAAGCAGCTGCAGGAATTCCAAGACTGTGCGAGAACTCTCCGGAAGATGCGCGACCTGTCATTTGGTTCGTATCCAGTTTATAGGTGTTGTTACATCTGAACCCGGGGTCGGTTTAAAGTTGCAACGGAACACGTACAAGCCGAAATGCGAGTATCGTGTGATCCCGGGACTGGTTGCTTGTCAAAAAGTTTATTATGTTATCGTACCCAAAATTCGCTTCCCTGTGGTTCCGAGGCGATGTAAATTGGGCCTAAATCGCAAAGATCTGAGGGGCGCTGTCACTGCACCCGTAATCCTGATAAGTTCGTGAGTCCCATATGACTGTTAAACAAAAGGCTAAGAAACTTTAAAGAAAATATTTTTCATTAAATAAAAAATTGCTCATTACACTTGTTTGAATAATTTTGAAGTGTCAGAGAGTTAAATGGCCACCGGTGTTGTGTACAAACCAAAAAATACCGGTGTTGCTACATTAAGACTTTTCACATTATGATTGTTCTGTATTGAACACCCGTATTTTCACTAGTACTCTTACCCTTTTCCAAATAAGATGAAGGTGGCAAGTGTAGTACCTAAGGGCGCGTACAGATCTGGCGAACGTGCAGCGAACGCGCTGCACATGCTTCATGTGCCGCGAACGCGCTGCATGTGCGTTGCTCGCGCGCTACATGCGTGCAGTTCAATGCATGTTAATTATGTGACGCGCGAGTGTCGTGCGAACGGCACGCGAACAGATCGCACAATGTAAAGCCGGGCACTCACAAGCGAGCTGTAAACGTAACTGTTAATAATAACTCTTTATTGCACAAAGAAAAGATACATGAAACACACGTTATGTAACCAAAAATCCGCGAACGGAACGCGTGCGGTTCGCAATGACTGAAGGCTGTTTCAAGCGCACACACTAGAACCTCGTTATTGTATCTGTCATATTACAGTTACAGCTCGGTTTAATGCACGTGTGCAGCACGCGAGCCTTTCGCAAACACCCTCGCACGCACCCAAGCCACTGACAATGACCATAAATTTGCTGGATAAAGTACCGTAGAATTTAACTCTAGGTGTTCTTTTCAGCACAATTTTCTTCGATAATGTCACTTTTTTGTTCATTTTTTAATAGGATTAAGTCGTCGACTTGTGATGGTCTTGTCTGAGCAATCGGACGATGAAAAGGAAACCTTTTATATCGTATTATTAGCTGAGTAGGCGTCCAATTACACGCGGCTCTCGACTCAGGACGCTACGAAAAACTTCCACAAGAAAGGCGTGCTATATCGAAAAGAATCATCCCGCAACAGAGGGAATTAATGTGTGGTGCACTAAAGGAGCCTCCCTACATGACGTACCATTTCTGTCTTGTACGTCTGGTGCATCCTGGGCAACAATGGGCTAGTACCAGTGTTTCTTGTTGGCAAATCCTTTCACCATGATGGCAAGCATTATAGTGTACACTCTCCATACAATGAAAAGAACAAGTACGGCGGACGTTAAGGGAGTCATCAAACTTATTAACGCGGAATCGTCTTGATACGATCGTGTTTAACCTCACTTGTCGCATTAAGCCGATGGACTTCTATTATTATGTATTATGTGTACCACCTTGTAAACCATATTTAAGGCAAATAAAATTTCATTTCATTTCATTTCATTTCATTTCATTTCATTTCATGAGCGTGTACGTACAGCATGTTTTGAAAGTTTCTGTCAATTAATTATAAATTACAAATTTTGTGTTGGTACAAATAGAGCAAAAGAAAAGACCTTAGAGAAAAAGTGTTAAAATAAAATTGCGAGACTTCAACTTGACTGCTTGAGGACACCCGCAACAGACTTTTTAAATATATGACACTTGGCCTGGCTCTCCTGCGGCGGATTGGAAGGAGAGTCGTGGCCTCCCTCTCCCGCTCCGCAGCTTCCTTCTGCGACATTACGCGTTCGCTATCTATACTACCTCCGTCCACGACCTGTCACTTTCCAGTATTGATTTGATCAATGCAGGGAGTGACAGGTCGCACCCCAGTGCAGCAATCAGTTCACGGCGCTCATTGGCCACGGCACAGCACACCTGCAGCGTGTGCTGTGCCGTGTCTTCGCAGCAACCACAATGGTGACATTCGGTTGTCGGCTCCCTCCTGGCTATACGACACAGGTAGGTACTTTCCGAAGCATCCATGCCCGGAAAGCACCTGCACCAGCCGGAAAGTCACCCATGCGCCCTGTCCATCCAGTATTCAAAAACCGGGCGGATAGCCTCCACAGTCCCGCTCCCGGGTCTGGTTTGGGCCAGTCGCTCCCTCCACTTTCTAAGCTGGGACGAAATTTCAATATTTCGATTGAATAGAATTCGCTGTTGACGCGGCCGTTAGCGCGTCGCGAAAGTTGTTTCTTCTAAACCAAGATCAGCCGTCGTCGGCATGCGTACGGACTACATCAGAAATTCACACGAAACAGGTTCGTTGCCGATATGTGTCGAGTCGTGTTCGTACGAACCAATGTGAAATGCACAACTTCTTTGTGTGTTCAATGTGAAATGACCAAATTCAAGCCAGAGTCGCCCGCGTGCTCGGGGCGCTCATTTAAAACGTAAAAGCTAAATATGTAGAGCGTATTTTGCCATGACAGTTAGACGCTGTTATGGTTACTGCTTGTCCCAATGGGAAATAAGCGTGATAGCATAATGTATACACGAAGTAAGGTATAATTTTCGACAGCGAATTTTAATAGTTTGGCTATATCATACCGTACTAGTTACAAAAGTTCACAACCCTATTGTATAGTTAGTAAAGCGCGGTCGGTAACCAATCGTATCAAGTGCGGTCACATACATCACTGCGGACCGACAATTTATCAATTAGACCCCGTCGTACAACTGAGACAAACCCTTGTTTAGATAAGCCTTTATCTTGCTATTGTCCACATTTTCAAATATAATTCAACTAAATATGTTATTTGTGGCTGCCAAATTGAATTAATAAGGGTTCTTGTCAATGTTCCAAAATTTTATCCAACATGGATACAATATAAACATAACCCCTTTCTTTCGTAGCTATAGTAGTGTAAGATAACATGTTTTTCATTCGACTGCTTTTCCATGTACGGTGAATAAATAAATAAATACTGATGAATCTTACATATCGTGAAAATTTTTCAACGTATTATGGTAAACTACAGCCAAAGCTCATCAAACAAGATGTAATTTTAAGTAATAGTTCCTTAGACAAGTCTCAGGTGTACGTCTACAGTCTAGTCTTTGCTTACTTAATTGAGAGACAGGCAGCGTATAGCGTAGCGTACAAATAATAATTAAAAAAAGATTAATAAAGAGATATGATTATGACAAACGAAATTACGAAAGATAAATCGATTTTTTATATTATTTGTTTTTATTGTTCATTATTGAAATGCATCACTACTTCTAAATTTTTTGTAGTTAATTCGTGGTTAACGATGTTGGTGATACAATCATTATATATTTAGTGTAAAGAGAGGGAGAGAGAGAGAGAGAGAAAGAGAGTCAAGTTCAATAAAATTCCTTTCATCTTCATGAACCTGAAAATTTTTAAGAGCTATATGAATGTTATAAGAGTGAGATACACGTTTAATATTCATTGTAATTAATCAAAATAAAACTAAACTTTACTGCCCTGTGTTCAAAGTTCTTAATTTATCAAGTCAATGTTACAACAGAGAACTTTAAAATTAACTTCAAGTTGAGCCGTTTGAGCTTTAATGTTTAATAAGTAACCCTCATTAAACGACTAGAGAGATAAACTTAATAATTTGATTTCGTACACTGAGATTTCACAGTTCGCTTTTACAAATTTAGTAGACACTTTGTTGCTACCGATTATGATAAACATGTTTTTCGTTTATTATTTATATAACAAATACATACAATACATATCATAATGCCTATCTCCTACCAGTTGGCAGGGACTAAAGACTTTGTTAGCAGGTGGAGACCTGCTACGCTCCTGACAATCCTCCTTCGCCTCTTCCACTTCCATTAGTATCTTCAAACAAGACCGTTTTTTGGTATTATAGGAATATACCTAATATTGCTATACAGTACCAAGCAATATAATAGGTATTTCAGAAATACGAAAAAGTCATAATTATTAAGATCCAACAAGCACATAGAAAAATTCATGACATCCGCTGGTTCGTTCCGTGGCTTAGTTGGCATGGCTTCTGGCATGGTTTGCTAGGACACGTTCGGTTCGAATCCGGCCGAATCGAAGGAATTTTTTAGGTGTCTATCTTTATATTAATAATTACAACAAACCTGTGGAGTAACTTCACAATATAAAATTGAATATCAATTCAATAAAAATTTAATAGTGTTTTATATTTAATTAAGGAACTTCCTCATACAAAAGTGTTATTACACAATAGAAGATTTTATGAAAGGGAAAGAAATCTGATTTCGTTATATTATTAGTTCTACGATTTAATACTTGAAATAATTTTTAACCGACTTCAAAAAAGGAGGAGGTTCTCCATTCGTCTGTAAGTTTTTTTTGTATGTATGTTACGCGATAACTCCGGTATTTGTGAACCGATTTTCATGATTCTTTTTTTGTTGGAAAGGGGGTACTTCCATAGTGGTCCCATTTCATTTTGAAGGAAATCATCCACCTCAAAGGGTGGCTGTTCACGCATGAAGATTCATTTTTATAAATAGCGCCTAACTTTAATTTAGGAGCAATTACTTTAATGGTTCATTTTGCTATTTCTCCAATTCGAGGCGTTTTTCTCTCAATATACTTTGAGTAGTGAGAATCGATTTTTATTACCTCCAGTGTCAAGGCCTGTATAGTGGCGAACTAGGGGATATTTCAATAAAACTTAGCAAATAGATGTAATTCCACGTACTTTTGAGGTCGATTTTTTCAATACTCTGTACTGACCATTATTTTATTTTATTTTGTAATAGGTACACGAAGCGAGAAAGGGCGCTCATCCTCAATGTTAGCTCACCGTCCCACCTGGTAGAAGCGGCAGCAGACGATCAAGAACGCCGATTCTATGAGCTTTCATCCAAATATCCCACCCGGGGAAGTACTGCAATGCCACGCATAGGTCAAATGGTAATTTAGTATATACTATATAATATAGTATATTAATTTAGTACTCATATATATATATATATATATATATGAGTGGCATTGCAGTACTTCCATTATATATATATATATATACACACATATACACATATATATATAATACTGCTTCCGTGGCCGAACGGTTACCATGCCGGACTACCAGGTTCCAGGTTCAATTCGCGGGCAGGGAGAAATATTTGTATGGCCTACATTTTTAGTGAATTCGGGTGTAATTTGTGGTTGTTTATGTGTGTGTCCATGGCACCCGGGACACAGGGTTTCCCTAGTGCGGGATTATGTTGAGTGTGTGCGTTATTATTATTATTGTTAGGCGAGACCAGCATGACAAACCTACCAACAATCGAATTCAAGGCAGAATGCTATGGTTAGTGGTTTGTGCCACCCGTTTTCAATGTAAATTCTGTCTGTTGTTATTAAAATATTTCCTCGAAGAAAATAATAAGACGAAGTGTAAATATTAGCATTACGCGCAATTTTGTCGAAGTTAAGCCGAAACAAGGTTATTATTTCGTATTCCTTTGGGTTACTCAATACTCAATAGTTCGAGTGATGGAATCGTATCCTAGATAACAGTTACCCGATAATAATAATCACTATTACTGTACACTGCTCCATACATAGTTTATCAATTTGCGCCTTTCATATAGAACTTAATTTTGGCTTTGAAGAATTAGAAACTGAGCCAGGTTAGTTGATTACTATGGTTAATTTGCTCATGAAACCAAAACCTATCTAGTAATAGTTACATGTAATTAGTTTTAGTTTTTAACTAGGCGTTTTACTTGGATTTATGACCTCAAAACACACCACGGTGTGCTTTTCTATCCCTAAATAGTGAATAGAATAGAACAGAATAGAATAAAATAGAATAGAATACGTTTATTTGCCAGAATACAGTAATTACAAAGGTCTTAAGAAAAATTAGGTACATTGTATTCAACCTGCAAGCAGATGTGCAAATATTAATGGGATTCAATGTTTATTTAGTCTCTATAGTTTCTAATTAATGTAATGAATTTGTAAATTCTAAGTATTCTTTATTACTATAGAAGCAATGTGTCAAAAGCCATTTTGTCAATTTTAATTTAAAAGTATGTCCTTGTAACAATTTAATTTCGTTTGGATGAGATTCGGATGAGAGTTGACAAATAATAAATAGTTGTTTCATATAACCTTAAATTTCCTCAGCTTTGATTATAGCTTGAAGGATATATAGAATTTGAAGGGTTATTAAATACATTGTTTGATATAACTTTCATTCATCATCATCATGATAAATATGACTCTCATTTGAATTTTAAAAGAATTGTTTTACTGCCTCCGTGGCCGGACGGTTGCAATGCTGGTCTGCCACGCAGAGGTCCCGTTTACGATTTCCGCCGGGCCTGAAGAAATATTTGTATGGCATTTATGTTGCTCTAGAGTTTGGGTGTAAGTTGTGGTTGTCTATGTGTGTGTCCGTGGCACTTTTGATACAAGGTTTTGCTAGGGCGGGACTATGAGTGTGTGTAATTATTAATTAATTAACTTATAGTGCCATATAACCTTAACTCATCACTGAAAACCAGCGCTATGGCTTCGACGCAGTATTTGCTCAGTTGGACCCTTTTCAGCGCAATACACTTATAGTTATAACATTATAATATTGCACTCGTGTCCATATATTGTGCTGAATGAATTTCTATTCTCTCTCTATTACTTTCTATCTATATTGTATATTTTTTAGTCTCATTTGAATTTTGAGCCGTTACTGAATACTAGCTTAATACTAGCTTGATGATATAGGGTCAGCACATGTCTAGTTACTCAATATTCCGTCTCACGTGTGTACGTGAAGGATTTACAAACGGCGTGATTGCAGAGTACCCTTTTGTAACATTTTCTCTGGGAAAACCTCGCCGTCCAACGGAGTTACACATTTCATAATACGACTATAGTTTGTTTGTTGTACCAATTGTTATTTCATCCTATACAAAAATATTTTATACACTACATTGTTAAGATTATGTGTCATCTCCTTGTGTACTTGAAGATTTTTCAGCGAAGCTTCACATCTCTTCAATCTTCTTTGATTAACGCGGCAATTTAACGTCAGGTAATGCTTTTTAAGAGGTTTTTCCTTAACTTTTGTAACTATAGTGAGAAATAGGATGATTTGCATTAACGTTAGATATAACTAGTTGATGACTGTACCACTTGTCAGCCGTGACCATGGTATTTGTAAAAGGTCCGATATGTCGATTTGTTTGAAAATACAAATATACGCGATTTGGATCCTAGTGTAGTTTCATTTCCAATGAATTGAATAAGTATAAAATCCAAATTAATTATTTCGTTATGATTTATAGGTGTGTGGTTTTTTGTTTGAGTAATGCTCAGGGGGTTTTTACTGCAATGCAGTATTACTGTCGCAATCACAAGCATGGACTTTATGTCAACACTTTTCTATATTAGGGATATTCCCTTAGAATTGCATTTGCGATTATACATTTAGATGTTTAGTAGCAGTAGAGCTCCTTGTGACAGAAGTCGTCCGAGGAAGTACTCACACTGTAACCTGTTACAGTGTCAGTACTTCTACAGACAGTAGTGTTAGTTTGTGTGTGTTGTGACCTGTTTTTGTTAGGGTGCGTACAAATCTGGCGAAGGCGCTGCGTGTGCGCTGTACGCGCGCTGCACGCGGTCTGCATACGCGCCTCACGCGTGCTGCATGCGTGCAGTTAAATACATATCAGTATGTGTGGCGCGCGAACGACACGCGAATAGATCGCACTACGTAATGCTCATGCGTAGCTTGCGAGCTTTTCGCAAATACGCGCATTCGCCAGATTTCTACACACCCTCGTATTCCGGTTTTAAAGGGTGCTCGTGAAATTATGGATTTGTAAATTTGACGTCTCTGGGTGATGGGCGTAGTGGCAGTGCCCCTCCGATCTTGGCGATTTAAAGCTTTTTGAGAGGCACTGCAACTGGTATGGATAGGCATGTAGCTTGCCACCGGGGGCAGTGACTTGTTCTTGTTGTTGTTTGTTGTTGAGTGAGGTTATTGTTTGTTGGCGACAAACCTTCTTACTTACTTATATACTTTATATACAATGTTCATATTTGAATTTCTTTTTGTGTTTGATGTATATTTTTGATATTCACTCCCGCTATCGTTAAAACTGCTTTCCTTTAGATGGCCTGTCTTTCTATTGGCTAGGTTTAATATCATAAAAAAAGTATTTTGCAGGGAATTGGCTCTACAAAATATGACTACCTACTAAATCGTTTCATGAGGCTCTTATACAACTCCTGGTTGGGCAGTAATGGCTTCTCTAACCGTTTGAAAGTTTGTCGGTTTGTGTTATTAAGTAAGTACTTACATTGTCATCGGTAAGATAGTCATGTGGGCGTCCATATTTAATTATATTCTTTGACCTCGGTAGCCTTATACAGAGTTTGCCGCAGAGGTAGCTGGATGTAGAGCTGGAACTAGAGTCTCGGGAAGATCGATTTGGGAAATTCTTGGTATAAAAATCTATATATATAATACGTCAAAAGTGCTTCCAAATAGTCTAATTTACTATCTGAAGATTAGCACTAGGCTATTTCAATAGGTACTAAAATGCAAAAAAAAACTCACAAGAAAATTCGTCAAACATTCCTAACCAAAATAAATCCCGCTCTGGTGCGTGCCCCGCTCAAAAGTTTCCATTATCCTGGCAATGACGGCAATGTTCTCCTGCTGAAGCAACCAGGACCCTGAGCGGTGATTGCAATGTGCCAAAGAAGCAGAAGGATCTATGCGAGTGCGCTATGCGAGCTATGCGCTGTGCGAGCTGTATACGAGAAGAAAAGGTATCGAGTCGTTTGTGATTGGTTAAAGATCTGATATCAAAGGGCTGCTTAAGTGCTTTTTCAAAATAATTTATTTCATCTGCTGAATTCGTGAACCTCATAACTTCCATTAATTTGAACTGTTGCGTAGGCACAAAAAAAGAATTTAACCATCCAGTGGTCGCACCCTAGCGCCGAATATAGCAGTCGCGTGCGGGCTGTGAGACCGCAACTTTACGCGTTCAGTTTGTGAAGACAAATGAATATTTTCATGACGTTGTGTAGCACACGATAAACAAAGTCATTTATCTATATAAATGAAAAAAAAAAATTAAATTAACTTATTATTTTATTCAATTTGTACTTGTTAGTTGAACAAGTCTATAAAAATTTTAAATTTTAGTCATATGACACAAACAACGTTAAAAATCAACAAAATAACAAAACAAGATGAAATTTTCTATCTTAATCGTTCATAAGCACATTATAATAAATTATTATCGAGGTCAATCAATATTGTCATCAATTGCACAATATTGTAGGAACTCTAAAATTACAATTATTTTTGAATGTTTTTTTCATGACGTTCTACATACTATCTCAATTCATATAAAATAAAAAAAGAAAAGAAATTAAAAAAAATTGTAACTTTTTTTAGGAGCAGGTAGTACGATAACCTACTCATTATCAGTAGCAATGGTTTGACATCATCAAAATCTTCATCTTCCGTTTCCGGTTCATCTGCAAGCCGTAATTTAATATATTTTACACAAAATAATGTAATTTTGTAAGTAATATAGTTCAAACAACATGACATACTCACCCAGGTTTCAATTTCATTCCATGAATTTTTCCAGAACACGACTAGTCGCGCGCGGAAGCTGAGACCGCAAACACAAATAAAGACTCATGTGCGCTTGAGACGAATGTCACAGGGCTACTAAGGGGCTACCTTGCCCCCTCGAAGACATCATGGTCGCGCAACCGTTTATTGTTTATAGTTTTTGTAAAATGACTTATTTTAGGCGGTCGCTGCGGTCTCTGAGACCGCGCGCGACCGCTGTAAGGTTAACCTTTATTTTACATAGGAATGAAACTATTTTTCCGGATTTAAATCGCGTATATTTG
>NW_020654289.1:19173204-19194260 GCF_003589595.1 Hyposmocoma kahamanoa
ACTGCAGTCTTATGTCTGTTTGGGATTTTTCATTAGAGGAAATACTATTATTTTACAACTGAAAAAGGAACGATCTAGAAATTATGTTTTTAATCTTTAATTGGTCGATATTGCGCCAGTAAAAAAGGGAGTCCCTCTAAAAACGAACGAGGTTTTCAAATTTAACCGACAATTTGTGAGATAATTGGTTGCCGAACAGATAGGAGACTGTACTCGTTGTCGAGTTTGTGGATTAGGTACCCGAAAGGATGATGGTTGTTGACGTTAAGGTGAGTTACCGGAGGAAAAACGGGACAAACTGTTTCGCTAGATCAAATCGTTTAGGTATTTACTACTAAATTACGACGCCTTACGAATAATACTTAAAGATATTGTCTCAAGAATGTTCTAATTTGTTACAGGATAGGATGTACTTTATCCGATCATATAAAATCCTGAAAATAGGCTAAAATAAAAGTGTAAAGCGAATTACTTAAGAATAAAATATCTAACTTTGTACATCATTTTTGTATATATCTCTTTAAGTGGCACTGAAAACCTGCTTAGTTACGGTTTTCAACTGTAGCCCTATAGATATAAAATTCACGTTTATCACAAAATTTGCAAATTGCCCAGCCAGTTGCCATCGGGCGCTTGTCGACGTCGGATCTGTGTCAAATTTTCTCTGCCCTATTCTTATTTTATTCATATTACGTGGAGCAAAGTCAAAGTCAAAGATTATTTATTCCATAGGTAAAATAAATTTACACTTGAAATCGTCACATTTAAGCTACTGCTCGTTCACTACGCTGACCTCCCTGAGAAGAACGAGCAAGAAACTCTAGGGATTGCTCTTTTCAAATAAACTTAAATGCTATGGAATACACTTTGAATCAAATTTGTGTGGATTCTGGAGCCATGTCGTCTTTCCATACATCTTTATCTAACACGTAGTCTTCAATTTTGTAATATGATTTTTCGATCAAAATATTTTTAATGTATTTTTTAAACTTAGGAAATGATAAACTTAATATGTGCTCCGGAATCTTATTGTAAAAACGTATACAGCTCCCCATAAACGAGTTGTTTACCTTGGTTAAACGAAATCGTGGTACCATGAGTTTGGACTTAGCTCTAAGGTTAATATTATGGATATCTTCTTTCTTATTGAAATTATGTATATTTTTACGGACATATAAAATATCTGCCGCTTTACCCCACATGAGAATCCCGTAGGACATTATACTATGGAAGTAACTAAAGTAAACTAGTCTAGCAGTACTAGCGTCGGTAAGCTCACGTATTCTGCGGACTGCGTATGCAACGGAGCTTAATCTGCTGGCCAGGGAAGATATATGTGGAAACCATTGAAGTTTACTATATAAGGTCACTCCCAAGAAGACTGCTTTATTAACAATGTCTAACTTTTCTCCGTTTATTTCTATGCTTGGACTAGTCGATTTTACATTAGGTAATTCAAATTTAACACATTTTGTCTTTTTGGCATTAAGCAATAAATTGTTAGCATTAAACCAATAAACTACCTTAGAGAGGGTATCATTAATATGGTCATAGTTAATGTCATGTCTGTCTGTTTTAAAAATCAAGGATGTGTCATCAGCAAATAACACTATTTCGAAATGATCCTTAATAAAGAACGGCAGATCATTAATATAAATCAGAAATAAGAAAGGCCCAGGTATTGAGCCCTGCGGAACACCCAAAGCGGACTATAGAGCGAACTATAAGTTTCCGAAATGAATAAGAAAAAATACTATAAATGGTCAGAAATGAATTTATTGTTTCTCAAAATATTCTCCATTAGCGTTAATGTACTTCTTCCTACGAATGAACCAATTTTGAAAACATTTGTGCCACTCATCCGTGACAATCTCTGAAACATATTTTTCATACTCTTCGACAGCCTCTTCAGGCGATGAAAATCGTTGATCGCGTAACTGGTTCTTAATTTTTGGAAATAAATAAACGTCACAAGGTGCCAGGTCGGGACTGTATGCGGGATGGCTCATAAGGTCAAAGTTGTTCACCTCCAAAAATTCATTTGTCTGTCTGGCCATGTATGAACTGGCATTATCGTGGTGCAAGATGATACGGCGTTTACGGTTTTTTTTACGGAGTTTGTCAATAACTTCCGGCAAACAAATGGTCGTGTACCAATCACTGTTTACGGTACAACGATTCTCCAAAGCAACAGTAGCCACGTGTCCAGTTTTATTAAAAAAAGAAGCAAATTTGGTTGGTTTCGGGTCATCTCGAAAGACGCATACGCTCAACTGCTGCTTTGTTTTTGGGATCGTAACTATAAATCCATGTTTCGTCAACTGTTACTATGTTCCACATCAAATTTGACGCCTCTTCGTTGAATCTGGTAATCATGGCATTGTACCAAGAGACGTGATCCGTGTTTTGAGCCTCAGTCAAATTGTGTCAGAAAAAAAGGATTTCTACTAATAAGAAAGAGCAATTTCTCAAATATTTGCTAATTCTGAAAAAATATTTATTAAAAGTAATAAAATATTGTCATTACAAAAATGCTGCTTATCTTTTTCTAATACAATTTTACTCTTAACTTTATTCTAACTTTTAGACAAATACGTTCACTTCAAGATTTTATTTCATTTCTAATCAATTAATTGGGCATTACTTATCAAGAAATTTTTACCTCTTACATCAAATTTAAATAATCTTAAATAAATTCAAAATTTCTTGGGTGTATTTTAAGAAATTATATTCTTAAACAAAAA
This sequence comes from Hyposmocoma kahamanoa, assembly GCF_003589595.1. Classification (NCBI taxonomy): domain Eukaryota; kingdom Metazoa; phylum Arthropoda; class Insecta; order Lepidoptera; family Cosmopterigidae; genus Hyposmocoma; species Hyposmocoma kahamanoa. Next base: position 19,175,949 of record NW_020654289.1, read on the forward strand.
AAAGAAGTAGTTTGCTATTCAGCTTAATATTCTAAATTCTAGGGTATATTCTTAAAGCAACATTTAGTTGCGTTTTCATAGTCAATGTTGGCGTGACATGTCGCCGAAGGCGCACGCGGTAACGATTACTTTTACTTGTGCTTGTAATCATAAACAGTCATTTATCCAAAGAAACAATACGTAGTATCTCTAATTTGTTAGGGTGTTATTTGTAGTCATAATTTAAGAACTTTGGTTTCAGCATGAAGTCTAACTACACTTGTAACAAGCACAACTTCAACATGCAATTAGTTCCATCGCGCCACTGCTAGATGGCGTTAATTGTACTTTGAAACGCGCTATCGTTTTGTTAACTTCAATACTTCAAACTTTTTGATATTAGAAAACATAAATCTTCAGTCACATAATTAAGTACCTCTCAATTTTTTATTCTTTTTTTTTTCAAATCAAAATCGGACATTTCTAATAACTAATAAAATATTTTATTGAATCTAGAGTGGCTTTGTGACTTGAAGTAAATTAATTGCTCTTGGATTAAATATATCTGCCTTGTAACTAAAATACACTTTTGAGACGTTTTTTACTATTATCAAGTAATTATTCTCTAGCGTCTATACGGAGAGGAACGTTTTGTTGGATTTAATAAATTTGATTCATAAACAGAATTTTGTCTTTTTCTAAGTAATCTGTTTTTACCGTGTGGGATCCACTAAGAGCACAGCTTTTTCACACCCAAATGTTTGTGTAGTATTGAGTGTATTTGACTCATGCCCATGCCTAAAGATGCCCAAATCTCATGGTATGTCACATGCCTATCTGTTTTGATCATACGGCGCACAGCATCGATGTTTTTGCTGTTCACAGGAGTGGACGGGCGACCATCACTAAATTCGTCTCTGAGATTCACACGACCGCGTTTGAATTCTGAAAACCAGCTATAAATAGTCGTATTGCATGGTGCTTCATCGCTAAAAGCAGTTTGATGCTGAGCGAAGTTCCGCTGAGCTGTTAGATTACATTTAAAGTCGTAGAAAATCATACTATGAAAATTTTCACGAGTTAATCCGTGGTGATGTAGACAGCCAATTTCTAAAATGACGCCACAATGTAAATATAAGTGACAGTCAGATGAAACATACTGTATTCTACAACCAGAGAGTTCCATTTTCAAATGTTGTAATTACTTTTCAAATATTGTTTATGTAAGTGGCCAGCTCCGGAAACTTATAGTGCGCCTTATGTAATTTACAGCGCGCGGATTGCGAGACGCGAGTCGACACAAAAAAGCTCTCTATGCTCTTTCTAGGTTAGGTGTGATTGTCTGACTCCTTATTGCTATTACATAATCAATAAAAACATTTCAAGATCACGTCAATTTGATAACAGCTCGGTGATTATTCAAACGTGTACGTGTACTGTACGTACTCGCAATCGGCAATCAACCTTTCGAAGGTGTAACGGGCAACCGTTGGAGAGAGCACGTTCGACGCAGACATAACGATGACGCTCTGGAGAGCGCCACGACGTGCTGTATTGACCACAGAGCTCAGACAGATATTCTATGGGACGTGTATATATTGAGTCCTGATTTACTAGCTAGAAATGTTCTGTCTAATTCTAAGAAGTGTTACTTTTTTATAATTAATAGACATACATTAAAATTATCAAAAAAGCTATTATATCCATATAAAAATTCGTCATATCTGTTTGAAAAACTTACGTTTTCGCAACGCCACATTAGATTGTCTTCTCGTCTGGTTTGCCCTAGACATAGTACAGCAGCAGTTTTCGTTATTCTGCCACGAAATGTTGGAAGAATATCCCTCCTCCGATTTGAAACTATGCCACAATCAGCACGTTCAAGCGTAAATTTAAACTGTATTTATTACATAGACAAAAAATATGTGATAAATAGCAGTTAGTTTGGGAATTCACGTTTTATAAATCATTATATTCAATTTAATTCATACAAGTTAATTATAAAGATTAATAATCCATTTAACAACAGAATTCGATATATATTTTATTTATTTTACACCATTTTAATTTAATTATAAATTACACGAATTATTATTTAATCATACAAAATTTTACGTATATATAAATATTAGGTATTTAGATATAAATATTTTTCTATGTAAAGTGTTTTATTTTGCTATTTTAAATTGAATATATGTTTTGTTGATTCGTTGTCGGTGGCGTTCCTCCGTTTCTCGGCCACCACAGAATATCAGCGTTGGGTTGTTTTGCATGCACAACCCGATAAATGTTGAGTGGTGACCATTTTGGATCTCAATGTTTAATATTAAGATTTACTTTGTATTATTAGTAGAGACCAAATAAATATTATTTTCTTTCTTTCTTTTTTTCATTTAGCTCTCAAATTCGAGTGATAAACCGGTATTTTTTGTAATAATTTTTTATCACAATAGCCAATATGGCGAGCACTGTAACGTCACATTTTTATGTCATTGCGAGCGTTGCGACCAATGACTGTAAAATATTAACACAGTACCAAACATGATTGCAAGGTCACAGCTGATTTTGTCAGTTCTGCACAGTAATTTTATCAACGTAAAAATTGAGCGCGACTAACGAGAAGAGAGAAAGAGAAAAGAAATAATAAAAACAAACAAATTTATATATATAATTTATTGCAAAAACGTGAGAACATTTTTAATACAGTTCAATACACCAGAGTAATTACAAATGCCTAAATAATAACTAATATAATGTAAAATATGTAAAAACAGAAACTGCAAAAACCCGACATTTTTTGTTTCATCGTTTTTGCGGCGATGATTAAACGACAAAGTTAGCTAGTTACTTAATAGGTAAGTTAGTTAGCTAGACGCAATTTCATATCGTTGTCCTTTTACTTTATTTGCGTGAAATAAATAACATATCGCTTTCAAATTTGAACTAATCAAAAACAGAGCCTACCTTCAAATTATAAGGAATTTTTTTGTGGCAACAATTTTAAAATTTCGTACACACCACACACATAAAACATATTTATCACACTTTGCATATTAAACTGTATCGTGTGTGAAAACTATTGTGTGAAGTAAACATTATTATTATTGTTTTATTATTACATCTATTGCGTTGTGTTCCTAATTGGACGATTTTGAGTCATATATAATTAACTGTTGCTAGACGACTCCGCAGTCACCATGTATAATTTAATTAAGCCCGTCAAACATAAAGCATGCAATTATATTGAAGGCATATTGTCTGTTTACCAACATGCACTAACAACAATACAGTTGATACTAAAAATATCACTTTGGCGTGTACACAGGGATAAATAATTCAGTTAATAATTTAAACGAGGTGATAATAATTTGAGTCAATAATAAATTGTATGAAGTAATGACGACCTCCGTGGTCGAGTGGCTTGCTCACCGGTTTTCATGGTCTCGCCATCTCTAAGGTCTCGGGTCGGGTTAATTTAGAAAAAATAACTTTTCAACATTTGCGTCTGGGTCGTTGTTTCCGATTTCGAAAACACAAGTGCTTTGGGATCACAGTAACGTATGTGATGTTGTCTAATATTTATTTGTTACTTTTTTAATACTTAAATGGATATCATCTTATAAATTAGGACTTTATATGATATTTAGACTCTAAAAAAATATGATATTAATAGCAGTATAGCGCCTTGTGAAAGAGTTCGTCCAGGGAGTACTGCCACCTCACATATTTCTGCCGCCAGCCGCCGCGTGCTGGTGAAATTACTAGGACTTGTCAACTTACGTTCCAGGGTGTTGGGCGCAGTGGCATTACCCCTCAAATCTTTGTGACAGGCTTGTCGCGTACCACGTGGCACATGACTTGTTCGTCCCGTCAGTTATATATAAAAAAAGTAATGTAATAATATAAAAAAAAGTAATGTGAGTACAGTAAGAGTGCTGATGAAATTACAGGTACATGGGACTTGCGAACTTATGTCTCATGGGCGATTTAAAGCTGAGTGACATTGCGACTGCTGTGGACAGGCGTGTCGCGTCGCGGGCGCACGATATGTTCGGTTCGTCACATAGTATTAAAAAAAAATTCTCGACAAAAGTTGTAATCATACATTTAAGAATAAACATCATAGTGAAAAAAAAACAATTTTTTGTTGTAAAGGTTGTCTCTTAAGCATCAGCAACACCGCCAGTTATTATATTGACCCCTTTTATTAAAGTCTGATGACACGTTCCGCAATTTTGCAACGTTTATTAAATACTTACTGAACAATATCAGAAACATTTAGCTATTTCTTCAAAGTGTTTATTTCATCATTGTTTTGTTAAAGTACTTATTTAATATTGGAAAGGAAACTATTTTTCCCGATTTAAATCGCGTATGTTTGTTTTTTCTAACAAACTAATTTCTATTTTTAATAATAATAGATATAAATAAATTTAACCTAATAAAAATTCATTTAATAAAATAATTTGTAAAATGTAATGTAGCGTAAATTGGAATGTTAGACATAATTGATTGATGACTGTACCACCTCAGTCAACCGTGACCACTGTAACGGGCCCGAAACGTTGGTTTGTTTGAAAAAACAAATATACGCGATTAAAATCTGGAAAAATAGTTTCATTTCCTATGTGTAACAATCGGAAAAACCTAAGAACTCATTTAATAATTTTATACTTAATACAAAGATCGCACACAAAGTGAACTTCCTTCGATCTGATAAGACTTGGATCTGCGTCTGTATGTCAATTTATTTATTTATTTGATGAACATTGACTTCAGAGCCATCAGTTTAAACAAGTATGAATTAATTGAAACTCAGAACGTAATAATACTTAAAGTTGATTTGTGAAAAAACTGTAACTACAAAAAACCGCCATTTTCATTGTTTGTATGTCAAAACCGCTCTACCATGCTTTGCTTCAAAGCGAGTCAGTAGACTTTTTCGGCGTACACATTTCACTCTCACCTTTTTTCTTTTCTTTCCAGTTCCCTTGTCCATGTTTTATAGCTATACAGTTAATATTATAACTACAAATCTTACATTCTAACTCCGTGTTGATTCTCTATTCTGAGTTACTTCTTTTTTTACCGGCACACCTTTCGGCAGAATCATCAAGGTCGTAGTTCGACTGAACTGCGGCATAACACTGAGTCAGGCCCTTTTTGCTGACACAGTACACTCAACTCTTCACCTGACGCAATATAACACTCCAGACTATACCCGCAAACTTAGACTAGCCTATTTCTTTATGATAACCATTGTACCTATGTCATAAGCTTGTTTGTAATATACTGTGATTCAGCAAATAATGCACACACTCAACATGGCCCCGCACTAGGGAAACCCTGTGTCGCGGGTGCCATGGACACACGCATAAACAACCACAAATTACACCCAAACTCACGAGATAAATAAATGTAGGCCATGAAAATATTTCTCCCGGCCCGGGAATCGAACTTGGGACCTCTGCGTGGCAGTCCGGCAACCGTTCCGGTGGTAACCGTTCGGCCATGGAGTTAAATAAACGAATTATCTATCTATCTATCTGTTTATATCTATAAATAAATAAATATCAAGTTAGCAAAACATCCTAATGTTAATTATAGTCAGTATCTTATTTCTTTGCTTCTCTTGACCATATTATTTTATTTTAAAAGGCAAATGTAGTAGTCGACACGAATGACAAAAATTTATTCAAACGGATATATAGTCAAGGCTGTGTCCCCGTCGTACCCATCGTACCCCGCCTGTGGACAAATAAATCTCAATTTGCAACTTCTTTTCAGCGAGACAAAGACAGCGAGGCTAAGTTGAAACTGAATGTTCTTTCTACCCCGTATTCACGACACGTATATTCATATCTTTTTTTTTTATAAAACCTACCAAGTGACGGGACGAAAAAGGTCTGGTGGTAAGTGACACGCTTATCCATATCAGTTGAATTGCCAATAAAATCAATTAACTCTTTCGTGGAAAAATGGCATTACTTTTCGTGCCGTAGTGTTTATTGATTCGATGTAAAATATTTAGTGTATGTATTCTTCTCCTTCTTGGGGTGCCATCTCCTACCGGAGGTCGGCTACCATTATAGCTACTTGGGTTCGTAAAGTTGCGGGTCGGAACAGTTCTATGATGCTCATGTTGAACCACTCTGCAAGATTGAATGTATTTAAACCATTGAGTTATTTAGTAGATGGCAACTACACAGAAAGCACTTGGAAATCGCGCTATAGAGCCTGTAGTTAGTTTTTTGAGATTCATATAGGGAAACGGGGTACCCCGTACTATCATATTCTAATATTACATTTATCGGTAAACTATTACGGGCCATGAACGGGTAGAAACAATCCTACAAAGCTACGCAGATGCTCGCACCGCTATCCTGGGCTGTAAAGGGACACAGACCTTTTTATTTCCATGCATGCATAAATGCAGGCACACACACAATACATATACAGTTTCATATACCCAATATTAAACTTTCATTCCAATTTTATATTGTGTACTAAGAGGAAGTCTAATTCCAGAAACATAGTCTCTCCCGAGTTTGAGGATTATAGCCCATAGGAAATTATGGAATTTCTCTGAAATAAATACTTAATATTATTTTGGGAAACATCGCAGCAACAAGCAGTGTGGGCGAACTAGGAATAATATTATCATTACTTATGTCTCAGGGTGACGGGCGCAGTGCCAGTGGCCTTCAAATCTTTGCAATTTAAAGCTCTGAGTGGCACTGCAACTGTTATGGACAGGCGTGTAGCTTACCATCAGGCGCACGACTTGCTCGGCCCGTCACTTGATATTATAAAAAAACTATATATTTTAAGAAACATTTTTAGCATACTTGGTTATGTGTGGGATATTATTGTTGTTATAGGGGAACATTGGCTCTCCAAAGTGGGTAGGAAATAAATGACAACATTATTGTCGTTATTTTGGCCCTATTGTGTTTCTATATCATGAGATCAAAAGTAAAATCTCAAATCAATTCAATCAATCAATCAAAATTATTAATAATTATATCAAATTAGTGGAGTAATGTCACAAAAAATTATTGAATACCAATTCAGTAGAAATTTAAATACAGTTAATAACGACATCTCTAGTCAGTGCTGGTAGCTGTAAAGTTACCTAACTGGGTGATGAAATATTTTCATAGATTTCTCATAGATGGCGCTACGGCTAAACAGTCGTTGAAAAACCAAATACAAAGAACCAACAAAAAGCGCATGGAAAAAATTCGTGAGCTCCGCTGGTTCGTTCCGTGGCTTAGTTGGCACGGTTAGTTAGAAGACGTCGATTCGAATCCGGCCGGATCAAAGAAATTTTTTCTAAGTGTTCGATCATTGTATTAATAATTATAACAAAAAGGTAATATGATTAATATGCAAAAGCAATATTAGTAGTGCCTGTTCAACAGTAGCGTGTTACTGAGTTTAAGTGCCTAGGTCACTGGGTCATTGCAAGTCTTATGGATGACGTGGATTTGAAACGGGAGCGTAAGGTGCTGGTAGTTAGAAGTACGTAAGTTTGCAAAGTGTACTACGTACGTTAAATTGTATTCACATTTGACCTAAATTTTTAGTAGCACAGTAGAGTTCTTTGTGAAGGAGTTCGACCAGGGAAGTGCTGCCACGTTACATATTTCTGCCGCCAAACAGCAATGTGAGCATTACTACGTTCTGGTTATGATGGGTAAGGGTGCTGGTAAAATTACAGACACATGGGACTTGTCAACTTAAGTCTCAGGGTAACGGGGCGCAGGGGCTATGCCCCTCAGGTCTCTGTAATTTAAAGCACAGTGTGATACCGCAACTGTTATGGACAGGCGTGTTATTTACCACCAGTTGAGCGACTTGTTCGTCCCGTCATTCGCTTGATCTTATAAAAGAAAAATCTCACCTGATGGAAAGTGACGATAAGGTCGACGTTGAAGCGTGCTCTCCTAAGCAATTCCTATTCACCCTCGCCTTGAAAAGGCCGAAGTTTTCCTCAGAGCTTACTGCCAATCATTTCACTCTTGATTAACTTTACTATGTATACTCAAAAGATTTACAGCGCCCTACAGGTCCAATACGTCAGGGCGTTCAGGATGTTGTTGAAATTGCTGCGGCGTTACAGTACCTCGGAAATACCCGCGGAAACTTCAGGCCATCATAAGCGCGTGGTGTCACTGCTGAGGCGCGTGCGCGGCAGTTGTGGACAGGGCCGATCGCCCATTTGAGCAAGCATGGGAGGCCCTTTAAGCGCAGGCCACACCGCGAACGAAGCTAAGCCAACTTAGCCGGGGTGTCTATTCAACTAACCCTATAAGTCAACTAACCCTAGCTAACTATACTAACCCAATGTTCCCGCTAAGGTATGTAAATATGTCGCTTTTTTGCCGCCCTTCATCCCCGCACGCATCCATATTTACTTTTTTGTTCTTTGTCCATAGTGTAACATGTCACTGCTTACTACGTATTTTCTTAGTTTAGCTTTGCATGCACAACGAGAGCTACGCTGAGTTAGCTTAGTTTTGTTCGCGGTATAGTCTGCGCTTTATAAGTCAGTCAGAAGTGATTTACTAATATTTGTATTTGTATGTTCATTAATATAATCATAAGGTTATAATTGTTAGTAAGACGACATGGAGATAGTTTGAAATAAATAAACAATAAAATTACTATTCTAATTCAACGACCTCAGTGGTCTTGCACACCAGTTTCCATTGTGTCGCCATATCTGAAGACCCAGGTTCGATCCCGGGCCGGGTCAATATAGAAAAATTACTTTTCTATATTGCCTCGAGTCTGGGTGATTGTGGTACCATCGTTTTTCGGATAACACCAGTGCTTTAGTTACTTACTTTGTGATCGAAGTAACGTATGTAATGTTGTCTAATATTTATCATTTGTTACAACTGTATATATTGCAAAGATTATGTAATAAGTATTTATTCGATATAAGAGTACACACTGCAATAACACGATTTTTTTATTTTATTTTCTGTTTCCGGACGCATACGTCCGTCACTCTCACTCACTCGGTTAGGGCCTTATTGAAAACCAGCGTCACAACCTAGTCTTGGTTGTGACTTTAGCTGAATGGGAACTATTTGTATACGCCACAGCCGCACACATGTCAGTATAGCATTATGTAACTTGTTGTTTAAATGTTTTTACGCTGTTTCTTTGTGTTATTTCCGTTCTAGTTACATTAGTAGTAGTAAAATTAACATCAACCTGACGGCAGACTGTGTGCGTTCAGGTTACAGCGTAAGATTAAGTTACCATATTGTTTTAATGTCATCAGATTTCCCTTATACACCGCATTTCAAGTCGACAAGTTATTCATTTTATGACTGAGATACTCGAGCTGTCTGTGGTGGTGCCTGTACACCAAAGGATCTTACAACGCCCTGCGTATAAAGTATAACAATGCAATTAGGAATGTTCGCGAAGGCGCGCACTGACGGCTTTTCCGGTATAATGCTAAAGAATGATGTTTTTTTTAACCGTCTCATGAACCGATTTGATAAATTATGTATATAATTAAATTATGTAATGTAACGTAATTTTAACGAAATGTAAATGAGAATAACAAATAAGAGCTAACTTAGTTAATATAGACTATATATAACTTAGATATTATAGATCCAAGTCTTATCAGATCGAAGGAATTTCACTTTGTGTGCGATCTTTGTATTAAGTATAAAATTATTAAATGAGTTCTTAGGTTTTCGCGATTGTTACACATAGGAAACGAAACTATTTTTCCGTATTTAAATCGTGTATATTTGTTATATCAAACAAACCGACATTTCGGGCCCTTTACGGGTCTCATGGTCACGGTTGACTGAGATGGTACAGTCTTCAACCAGTTATGTCTAATATTACCACCAGTTATGTTTAATAACTTAGTTATACTGAGATTTTTTTTGTGAAATACTTCACTAGTTTTGTTATGATTATTAATTCAAATGTCGAACACGTAGAAAAATTTCTTCGATCCGATGGGACATGAACCCATGACCACGCTGTGCCATAGCGTACCTGAACCAACTGAGCTACCGGTCAAATTAACAAGTTGCCGAAATTTTTCTTTGCGTTTTTGTTATAGAATTTTGTTTTCTGATTTTCGGTATTCAGCGCCACTAGTGATGTCTAGTGAAAGATTTTAGAACCTTCTCAACGCAGCCGGTACCTTTAGAGGCGCCTCAAACAAAATCGTTTATGTCGCTTTTTGATCAAATGTATCATGTGAGATCGGGTCAAAGAAATTTTTCTATATGTTCGACCTTTATATTAATAATCATACTAACAAAGTTGCTCAAGTCTTATTAACAAGCTCTGTGTTAGCTAAATTTGAAACCCTCGTTAATGGGAACTTTGAAGCAGACACAAAAACAGAATTACTGGAAATAATTATTAACAAACTATGTTGTTGTTTTATAACTACAAGAAGTACAAATTATATTTTAATCTTTAATTGCCCGATATTATGCTTCAGAGTAAAAACGGGATCTCATCCAGAAACGAATTCCAGAAAACGAGGCTTTCGAATTTAACCGTTGTATGCATTGAATTACAAATAAATGGACGACGGGTCTAATACAAAAACCACGAAAAAAATGTCCCAAGTCAACCTATTTAAACGTAGTGACATGTAAAGGAATATGAAAAAGCTAAAACGTTGAATTTAAATTGTAATGTTATCGCAGTACTGTCTAATTTTGCTTGCCTCGCTGTCAGTCGAACAAACGAAGACTAAAGCGTGAATGACGCTCTGTATACGATTTTAACGCCCTATAAGTTCGGACACTTTTTAGCGCGGAACCGACGTCCATATAATTGTAAATCAATGGTTGTATGTAATTTTTCTGTAACAAAGTATTATTATTATGATTGTTATAGCTTCAACTAATAACAACTTAGTTCCTCAACGCAATTCTAGAAGGCGCCAGGATCCATTTAAATACGCAATCAAGTACGTACAAACACACGAGTGTTACTTAGTTTTCATAAGGTTGTGGAATGTATAAAAAATGTTGTAATCAAGTTTTCGCAGGCGCTCACCGTGAAATCCACTCGCTATGGGATCGCACTGGACGGCTGTTAAGTTTTATGCAGCTCCTTTTACGCTTGTACGCACTAGCATAGCAGGACGTGAAAATTACCTATTTGCCATTTGCAGATATTACACGCTATGCTTCTGATATTCGAATACTTGTTTTGCTGTTCCGCTTTCACCTCTCTTACAATTTTATTTCGCTTGGTGTAATAAGGCCATATCTGCAAAATGACAACTTTTCGGCAGAGAGCCGTAGAGGCTATACTGTCTCAACTCAAATTAAAATTTTTCCTATACTAATACGGTTCATTTTCCTTGGATCGAGTGCCAGTGGCTCTGTCTTCTTGGAAATTAAACCTATTTGAAAAATATATATCGTATAGTACCTATACGTGTTCTATTTAGTTTAGTTGATATAAAAAAAACACGATATGTAAGGTACCTACTGAATACAGCGGTTTTCTTGTAAAATTTCGAGGTAAGTTTGTGTTTTTTTTTCTATTGTGGAAATTTGTGTATCCTCATATGAATCAGTGTATATACTGAATTTTACCTATACATTTTTTCCCGAGTGATTGATAAGTGTTGAAACAATTGTTTGGAAAAAATATCATATCACTGTTATGTCGAATCGACCTAAGCATTTTGAGGTTGAATAGACTGTTAGAGATTCCAGAAAATGAAGGCGATATCTTTTTCTACCTACATAAATAGGAGAGTTATAAAATTTCACACCTTATTGTTTTATTTATTTCATTTAGTTCGTATTATTTTTATGACTTTCATAATTATGCTATATATATACAGGGTATGATTTATATCGCATTGCGATTTACATAGCAGCGGTGGAGCTCCTTGTGAAAGAGTTCGTCCAGGGAAGCCATCTTAACTATTCTGCCGCCAAGCAATAATGTTAGCATTATTTCGTTCTGGTTTTGAAGGGTAAGGGTGCTGGTGCAATTACAGGCACCTAAGATCTGTCAACTTATGTGTCAAGGCGACGGGCGCAGTGGCAGTGCCCTCAGATTTTTTGCGGAAGACCAACCTCAAAACTTCATGGAATTACATCTATTTGCAAAGTTTTATTGAAGTCGGTTACCGTAAAATGCGCGAAACTGGATTCTTTCCCTAGTTTCTCACCCTTAGAGGTGGAATATTTTATTCAAGTTTAAATGTGATCAATACAGAGGTACTCTATTTCCAACAAAAAAAAAAAGAATCCTGAATATCGGTTCACAAATGCCAGAGTAATCGCGTGACATACATAAAAAAAAAAATCGAATTGAGAACCTCCTGCTTTGTTGAAGTCGGTTAAAAATAATGTTCACCAGATGTCTTGTGTTTGTACTATGAATTTTCAGATGTGTGGCGTAAGGGAGGCGAGACACGCGGCTGTAGGTGGACAATATTTGTGGCGCTATAGTAATTGTTTAACCTGTGCTATTCTGGTTAAAATGATAACTACTCACACGTTGCTTCACTACAATGACAACGGTACGACCGTAATCTTCGATCAAGAAGATGGCACAGTCTTGTTCGTTATGAAATTTCGCTTACTTAGGTTCAAAAGTGATCAGCAACACAAAATAGATAGCACAGAATAGATAACAAGGTATTACATTAACTTACGTAATAGTTGGTTTTTGTTGGAGCGACGCTACCATAATTACATATCAATTAATAAATAAATCACTGCTTCCGTGGACAAACGGTTACAATGCTGAACTGCAGTAGAGGTCCCGGGTTCGCTTTCCCTAGAGCGGGGTTACGAGTGTGTGCATATTATTATTTATTTTACACTCTCGCCTTTCCCATGGCCTAAAAGGTAAATTATTTATTAGGGGATATGGGTTATTATTACTATTAATAATGCAAAGGTAGCAAATAAAACTATTTACGGATTTATTTCATCGCATATGTTTGTTTTTTCAAATAAACCATCGTTTCGGGCCCTTTACAGGTCCTATGGTCACGATTGACTGGACTTAAATCCGGAAAAATAGTTTTATTTCCTAGTCTAACAATCGCGAAAACCTAAGAACTCAATATGCAAAGGCAGCTTTGGTAATTAAAAATTTCATAAAGTATACTTAAGATTCTTACGTTACAAATAAACAAATATTACTTCAAAGATGCTTTATCTTACTTATCAAGAGGAAGGTAGATGAAGTTAACGTATTGGTCACCTGTAATTACACAGGGTTAATTGCCGCAATGCGGCTCGAAGATTCGCAGGACGGTTTCTGCCGGCTTATTCTTCGTCTTTGTGGCTAATCCAATCTACGCGAAGTTCCTTGGGTGCTTGCTAATGAGACCGTTTACCTTGCTGCTTTTATTTATTTAACATCTTGTACACTTTACGAAACGTATAACATCTATAATATAAGTATAAAATATGTATAAACATTGGAGCACCAACATTAATATAGGTAATTAGAACAAGTAGTAATTCTCTATAAATTTTTTTATAACATCTAGTAACGGGACGGACAAGTCGTACGCCTGATGGTAAGCTACACGCCTGTCCATAACAACTGCAGTGCCACTCAGAGCTTTAAATCGCAAAGATCTGAGGAGCACTGCTACTGTACCCGTCGCCCTGAGACATAAGTTGACTAGTCCCATGTGCCGAAGCTTTAACTTTTTGAAGAAACAAGAAACACTTACTTAAACAAAAATTTCTGTTCCTGCAGAAAAGGCCTTGGCGACAATGAAATGCAACACTTACTAGCAGACAGCTTAACTTATTATGCACATAAAATAACTATTGTTTTTAAATTAATTTACAATATTTTATGCAGCCCGTTTCGATACGAAAGTTTGTTAGTAAACAAACTCACGAATTACCATGACCTTCTACATACATTCTTTACGTATTAAAAAGAAACACCCAAATAGATTTAGATACATATCACGTACACACTATTTATCGTTAAGATTTATAAAATAAAAATTAACCATATTATGCAAATATAATAATTTTGTTACATTATTTTAAGAAAGTTTTACATCCTGCAACGATTCTGACGTTAAAACAAATTAAATAGTAATTTGTTACAATAAGGTTTAAATTTACGTGAACTCTACTCGACTAGAAGCCGATTAATTCCGGCTTCTCGGCCTCTATTTCTTTAGATGTTTTATAGCGGATTTTTGCGAATGTGTGCGTGTGTTTTGATGGAAGTGCGTAGATTGATTGATTGGTTGAGATGTATCGGGACAAGTCATTACGCGTTTAATAGTGAATATTTTGAAAATATATGTACAAATGTATGCGCGCTGTTTAGTACAATCTTTTGGTAATACGCGGAAAATTTTAGGCAAGCCGGTGGGAATCGTGTTATGTAGACGCCTCGCCACTGGTGTGTACGTGATGGTGGTGGTGGGATCTCGTGCGGTTCGCAGTGAGCCGACGTTACCGATGATATGAGTACCTGATTGGTACTCATTCTAGCGAGTGGAGCGTTTCATGTGTACACAATAGAACCTCGTTACTGTATCTGTCACGTTACAGTTACAGCTCGTTAAAGTGTACCCGGCTTATGAGTCTGTACAACCTCAAAAGCTTTGGTTAATTCTGCATAACACTGAAATTGTTGAATCAATCACTGTGAAAAAAATATATAGTATAATTGAGGATATACACTGATTGCTATACGGTGTAAAAACACGATTCCTAAAGACTTTCACAATAGAAAAAAAAACACAAACTTACCTCGAATTTTTACAAGAAAACCGCTGCATTGAATAGGTACTTTACATATACCAATGATTTTTTTACAATTAAACTTAATAGAACACGTAAAGTATTCGATATAAACTTTTCACGTGGCTTTAACTTCGTTCGTAAAAAATAAATTCTGAAATAAAGCCAGTGTCCCTCCCGCTCGATCAAAGCAAAATGAACCGTATTAGTACGGGAAAAAATTGAATTCGGGATGAGGTGGTATCGACTTATAAGAAAGAGAAGAAAGGTTATTTTAAAAATGTCCAACGAAATGTTGGGTTGGGTAATAGAATATCGTTTAATGCAACTATGGTGTAAACACACTTGTTGCAAGTAAATGATAGTATCACATGGACTCTACCAGGGTATAATAAATTGTACTTAAATCTACTGTCTATTATAATAACTTGTAATATTAATTTCCGATATATGTATGTTTCAAATTTCTTTTCAATGCATTAGTGCGCAGTAAATTGGAGAGCTCCATGTGTGTGTGGAACCCACATGAAAGCACATATAGTATTATGTTAGAGAAAGTACAGAAAGCGTTTCTTAGATATTTATACAAACGTGCCAATGGGTGCTATCCCTACATGTATCCTACTGCTTTTCTACTGGGTTGCCTAGGATACAACTCGCTGGAGGTTAGGCGAATGAAACACCAACTTGTGGTTATGTGCAAAATTCTCCGCGGCAATATAGATTCCCCAGATTTGCATAATGAGCTGTGTCGACTCTTTGCCCCCGTCAACTACCACCGCATTAGAAGACACCAGTTGATGGCCACCGCGTGGTGCCGAACCGTAGCGCGCGCTAAATCACCCATACCGCGCTCCCTGTGCGCGCTCAACTCTCTCCTCGCCACCAACCCTGAATGCGACTTGTTTGCGGATGGATGGTCACTGTTATTGTTAAGATGTCTACGCTATTGTGAAGGCGATGCTTGGAATGGTACTTAATTTTGTTGTGTTTATTAAGTTGTTATGTTAGTAATGTATCTTTAATTATTGTAATTGGTGTGTCCGTTGTAATTAAAGTAAAATAAATAAATAAAATAAATTGACTTAGGTACTAAACATAATCTCATTACAGAGTACTAAAAAACCAACCTCAAAAGTACGTGGAATTATCTCTGTTTGCTAAGTTTTATTGAAATATCCTTAAATTCGCCACTAACAGGACTCTAGAGCTAATAAAAATCGGTTCTCACTACTCAAAGCATATTAAGAGAAAAACGCCTTGAATTGGAGAAATAGCAAAATCAACCATTAAAATAATTGCTCCTTAAGTAAAATTTAGGCGCTATTTATAAAAATGAATCTTCATGCGAGAATAGCCACCCTTAGAGGTGGATGATTTTCTCCGAAATGAAAAGGGACCATTATGGAAATACCCCCTTTCCAACAAAAAAAGAATCATGAAAATCGGTTCACAAATGCCGTTATTGCGTAACATACATACAAAAAACATATATATATATATATATATATATATATATATATATACAGGAAGATTTTTTAATCACTATCCAAATTTTTTTTGGGCATTAGGTATCGTTAATAGAACCCATTTCTGAAATAAAATATGTAGGTCATATTTTCACAATAAAATAATTTTCCCGATCCAATAATCAATAAAGCGTGGTAACCATTTCTAGCGTAAATTTCTCTAGTACGCAAGGCGGCAACATCAATCAACACACCTGCGCGCGCGGCGCGGAGACGGGAAGGGCTAGTTGCGGGGGAGGGCGGAGGGGTACCGGGAGCGGCGACAAGTCACGCACAAAGGTCACGCAGTCGCCCGCGCATTTCCGCCCGGCGAAAGCGTGTTATCTCGTGCGAATTGCGATACATAGCGCAGCCCCCGCGATGTACTCAAACCGCGAATATTATGAAATGGTGCGATGTTATTTATTAAGTGGCGAAAGTTTGAACGGAGCTCAAAGACTGTACGAAGCGGAAAGCCTCCCTCGCCTTCGCAACCAAGGTGTAGTGAATCCTTCGATACCGAACCGTGCCACGATTCTCGCTGCCAATCAAAGGCTGTTAGATCATGGCCAGTTCACTTCTCCTTCACATGCACAAGGGCGTGGAAGGCAAAGACTGCCAGTAGAGATCGAGGAAGAAATCTTCGATTTTTTCGAAAGAAACCCTCGTGCAAGTACTCGAGATGCAGCGAGACGCTTCGAGGTCAGCCAGTACGCCGTCTGGAAGCTGCTCAACACCGCAGGGTTGCACCCTTACCACTTCCAAAAGGTGCAAGCATTAAGTGATGCAGATGCTGCGCCCCGCCGAGCCTTCTGCGAGTGGCTAATTGCGCACCCGACGGCCGTTATAATGTGGACCGATGAGGCTTTGTTTACGCGTGTCGGATTATACAATCAGCACAACGAACACTGGTGGTCATTCCGAAACCCACACATGATAAGGGAAACCTATCATCAAGTGCGTTTTAGTGCCAACGTGTGGGCCGGTATCGTAGGCAATAAAGTACTTGGGCCGTATTTTATCGAGGGACGCTTGACCGGTGGCACGTATCTGGATATGTTGCGTACGGTGATCACGGACTTTGTGGACGAGGTGCCCCTCGTGCACCTGCGCGACTTTTATTTCCAACAAGACGGTGCCCCGCCTCACTACGCCGCCGCGGTGCGCGAATACCTCGTCGCTGAGCACGGCGACCGCTGGATCGGCCGCGGAGGCCCCGTCCCGTGGCCAGCGCGCTCACCGGACCTGACTCCATGTGACTTTTTTTTGTGGGGTGAAATTAAAAGACGTGTGTATGTGGAAGAGGCTCAAAGCCTAGACGCATTAAAACTGCAAATCATACGCGCGTTTGATGAAGTGAAAAGAGACACTGTAGTGCTTAATAAATTGAAAGACAATGTGCAGAAACGTGCTGGACTCTGTTTAGAGAGAAATGGTTTGCATTTTGAACAATTGCTAAAATACACTTAGTTATTAGGATTTTAATCTTTTTTTTTTGTTTTATTGTAGGCAAGTTGAATTTCATTGATTTTAATTATTGTACATTCTAAGTTGATTCAAATTTTTTAAATACGCCTTATTGCAAAAGGTGCTGCCTACCTACCTACTTTGTAAAATTGCCTTCTGAGTAATTTAAACCTACCTACTACCTAGCTAATTTAAACGTTAACGAGTAACCTAAACTACCTTATCACTATGAAATTTAGGTAGGTACAATAATGCCTTTTGCGATCTGACGGTCCTAAGCCCGTTAAAGTATGAAGGAAAAATTTGCAACTTATGGATGTTATTATTTGTTATCAATCAAATGGCGGGGCGGGGGGCGGAAGCGCAATGCGCGGTGACCATTTACGTCAGGATTTTTTTGGATAATTTTGTAATGCCTTATCTCAATATTTTAGTACTGAATGATACTAAAAGAAAAAATACGTATATAATTATTTTCATTGCAGATCATAATATGAAATTTTGGATAGTGTTTAAAAAATCTTCCTGTATATATATATATATAACATAGAATTTTTTCTGAGTGTTTTTTCTGAGTGTTCGATCTTTGTATTAAT
>NW_020654289.1:19194270-19222023 GCF_003589595.1 Hyposmocoma kahamanoa
GAGTGTTTTTTCTGAGTGTTCGATCTTTGTATTAATAATTATAACAATGTTTATAATTTTCAAAATTAACAAATATTATTTGTTTTGAAAATTCTGTCGCATAAGGATAATATAATTTTTATCCTCGTGTAATAGGATAAATTAATAAATGATTTGCAAACATGGACAATAACAACTTTAATTATTTGAAGATAACTTTGTAGAAAATATTCTGGCATTAACGCGTGTCGCCGGAGGAATAGCGGGAAAAGCTGTTTTGCTAGATGAAATGGTTTAGGTATTTACTATTAAATAACAGTCTTACAAAAAAATAGACGATACACCTAAGGATATTGTATAAAGAATGTGTTAATTTGTTACACGACAGGATGTACTTCACCCGATCTTATAAAATCCTGAAAATAGGTTAAAATAAAATTCGAAAACGAATTATTTAAGAATAAAGTATCTAACTTTGCACATAATTTTTATATGGAGACATTTCTCTTTAAACACTACAGAAGGCTGCCAAATTTTGGTTTTCAACTGAAGTCCTGTATTTGAAAATTGCCTAGCGGCTTAACGGCCCACTACGTAGCCCGCTGCCACGTCAATCGCCATCGGGTGCTTGTCGACGTCGGATCTGTGTCAAATTTTCTCCGCCCATTCTTATTTCATTCATATTAATTTTCAACTGCGGGTTGCGGGACGCGAGGGGCGGTCACTCACACCTCACCTCTTAAAATGTATGTTCGCGTTGAAATACCTCGCCATAAGAAGTGTGTTCAAAGTTGGTGATTAATAAAAGTGTTAAGAAAGTTAGGCGCGTGTGTGCACCAGCGCAGGCGCATAATCGTCGTTTTAGTGTAATTATCTCGTATATGATTTCTACGTAATGTTGCAGAACAGAGATAAAAATGTAATATAAAATATAATAAATGCAATAATGTTTGTGGTATACTAGATTACTACTGTACTAAAAAATATATATTTACTAGCCTATAAAAAAGACGTGGTAGTCTGGTATAGTGGTAGTATATTTGACCTATCGCCTCCGCATTACGTCCGTGAGTTCGGATTCGGGTTCGCACCTCTGGTTAAGTGCGAAATTGAATGTGAAATTTACCATGAGCTTTTCGGTGATGAAACATTCACGCCGTAGAGGGTTCCCTCAACCCTCGGAAAATACGTGACAACCTCGGTGGTCGAGTGGCTTGCACATAGGTTTTCGATTCGACGATCCCCGGCTGGGTCAATGTAGAAAACTAACTTTATGATACCACCGTTGTATCCGATTTCCATAACATAAGTGCTTTAGTTACCTACTTACTTTGGGATATATAGAGTTTATTCAGGGAAGTACTGCCACCGTAAGGTCTTTTTGCCGCCAAGCAATAACGTGAGCATTGCTGCGTTCCCGTTTTGTAGGATAAGGGTGAAGGGTAAAGGTGAATTTACAGGCACATTGGACTTGTCAACTTATGTCTCAGTGTGACAGGAGTAGTAGCAATGCCCCTCAGGTCTTTGCAATTTAAAGCTCTCAGTGGCACTGCAACTGTTATGGATAGGTGTGTAGCTTACCATCAGACGCACGACTTGTACGTCCCGTACCTTGATGTTTTAAAAAAACTACAGTCGTTTATACTAATACCAAGAATATATCCGATACGTGTTTCGCCTCGCTACGAGGCAGCCTCAGGGGTTGTTGAATGTTTGACGCTCGGCCGAATAATCATATTCTTCTTTTAATTTATTTCCAATTTTATTATTGCTTCAACAAAAATCAGTAAAAACAATTGTTGTGTGTGAGCGTGCGCCTGCATTTTTTCCCACAGGATGTCGAATAATTTATATCACAACGCTATAAATAGCAATCCGATTTTGAGTCCAATGATACGACAAGAGGATGTGATGGAATATATTTTAACATTTGCAATTCAATTATATTTTTATTAACCGACTTCAAAAAAGGAGGAGGTTCTCAATTCAACTGTATGTTTTTTTTGTATGTATGTTACGTGATGACTCCAGTATTTGTGAACCGATTTTGATGATTCTTTTTTTGTTGGAAAGAGAGTACCTCTAAATTAAATGGGACCACCCATTCAATTTTGAGGAAAATCATCCACCTCTAAGGGTGACTGTTCACGCATGAAGATTCATTCATAAATAGCGCCTAAATTTTATTATAAGCAGCAATTATTTCAATAGTTGATTTTGATATTCTCCAATTCAAGGCGTTTTTCTCTCTCAATATACTTTGAGTAGTGAGAACCGATTTTTATTATCTCCTGTGTCAAGTTCCGTATAGTGGCGAACTAGGGGAATTTTGTAATTTTTGACATTGAGCGTCACATTTCATTTGACCAAGAAATCAATAACGACATTATAAATATAATAAAATGGTTACAAAGCAATAGACTTCAAATTAATTTAAGTAAAACTGTGTACATTAATTTTAAACACAAAATTAACAAGACTCAAGAGGACCACGATATAAAATATCTTGATACAGAAATTAAGGAGGTAGTGGACACAAAATTTTTAGGGGTGTATATTGATAATAATATGACATGGACAAAACATATAGAGATATTGTGTATGAAACTTCATAGATTTGCCTACGCCTTGTGGAGGCTAGCTAAAGTGGTAGACAAAGAGGCATTACTAGTAACCTACCATGGATATGTCGCCTCAATTATAAGGTACGGTATCATATTTTGGGGTAATGCCAAAGATAGTCTGGCTGTATTAATCGCACAAAAGAGATGTGTGCGAGCCATTTGTGGTTTGAAGAGAATGGATAGTTGTGTGCCACATTTTAAGGAACTAGGTTTGCTGACGGTTCCTTCAATGTATATATTTGAAGCAGTCCTCTTCGTCCGGAAAAATCCCACACTCTTTGCCAAAGTAGATAGTACGCGTCGTCATTTAAATATTCAATTAGTAACACGCAAGACAGAATTATATAATAAAAATATCTGTGCGATGGCGCCAAGATTGTACAATAAACTTCCGAAAAGTATTCGAGCAATAGGTGACATTACCGGTTTTAAAAAACGTTTACATAATTTGTTAATATCAAAGGCATATTATACAGTAAACGATTTCATGAATGATAGGGATTTGAGATTCTAAAAATGACATTGAATATTATTTTAGAATTAGGATTAGTGATAGGGACTTATAATGTAATAATAATAATTTTGTAAAATTTGTAATAATAATAATGGTTTTCTAATGTAATGTAAATTTAAGACTTGTTATAAAATGTAAAAAATTCGTACGCCTAAGGGCAATGCACACTGATACACTTTAGTTGTAAGATCTTTATGGACGTGTGTACACGAATAAATGATTTTGATTTGATTTGATTTGATTTGATTTGATTTGATTTGATTTGAGGGGATGAATCCGGGTTTGAGCACTTTCCGGTAACCGATTTCAATAAAACTTTGCAAATAGATGTAATTCCACGTACTTTTGAGGACGGTTTTTTTAGTACGGTTTCTTTACTGAGATTATTATTATACCTTATTCGGTTTATTAGACAATAAGTTGAAATATACAAGTAAGGTACAATAAAAGCTTAGGGGAACGTGGGGGAATGGGAGCCACCACCAAGGAAATAGATAATAAAAGTCATAATTTATGCAATTTAAATTTTTGTCACTTATGAACGTACGCTTCACATATCTGGGTACTAGTTAATCACAGAAAAAATGTGAAACTAAAATATAATATTTGGTTAAAAAGAAAAAACTAAAACATGTCATTCGCTCCCATTACCCCATAGTTCAGGAAATGGGAGCCGGTAAGAGTCCCGTATGTCAAATGGGAGCCTTTATATATAATTAGTCTGGAAAAAAAATGAAAGTAATAAAATACATAAGTTAAAAAGTAATGAGAATAAACAAGAAAGTATAAAAGGAATATCCAGTGAATATTGCAATGGGATAAGGAGACCCAAATAGCTCTCATTACCCGCGTATTTAATTGAAAAAGGAATAAAACAGTAAAAACATTTCTATTTTTATTGTGATTTCAAGCATAACTTCTAAAATTTGATAGATATGGTGTCATAGCTAGTGTAAATACAATATAAGTATCTATGCATTTGAATGCTTACCTGGGATGATGAAATTTGGCAAATGTTATAAGCGCGGAGCGAAAAACACACAACCATCTCATACGACTAAACGCGGGGTTCTACGGGGCCGCCTCCAGGACTCGAACCTTGGCGAACGTTAACGAAGACATAGGAGTGCCGTTTGCACAAATACGAGCATTGGGAACGTCCACTTTAACACCGCTCTCACTACCCGCGGGCTCCCAATACCCCACGTTCCCCTAAATATTAAAAACTAAATCTAGGATTAAATTGTATGAATAAAATTGGGTTCCGGCGGCAAGGTGCCCAATATGCTGGCAGCGTTCCCCTTTGTATAGCTATGCTACTGCATTGGGCAAAGTAGCTGCCGGCCCTTGGGTTTCCCAGTCTATTATTTTTTTGGATGAAAGGCACCGGGACGGGCCAAGGGTTCGAATACATTTGTTCTCTCGACGACTAATGTTGACTAAACAATGGCCACAGTGACATTTTTCTGTCAGCCACGTTTAGAGATAACTCTACAAATTGGCATTCAATATAAAACAGGCCATACAGATTCGGTCACTGCACTAAACTGCGTCCGTAAATCATAATTTGACAAACTGAGACACCTGTCCGTTCGACCGTTATCTGATCACAGCTGGAGAGCATTATTCTGTTCATTCTATGTCAATGAGTACCGTAGATATAGCTTTCGACTTAATGAATGTTATAATTTGGAGATATAATAAAGTCACGTACCTATACAGACAGAATTAACGACATCATCACATTTATATAATAAAAATCAACCTCGTACTTAACATCATAACGTGCATTTTTGTTTATTGAAACTGAAATAAATTAGAAGAGTATTGAAAGTGCATCTTTAAAGCCGTAGCATAAGGTATGATTTGATAAAACGTTTATACATAAACATTTAATTTTTATTTTAACCGCTCACATGATGTGCTCATCCTACCGCAAAATGGCGGCTATTTGGTTTCACAAATTAGAAAAGGATTCAGTTTAAATACAAGTTTTTATAAATAAAAATTATTATTCTACATTGCTAAATAAATACCCTCCGTACTACAACAAAAACATCTCAAATAAAATGCAGTAATACACCGTAAATCCTGCGCTTAAAAAGCTCTAATGAAATTTTTGGTACACTTGGGTAAATATGATAATATTCCGTTTGAGTGGTTCTAACGTTTACCATGAAATTACTCCTTAAAGTATAGTTTATAAACATTTATATTCAGGGTAAACTTAAAAAACGCTACTTACGGTATGTTTTCAATAAATAAACACCGAAATCACCAGCCCAAACAATAACACACACGATTGTCGTGACGTATTTTTGAAGTTGTTTATTTTTTTTAAATGACAGACCCAGGCATTAAAAACTTTATGGTTTGCTAGAGTAGTTACCGAAATAGCAATTAGTGTTAGTTCTTTTACCTGTTATAACTTCGATATCCGATAAATCGGTATAAAATCATCACCGGCACCTCTAGGTGTGGTATGCATCTACGGCTGCATGTATCGCGTGAGCGGTTAAATATCTTGTGGCAAGCCGTTCGTGTTTTTCATACTTTTATTTGTGTAATAAATTTCACCTTTTATTGTGTCAGACGTCCTGTTCATCACCATTATTTCAGCCGAAACCGGGACGAAGACCTACACCAGGTCATCGGTTCTGGTTTATAGGTGGTTTGCAAACGCTGTGTCTTCCGGTACGTAGCCACTCGAAAACTTTTTAGCCTCGTCGACAATCTGTTCCACAAGCAACCTACTGGGATATAAGTTTAGCAATTTTTGGGTTACGTGTGTTGCTCAGTCTTTTTACGGACATCCTTATTCAATCTCACAGATCAATTTCAAACATAGCCACTCCATTGCCCTTCGGATAATCTTGAGCCTTCTTATTAAAACTATTCTGCGCCATCACCTTTGAGTACCGTAAGTCATTGCGGTGAAAGCCGTGACTACACACTGGCAAAATGCCACTGTATTATTTTGGACGAAAAGACTTCCCGAACGTTGCCCTTTCGATTCCGATTCGGTGATTGACTTCTTTTTCTAGTAAACTTTACGAACTTTTAAAATTAATGTAGAATTTTCAGTAGTAGTAGTAGTTTAATATTTTCTTATATATCTTTTCAAAGTTGTTCTTATTACTGAAAACATAGCCACCTCCACAAATTACGGGGCATTCCGTACAATACATATTGGCTCATAATTTCAAACTATGCCATAAAATGTATCACAGAATATGCCTGCTTCTGGTTTTGCTCCATATTTCGAGCATCACTCTAGCGTTTGTCCGCTGCGACAGATTTGTGTTTGCTGCCATGCAACCATATTTTTGGATGAATGATTTTCCCCTCGTATATTATGCAGCCTGCAATTTGCCATAGAAATTTCATGCTAAATTTACTGGTGTCAGCTCGTTAGTTAGATCAAGCAAATTGATGATTGAAATATATTTCCGAAATTATGGTCAAATGTCTAATTATGCGAATCTTGGATGATGCATGCTTTTTTATTAGACCAAGTGACGGGATGAATAAGTTATGCGCATAACAAACAACGATAAATCTTTTAAAAGAATTTATGAAGTATGTATAAAAAAGCTAAAATGCGAAAACACTAAATTAAGCAGGCATTTCACATTGGTTACATTTAAATTTTTAGTGCTTTGGCAATTTAACTTACTGCTATTAAATTTCATTATATTTTGAACTTAATTCTTTTTGCGGTTTGTCCAAATACCTTTCTTTCAAGAAACAATCTAACAATTTTGTGGCTCGAGAATCCCTTTCATGTAATAAATTATACTTGTGCTAGGGATTGCCGCTCTTCCTTATTCTAAACAATATCTAAATTTAAGATTGGGTGATTGAGTTAAAATAATACAGGCTCTAATTCGTAAAAAGGACAAAGAAAAGAAAATTAAAATTAACAAAAGATGATGAATGTCAAAGAATAAAATGTGCGAGTATTGAGTGAGTAAGTGTGTATGTGTGTATGTGGGTGAATTGTATTATTTGTGTGTGCGGTGGTGTATTTCAATGAACAGAGTATACGTGGGTTTGCAAGTTTATAATTTGTAATTGAATATTCTAACATACAAATATATATAATGAACCTACATATACATAATAATATGTACCTACAATACACATACTACTCATAATCCTTCTATATCAATATTTAGCGCACATTGTCGACAATTCCAGGATTTCTAGTAGCATTAGAGTTCCTTGTGAAAGAGTTCGTCCAGGGAAGTACTGCCATCTTACCTATTTCTGCTGCCAAGCATTAATGCAAGCGTTACTGCGTTCCGGGTTTTGAAGGGTAAGGGTGCTGATGTAATTGCAAGCACATGGGACTTGTCAAATGTCTCAGGGTGACGGGCGCAGTGGCAGTGCCCTTCAGATCTTTGCGATTTAAGACTCTGAGTGGCATTGCAACTGTAATGGACCGCGTAGCTTACTACCAGGCGCACATCGTCCCATCACTTGATAATATATAAAAAAATTAACATCTATCACCATACGCTCCGCCTTTACTAAGGAATGGTATGCAAGCTGACCCGAGCGAGCATACCGGCTTCCAGAGCAAAAAATAACACCGGGGCGAGGAGAGTGAGTCATTTCATGATGTTAGATAAATCACGTTACAACATTGACTTACAAATAAATGGACGACGGGTCTAATACAAAAACCACGAAAAAAATGTCCCAAGTCAACCTATTCGAAATTTAAATTGTAATGTCATCGCAGTACTGTCTAATTTGGCTTGCTTCGCTGTCAGTCGAACAAACGAAGACTAAAGCGTATGGTAAATGACGCTCTGTATACGATTTTAACGCCCTATAAGTTCGGACACTTTTTAGCGCGGACCCGACGTCCATATAATTGTAAGTCAATGCGTTACAAATACCTAGCTACTAAAGGATATCGTCACGACATCAGCACGGGACAAAATTAAGAAATATTTAAGTAGTAACTATTGCTTATAAAGACGAATTAAATAACATTCAATTAACAGAGTTGAAGTTAAAGTAGTATAGTAAAATTTGAAACCCTATCACTCAAACTAGTTGACTTGCATAATGAAATAGAGGTCCTGATTCCCGAAGGCCTTCACTGAAATAGATGAGCGAGATAGCATTGATGATGATGTAATTATTAACACAGCCACAGTAAAGAGTTAGCCAGAATTGTTAAAAAAAAAATAGAAAGTGAAGAAAGGCGTAATTCATGTTGCATGGACAATTCTCATCACTATCAAATATTGGGATTGAAACTCGCACAGATTCAAAAAGCTAAGTTTAATTATATAATTGTACATTTATTTGTATTAAGTATTCCTTGTTTCAACAAAATATTGTCTGTGTGAACATAAAAGATTATGTGTGCATAAATGTTATGAACAGTTGCAACATTCAAACAAACCTATTAGGTTTAAGAGTGCCAAGTACCTAATTACCAAATATTGTATTATAAGTAAATAAATTTAAAAAAAAATCGAGCGTATTTCCATTGGCTTGAGTTTCGGGATACACTAGAAAATTTAATACATGGTATTTCTGAAACTTGTTTGGTTTCATTATCTAATATCTTACTTGAAAGGTGACGCAGTAAGTATACTTTCGAGTCTCGAAGTGTCTACACAGAACTATTCTGAAGCATAGCATTTGTTTTATAGTCGATATACTTAATAACAAAAGAATATTGGTTCATCATCATTTGAATTCCTTATTTAATATCAAACAACTTTCATGTGAATCAGAATGATCTACCAGTTTCTTGGTTAATCTTGTAAACAATTTTCGTGACGTAAGCTGATCAGCGTCAGCTTAGAGCGATGCCACACGGGTGCTGCAGGTGCGTTCCGTCGTCGCAACGCACCGGCTGCGTGATGTTTTCAACGCACTGGGTGCTACTCGGGCAGATATGGGCTGTGGGTTAAAACCCAATCAACTCGTCCGGATTTTTACACAAAGCCCAAAATCGTAGGCAGAAACGGCCATTACGGAATTTGGTATATTTCCATACTAATTACAAATTTCGATGTAAATAACCTTATTAGACGAAAAAGAGGCAACTTCACACAATATCTACCTTGTAATTCTGTGGATTATCACTATTAAGAAAGCACATTACGTTTTTACGAAGATAGATTCAAGTGCGTACGATCTCACGATTTTTTGTATAGATTTTTTCAATGCGATTTTCAAGTGAATCAATTGTATAGAAAGGCGGCAAATCGAATTGTCTAGAACAGAAAACAATAAGCTTTTTGTAATTATATCATTAAATGTGAACAAAATTCGATTCACAACAAATATTTACTTATAAATAGTTTTTGCCCTCGATTTTGGACGTTGATGGGCTTTAACCTGATTTAACAAAACCCGGGCACTTGCCCATTTCTGCATACGAGCAATGAGGTGTTGCAACGTAACACAATTTATTTACCGCAGCATTCCTCGACTCTTGTCCGTCACCGCGTGTCGTTTCAATGCACTATGAGGCATGTAATTGTAATTCATATTATTATGTAGTACGAGAATAACGCCGCGCTGAGGCGTCGCAATGCATCGCTCTGGGATCAACCAACGAAGAATATTTTAGTAATATTTTGCTTTCATCAACTAGATAGCATAGCAGGAGACATTTTGAAAAGCTGCGCCAAACGCGCCTTTTTTTATAGGTTTAATAAAATTATGAATAATATCGGTTTAAGTACCAATAACATATATTTCTTAAAAGGTCTATATTATATTGCATTTTTACTTTATGTAACGTATCTGAAACTCAGAGTTCCCTAAATAGATATATTTATTTCATAGATAAACAAATAGGATTTGAAATAGTCATATTGATTAAAATTTACTCATTTATAACAATTAGTAAGAAACTCTAGAGATTACTCTTTGTAAATAAACATTAGTACACTTTATAATTACAATATTTATCTCAAATATCATTGATCGAAACATTTTGAAAGAGTTAAACGGGTCTTCCAAGTACGCGGAAGCTGTATACATATAGTATAAAGTTTTGTTTCACCACAGTTTTAATTCAACACATACATCTGAAAATGCCTAATCATTATCACATACAAAAGGCCTCGTTATAGCGTTTAGAGAATAAGCCTGCAGGCAAGGAATTCCACTCTATAGCTGTTCACCATATAAATGTAGAAGCGTAATGCTTCGCAAATCTTTGGAATATCCAAAACATAGGGGCGGAACCTCAGCCTACGTCTAGTCTCCCAATGAAGGTAAATCGTGCAATTCGACGCGCACTACCCGTGATACATCCTGTAGAGTTATATTCTGTAACAAGTAGGCAACTTTACAACGGTGTTCACGACTTCGCAGCTCCGAATATAAGAAAATCCTAAAACATCCATCGTAAAACTGAATTTTTATCATTGGTTAATAAATCCTGAAAGTAAGTAACACGATTGTCTAAAGGGTGTTGATTTACTATCGCCTAGAAAAGGTCCATGTTGTGTCACCAAACTGTACCGAAAACCAGTAAGAAATAGTATCCATTGCAACCCATCACGAGATTTAACGGTCGGAGCCAGATCTGTGATTTCCCGCGGGGCAACGATACGGTCTCGTGAAATATTTAATTTCCCCTCGCACTGCATGGCGGAGGCGTCCTTATTGCGTTTGCACTTGACAAATTACCATGATTTTGGATTTCATATTGTACGTGGGTCGTACTATAAGTTTCCGGAATGAATAAGAAAAAAAAAATACTGTAAATGGTCAGAAATGAATTTATTGTTTTTTCAAAATATTCTCCGTTAGAGATAATGCACTTTTTCATACGAATGAACCAACTTTCAAAACATTTATGCCACTCCTACGTGACAATCTCTGAAACATATTTTTCATACTCTTGGACAGCCTCTTCGGGTGATGAAAATCGTTACCGCTTAACTGGTTCTTAATTTTTGGAAATAAATAAAAGTTACAAGGTGCCAGGTCGGGACTGTACGCGGGATGGCTCATAAGGTCAACGTTGTTCATCTTCAAAAATTCATTTGCTTGCCTGGCCGTGTGAGAACTGGCATTATCGTGGTGCAAGATGATACGGCATTTACAGTTATTTTTACGGTGTTTGCCAATAACTTCCCGCAAACAAATAGTCGTGTACCAATCACTATTCACGGTACAACGATTCTTCAAAGCAACAGTAGCCACGTGTCCTGTTCTATTAAAAAAAGAAGCAATCATCGGCTTTGAGGCACTTTGCACGCGCGCCACTTTGGTTGGTTTCGGCTCATCTCGAAAGACCCATACGCTCGATTGCTCCTTTGTTTTGGGATCGTAACTGTAAATCCATGTTTTGTCACCTGTTACTATGTCCCATACCAAATTTGACGCCCCTTCATTGAATCTGGTAAGCACGGCATTGCACCAAGTGACGCGATCCCTTTTTTGAGCCTCAGTCAAATTGTGTAGGATCCACTGAGAGCACAACTTTTTCACACCCAAATGTTTGTGAAGTATTGATTGTATTTGACTCATGCCTATGCCTAAATATGCCCGAATCTCATAGTATGTCACATGCCTGTCTGTTTTGATCATACGGCGCACAGCATCGATGTTTTTGTTGTTCACAGCAGTGAACGGGCGCCCATCACGAAATTCGTCACTGAGATTCACACGACCGCGTTTGAATTATGCAAATCAGCTATAAATAGTCGTCTTGCACGGTGCTTTATCGCCAAAAGCAGTTTGAAGCCGAGCGAAGCTCCGCTGAGCTGTTAAATTACACTTAAAGTCGTAGAAAATCATACTACGAAAATTTTCACGAGTTAAATCCATAGTGATGTAGACAACCAATTTCCAAAATGATGACACAATGTAAAAACTAGTGACAGTCAGATGAAACAAACTGTATTCTACAGCCAGGGAGTTCCATTTTCAAATGTTGTAATTACTTTTTAAATATTGTTTATGTAAGTGGCCAGTTCCGGAAACTTGTAGTGCACCCTATGTATCAACCTAATTTTTTAAAGAGAATGTTTGTTTGCTTGACTTCAGGTTATGTGTACCCCTGGTGTGTTTCCGATTAAAATTTAGCGAGAACAATTATTATCCTCCATGTAACTTTGTTATAGAATAATACATTTTTTAATTGTTTGTTTATTAGATTCATCAACAGTTGTTGCACCAGTTACGAATTCAATTTAAATAGCTAAGAGTATTTTGACAAGACATACAGCTAGTAACAGAGAACATATTATCTTGCAAACTTAATATCAAAAGGCTATACAATATAAATACAAGGATATAAAATCATTCAGATAGAAAAAGAAAAAATAAAACAAATATACACAATTGTTTATTTGCAAAGAATGGTTTCGTGGAGACTGGTTAACGAGTCCGTGAACATAATCTACTGCGGCACTATGCTCATTGGATAGAGGGGAACAGGTGAGTTGAGATCTAGTTTATAGTTCTTTTAAATGGTGGTAACAGAAGGGTAACAATATTATTACGCAGAGCTCTACGTGGAATGGAATATTTGAACATTGCTTTCAGTTATTTATATTACTAACCTTATAAGTTCCAATGCTAGACGCATTTAAGCTGTAGGGGTAGATTAGAGCGATGCCACGACGTGTTGCCAGGCCTGAGTGGTGACGCTGCGTTTTACTACATATAAATCAGAACTACAGGCCACATGGTGCGTTGAAACGGCGTGAGGCGATGGAACGCGTGAGCTACGGGCAAGGGGTCAGGAGTAGAAGCGGGTAGGGGTGTTGCGGTGCGTAACTAAGCAGCGCTAACATTCGATTGCTCGTGTGGCACTCGGTGCGTTGAATTCATAGCGTTGCGATGCGAATAATAGGGCAGCGCTCATGTGGCATCCCTCTTAGGTAACTGTTACTGATTTGCAAGTTTAGTCACAGAGTTATCCATCATCAATAAACTAATAGAAAGTAACGATTAGTAGACTAATTCATTTTTTATTTAATTTTTCAGCCATTATTGTCCCATTGCAGGGCAAAGGTCTCCCTTCTCTATCTTCACTCGTCACGATTTAACGGCTCTAGAGGTCATGAAATCTTGGCCAATTTATACGCGTCTAATTCGTCACGCCATCTCCTTCTGGGTCTTCCATGTCTTCATCTTGCGTTTGGTGGGATCAACTGTGGTAGTCTTTGCCCACAGCTCGCTTGACATGCAGCAGACGTGACCGGATCAATTCCGTTTAAGGCTCACGGCTTTATGACCAACGTCAACGATGTGTGTTTTGGAGCACATTATACTGCTCCGCACACGGTCTGACAGCTTTACTCCAAGTAGGACGGGGAGAATGCATACGTCCGTGAGCTTACTTTTGAGGGATAGTGGTGGTATTTTTCCCTACCAAAGGTTCCTCCAGGCATTTTCCGTGAGTCGGGCAACCTCTTTTACTTGTCTTACCAGTCTAGACTAAACTGTATACAATTTCAAAGGACTTTGTGATGCAAGACTCTATTGGGGTTCGCAATCGCGCCTCATTCACTCTAGATTAACGAGCTGACGGCAAGAAAATTATGGCAAATATTCTCCCAGTAGAAAAATATGACGCTATTACTTTTCTAAGAACTCCGTTCCCTGTTATTTTCCAATCGCAAATAGATCGAACGCGGTAAAAACACTATTCAACTTCATATATTATGTATTTGACATACTTATGGACCGTTTTTTGAGCGACAAAATACCAGTTGAAGTGTGAATAACCCATTCAAGCATAAAAGTGATGCGATACGAGATGCGCGCTAAGGTATTTTGAATATATAAAGATTTTTACCTATGACAGTGTTATATTTACGGGGGTTTGTTCCTAACGAACCCTCGCACGATACCACTGTCGTGGATCGTCCATTAAAATTCCCACGTGTCTCGAACACGATTGGTGGAGTTTGTAATGTAATGTAAATTGATGGTGAAATTACGGCACCTGGGCCTTGTCAACTTATATCTCAGGGTGACAGGTGCAATGGCAGTGCCTCTTAGATCTTTGCGATTTAAAGCTTTGAGTGGCACTGCAACTGCTTGTTCCCGTCCCTTAGCATCATAAACAAAAATCGATTATCGATCGTCAGGGAAGAGTTCATCCAGGGAAGTACTGCCATCATACGTGTACATGTCTTCCCTCCCTCTTATGATATGGGGTCCTTCAAACGAGGCGTGAAGAGGCATATTGTAGGCAGGCAGGGTGGAGGTGGCTAGTGCAGTGAGGATTTCATCGCTGCACTAGGTTCCTTCGCGTTTGGATACCACTTTCCACTTAACATCAGGTGGAGTGGAGTCATTTGCCTGTCATGTATAAAAAAAAAAAAAAAAAAAAACGTGTTTGTGCTACCAATAGCCATTTTGAAGAAAAATGGTGCTGGTAAAACAGGCAAAATGGGAATTGTTAACACTACGTCTCGCTTAGAGTGACAGTGGCAGTGCTTTTTAGTGCTTTGCAATTTAAAGGTTTGACTTGTTGTGTTGTTTATGTGTAGAATAGGCGTGTCGTTTACCACTAGGGGCATGAGTTGGCCGTTCCATCATTTATTATATAAAAAAAAATCCAGTAGCACCCAAGAAAACAATCTTAAACATGATATTAGTGTACTTTATTTTTCTCAGAACTATCCAAATAAACCGAGAAGCAACTATGGACGAGGCAATCATCATCACCAATACCTGTATACGTTCCACTGTCGGGCACGGGTGTCTACCCAGGCGAGAGGCGTGGAGGACCACGATGGCCTCTGCTTGAAAGGTGATAGATCAAACCATAAGCATAATGCCTCTACTGAACATAACAGGCAATCTAAAATTGTATCTGAAATAACCAACCAAAGACGATCGATGTAAATACTTTGGCTTTGTATTAAGCCGTAATACGTTAAAAAGCATTTTATATGCAACTAGGTTAACTATTGAAAACGAATCTGGCTTAATACCGCCGTCTCTTTCACTCTAATTACAAGTTTAAAGAGCAAAGTAAAGCTCTCCCTTTCGCAATAATCGTATTTAAATTTGCATATTAAAACAGTGAGAGAATGCAGCAATATCCGTTCATTTTGTATGCGCTTTCTATTCTAGATGGAAAATGCCTGAGTTTTTTTTTATCCTAATTACTTGGCAATGAGAACGAATTTAAAGGTGAATAACACTTGCATTGGAATTGGTATAACAAAACAATATCTATACATATAATACTGGTGTGTAAGTAGTACATCCTTAATGGTAAATAAACCAATGTGTGAAATATCCGTGGTATTGAGCAACTCTCTAAAAATATCGTCTTCTGCGTCTACTTGACAACTAGTTTTTAACCGACTTTAAAAAAAGAGGAGTTTCTGTACGCCGTTCTTGAATCTCGAAAGCCACAGCACCTAGCTTAGATCTGATTACACTAAAACAGACCTGATTTACTCTTTTCTAGTCCAGTTAATAAATCCTTACACCATTATGGAAAGGTAACAATATATTTCTAAGATCATTTTGTTTTTTTTGACATTGTAAGGTATGTAAGGTAATGGACGCCTTGCCTACCTTTGCTTATCTCTCACTCTGAAAATAGATAAAATAAAAAGACATTTATTTATCCACAAAATACATAAACAAATATAAGCGAACAATTAAAACAATATAACGGTAATGTGGACAAAAAGGATGAAGACTCAGTATTGCTGATTTTCAGGCTCCACCTTGAAGCTTTTCGCTTGCCGCATCA
Source organism: Hyposmocoma kahamanoa (assembly GCF_003589595.1). Lineage (NCBI taxonomy): Eukaryota > Metazoa > Arthropoda > Insecta > Lepidoptera > Cosmopterigidae > Hyposmocoma > Hyposmocoma kahamanoa. The sequence goes on from NW_020654289.1 coordinate 19,210,109, forward strand.
AACCGGCATGCGGAGTGTATGTCACACTCCGATTAATAGAGGCTGTCTGTGTTGCACTATATGGAAATTGTATAAAAATTTAATTAAATAAATTTTAAAAGGTTGTTATAATCATTAATACGTAGCAAACTGTGACAGACGCTATGTCAACTAAGCCACGGAACGAACCAGCGGACCTCATGAATTTCTTGTACGTGCTTGTTGTCGGATCGTTGTATTTGGTTTTTCAACGACTTTTTAGTCGTAGCGCCATCTATGAGAAATCATCAAGGTGGTGAAGCATTCTGATATTCAATAAAGAATGTAAAATTCTAAAATTTTATTTATTTAGTGTTGCTAGGGGATTTAACCACGAAAAGGCAACGTTGTATTTATCGAGAAACAAATCCGTAGGAAAAGAATTCCACCCTTTTGTTGTTCTTATTTAATATACGTAACCTAAAATTCATGTGAATTTCTTCATCCAATACGCTACTGGCTATAACGTGTGCTATTTATAATGTCGTTTCGTTGACTGGGTAAGTAGATTAGCTCGTGGTCGAGACTGTGTAAAAGGCTACAGAACTCGATGCGATCAAGTGACGCTATCAGCTAAATATAAACAGGACCCCAACAACACAAAACTGGCGTCAAAAAAGATTACAATACTGGATAATAAGCTGTTTTAGGCCGTATAATATGCTCAAACAGTGTTTAAAATTATCAAGATATTTATTTTCTTTGATAATAATCATGATAATTATTAATACTGATCATGGTTTCATCTCTTTAATTTGTGACTCATCATCGGCTTACACGCATCCACTGCTGGACATAAGCCTCCCCTAGAGCACGCCAACTATCCCGGTCTTATGCCGCCCGCATCCAGCCACTGCCGGCCACCTGCTCAGGTCGCCCGTCCATCTTGCCGCAGGGCGTCTCACACTACGTTTTTCTTAACGTGCTCGACATTCCAAAACAAGTCTGCTCCAACGGCGATCAACCCTCCTGCAGACATGCCTGGCCCACTGCCACTTAAGCTTACTGATTGACTAATAATGATGAACAATGTGAAAACTAAATAAACAAGAAGAGAAATCTTTGAGAAAACGGTTTAGTATATGATATTTTTTGACATTAACTTTTATTTTGGTTAGATATTGCTAGCGATAGCATAGATAGACCACTTGTAGATTAATAGAAGTCGATTAATATTCGTCGTCTTGATCGAAAATTCCTTAAGTAGATATTTGGGACCAGTGTTCGCAGTGATAATTATCATTGATAATAATTTTCTTGATTACGCGTACTTAATAAGTTTAATGCGTACTTTTAATAAAAAAAATTATGCACTGGATCTCTTTATAAAATCCCAGCATACTTTTAGAAAGAGATTGGAAACAGTCTTGAAAATAACTGAAATTTGAATACTTTGCGGAGTACCACTCACAGAAGTGGTTTATTCTTCTTGTTTTGTGTTTATTTATTAACATTATTTTATTTCTTTATTCGCGCTTTTTCGTAAGTCAGGATTGCACACTCACAACGCTTTACTCTTTTTCCTATGCGTCATAATGCGTTAAATGTAGGTACTTTTGTGTACAGTTTTTTTCATTTTTAAGGTTTAACTTTTACCATAATTTCGATATTTTAAAATGAGATTGTAGACATCTGTAATTAGCGCTGGCTAGCTTTACCTAAAAATATACATCGTAAATCGTTATTTATAGCTGTTGTTGTTCAGAATAAAATAAAATAAAAACTAAAAAATCACGATAGTCAATTTTAAAATTATCTTGATAAATATACCTTGATAATTTTATTATCTTGATATTTATAAAATTAATCGGAACAGCTGATGCCCACGTGGGTATAAACAAATTCTGGATTGGACAGGTTATAAACTGTTGTGACATGATATTAAGCTGACATTAATTTTCGAACACGACGACGACGAACACACTTCTATTAATCCACAAATGGTCTGTCATACCATACATTGAGAAACGACGAATCGAACCAATCACGAGGAAGCATATCACGAAATCCAGTATTTCAAGGCGATATAGGCTGTCAGCGAGCTCTGGGCGATGACGTAGAAGCTCAATAACCGCACTCGAGAAGTAAATGATGTGCCCGAGATGGAATAACTTGGGGCTTGCCCGCGAATGGATCTGGTTACGAGCTACGACGATTTGGATACAAATGATTATTCTTGTTTAAAGCAGAGTATATTTGGATATAGGGTGATGCTGCTGGCAATCTTACTCATTATAACAAGGAAGTTTGTTAAAAATGCTGAAGAACCTTTTATAACATTGTAAGTATTTTAAATTAATACTGTTAGAAGTTCATCGGTTTTACATGGTTTTCACATTGTTCAATATTACGGCTTACTTTCAGATATTATTCTCTGCTCATTTCTTTCTTAACCCGATGACTATACAGGTGTGCTTTGTTTGCTTATAAAGTAAAGAAATATAAAGTTAAAACTTTTTGTTTCTTTTTTAGTTTGTTGAACAAACCCTTCTGCCTTTTTTATAAAAAAAACATCATCATCAATCATCAAGAATCATCAAAATCAGTTCACAAACGTCGGAGTAATTGCGTAACATTTACAAAAGAAAATACCGTCCAATTGAGAACCTCCTTTTTTTCAAGTCGTTTAAAAATGATAAAAAATAAATACCTGGACTGTCTGCAACTAGACATTGTTATTTGAATTATTTGTCCTTATATTCGTTTCCTTGTGAAGAATACAAGGATAAAGCGTGACCGCAAGAAGTCGTATGATACGACAGACGCATTTTAACATTTAATGCAACTATTTATTTTTAATAAATAAACCTTCAGCAACATGTTCAAGAAGTTTTAAAAGATATTAAGTACGTTCTCTTAAGAGCAGTACAGTTCTTTGTGAAAGAGTTCGTCTAGGGAAGTACAGCCACCTTACCCATTTTTGCCGCCAAGCATTAATTTGAGCGTTGCTGCGTTTCGGTTTTAAAGGGTTAATTGACTAATGACTTTTTAATTTATGTTTTTTTATAATACTAAGTGACGGGAGGAACAAGTCGTGCCCCTGGTGGTAAGTGACACGCCTATCCATATAACTCAGGGTGACAGGCGCAGTGGCTATGTCTCCTCAGATCTTTGCGATTTAACGCTCTGAGCGTCACTGCAACTGCTATAGACAGGCGTGTCGCTTACGACTCGTTCGTTCCGTCACTAGGTAAGTATTAAAAAAGCCTGATCGTTGCACAAATGTCAGATGTGATATTTTTGGGTTTTAAGAGAATAATAACCAATACAATACAACAAATTTCCTTAATCGCTCACGCGATACATGCAACCGTAGACGCTTACCACACCTAGAGGTGCCGGTGATGATTTTACACCGATATATCGGATATCGAAGTTATAACAGGTAAAAGAACTAATATTGATTGCTATTTAAGTAACTACTCTAGCAAACCATAAAGTTTTTAATGCCTGGATCTGTCACTTAAAAAAATAAACTACTTCAAAAATACGTTACGACAATCGTGTGTGTTATTGTTTGGGCTGGTGATTTCGGTGTTTATTTATTGAAAACATACCGTAAGTAGCATTTTTTAAGTTTACCATGAATATAAATGTTTATAAACTATACTTTAAGGAGTAATACCATGGTAAACGTTAGAACCACTCAAACGGAATATTATCATATTTATCCAAGTACACCAAAAATTTCATTAGTGTATTTCTGCATTTTATTTGAGATGTTTTTGTTGGTAGTACGGAGGGTATTTATTTAGCAATGCAGAATAATAAATTATATTTATAAAAACTTGTATTTAAACTGAATGCTTTTCTAATTTACGAAACCAAATAGCCGCCATTTTGCGGTAGGAGGAGCGCATCGCCTGAGCAGCTAGAAGTGATTTCAATTTGAACCATAAGTTAACATGCTGTCAAGTGGAGTTTAATACTACAAAGTTATATTAACCACTATATTACAAAATTGCTTATCATCGGTCAGATATTGAGGTAACGGCGGTAAGCCAGTGGGTCGTGAAGGTAAGATATCAAGGTGAGTGACGTGTAAAATATGATACCTAAACAAAGATACAGGTTATTGAATAGATATAATAATGTTACAGTAAAAAATAAAATCATCATCATCAGCCTATTGCAGTCCACTGCTGGACATAGGCCTCCCCTAATGCACGCCATTTCGCCCTGTTCTCGGCTTGACGCATCCATTTCCTGCCAGCAATCTTCCGCAGATCGTCACTCCATCTGGCTGGAGGGCGTCCCACACTACGTTTGCCAGGTCGTGGTCTCCACTCAAGAACTCGTTTACCCCAGCGGTTGTCGGTTCTTCGGCAGATATGTCCAGCCCACTGCCACTTCAGCTTGCTTATCCGAAGAGCTATGTCGATCACTTTGGTTCTCTGTCTGATAACCTCATTACGGAGTTTATCTTTCAGAGAAACTCCGAGCATAGCTCGTTCCATAGCTCGCTGAGCGACTTTAAACTGGTGGACTAGCCGTATCGTGAGTGTCCACGACTCAGCTCCGTACGTTAGAACTGGTAGGACGCACTGGTTGAAAACCTTTGTTTTCAAGCTCTGCGGGATGGGCGACGAAAAGACTCGACGTAGCTTCCCAAACGCTGCCCAGCCAAGCTGAATCCTCCTCCTGGCCTCCTTCTCGAAGTTATTTCTACCTAACTGCAGAATCTGCCCGAGGTAAGTGTATTCGGAAACAACTTCAAGAAGGTGGCCATTGACGCAGATGGGTCTCGGATCAATGTGGTCATTGATCATGACTTTGGTTTTATCAAAGTTCATGCCGAGACCAATCCGCCGCGAGGCGGATGCTAGGCTGTTCAGCATCTGATCCAGTTCCTCCAGCGATTCTGCCATTAGGACTATGTCATCTGCAAATCGCAAGTGTGAGATGTACTCGCCGTTTATGTTAATGCCCATCCTTTTCCAGTCCAGCGTCTTAAACATATCCTCCAATGCAGCGGTGAACAGTTTCGGGGATATGACATCCCCCTGTCTCACCCCTCTGCGTAATTGAATAGGTTCAGACTGCTGGTCCTGTACTTGGACACTCATGGTAGCAGCATCGTAAAGACATCTCAACACTTGTATATAACGATAGTCCACTTGGCACCGCTGTAAGGATTCCAGGACAGCCCAGGTTTCGACAGAGTCAAAGGCCTTCTCATAGTCCACGAAAGCTAAACACAGGGGCCGATTATACTCTTCGGACTTCTGTATAATCTGCCTCACTGTGTGTATGTGGTCTATGGTGCCATATCCTCCCCGAAACCCGGCCTGTTCCGGTGGCTGAAACTCGTCGAGTCTTCTTGCGAGGCGATTCGTGATGACTCTAGAAAACAGCTTGTAGACGTGACTCAGGAGTGAGATGGGTCGGTAGTTTTTCAGTAGAGTTTTATCTCCCTTTTTAAAGAAGAGAACTACAATACTCCTGTTCCACGCCCGTGGAGTTCTCCCGCAGTGAATGACCAAGTTAAAGAGCTTCTGAAGTTCCTGGATAATAGGAACTCCTCCAGACTTCAAAAGCTCCGAAGTAACTCCGTCTTCACCGGGGGCTTTTCCATTTTTAAGCTGTTTTAGAGCCAACACGATCTCGTCTTGACTGATTTCTGGCAGGTCGTCGGTATAGTGGCGCGTCAAGGTGGCTCTCAAATCGTGATTGTCACGCTGGACCCGAGGAGCATTTACAGCGTACAAACGGCCATAGAAGTCCTCTATCTCGGCGAGTATCTGCGGCTTTGACGTAACGGTTAGGCCATCGTGCGTTGTAAGCTTCGTCAGGTGGCTCCTTCCAAGCTGCTGAGAGAATACTTTGGACCCTCGGTTTCGCTCTATCGCCTCCTCAATGAGGCGTGTATTGGGGCTCCGAAGGTCACGCCGTACCATCTTCGCAATCTGCTTGTTTAGGTATGACCTCACTGACGAAGTGGCCTGGATGTCATCGCGTCTTTTCGTCATAAGTCGCAGAGTCTCATCCGAGAGTTTAGACTTCTTTCCCGTACGCTGCAATTGACAGAATTTGATGCCCTCGCTTCTCAGCGTCCCAACCACGCTTTGTAGGGCCTCGTCAACGTCCTCGGTGGGTTCCAGCTCGACGAATCTCGCTTCGAGAAGTTCATGGAACTTCTCGGAGCCCGCCATGATCTGGAGTGGATTAGGACGGAGCGTGGACTTCATCAAGCGGCTTCTTTCAAGATTGACATCGATATTCAGAGAGCCTCGTACAAGTCGGTGATCAGATCCGGTGCTAAACCAGTTGATCACTGAGACATCTCTGAATATGTGTCTCTTGTCCGTCAGGATGAAATCGATCTCATTTTTAGTCACAGCGTCGGGGCTTCGCCAAGTCCACTTCCTTTGAGGCTTCTTCTTGAAGAACGAATTCATCAAGAAGAGCCCCTCGTGCTCGAGGAAGTTGACTAGCGTTTGCCCCCTGTGATTCCTTACTCCATAACCATGCGGGCCGACTCGAGACTCGTCAAGATTTGGGAATCCCACTTTAGCGTTAAAGTCCCCCATAACAACGTTGAAGTGAGCCTTGGTGGTGTTGTGTAAGGCTTTCGATATGTCCTCGTACATATCTTCTACATCGTCATCCGAATGTGTCGAGGTCGGTGCGTAGGCCTGAATGATCTTCAGGCTATACCTTTTTGATAGCCGAAGGATCAGGTACGCTACCCTGTTCGACACACTGGAGATCTCTTCAACGTTGTTAGAGAGGACTCTGTTGACGAGGAATCCTATACCACCTTGGGATGTTTGATCACCCTCGCGGAAGTACAGTAGATGGCCCGAGTCTAGGGTTATGGTGTCCTCTCCCTCTCTTCGGACTTCACACAGCCCCAGAACATGCCATCTAATGTTCTCCAGTTCCACTTCCAACTGTGCAAGGTGTTCGTCAAGCCTAAGAGTTCGTCCGTTAAACGTAGCCAGGGTCAGTTGTTTTTGGTAGCCTGCGGTAGCCCGGGGATTCTTAGCACCCCCTACCCCGCCGGTACCATGGCCGCTACCATGACCAGGAATAGCGGGGCGACCGGGAACTGGGGGCCTTCGATTGGTTGTGCCGTCCATGAAGGGGGTTATTGCCCATAATCTAGTAAAAAATAAAATAGTAATTGATAATTATAATACATAAATCGAACACAAACTTCGGTCTGATGGAATTCGAACCTGGCTGCGTTAGTGCCATACCTGACAGTGTCGTCCAGGCAGAGAATAAGAAAGTAACGAGAACGGACACTCTCCGCCCCTCCCTAGCTTTAGATACCGCACCACGCCCCTCACATTGACGGTTACATTGACGGAACGCAATAAGGCTGTCGGCGAGCAGTTATCGCGCCAAATATTGTTCTAATTAGTAAATTAATAAAACATATAATATTATATCGAAATAATACCTAATTAACGTGTGAAATTATTAGGTTTCTATTAATAGAATCATAGATAACAGATTCGCGTTAGAATTTTCGGTATGATGCCGCTCTGTAATAGTACGAGAAAGTGATGGGTAACCCTGCCACTTCAAGTATACATTTGCGCGTGTGTAGATAGCGTCATGCTGTATGTAGTAGTAGGTAAGTAACTTTGGACCGTTGTATGGAGTGTGGCCTTGGTATGGAACTCGTAAGCTCGAGTCATGTCAGATCGAAGTAATTTTACTCAGTGTTCAAACTTTGTATTAATAAATTATAACAAACGAGTGGAGTAATTTAACAAAAATGTAAATGTATACCATGGTAGTAAACCATCATTGTAGTAAGACTGCCTCCGTGGCCGAACGGTTACCATGCGGGGCTGCCATGAAGAGGACCCGAGTTCGGGTCTTAGGCCAGGAGAAATATTTGTACGATCTACATTTTATTTCTCTCGAGTTTGGATGTTATATGTGTGTGTCCATGGCATCCGCGATGCAGGGTTTCCCTAGTGCGGGACTATGAATGAGTGCGTAATTTATTTGTTTATTATTTTATTACTCTCATAATATTCATTTTTATCAATAATGTCAGTTATGTTAAGAAAAATAGTGATAGATATAATATTGATACGAAGAGTAAAAGTAAGCCTGGATAGTCGTCTTCATAAAGTCACAAATTCATTCCATGTGCAACTAACACGGGCAGGAAACAAAATTTCTCAAGTTTTCATATAGTAAAATTAAACAATTATCCAATAGTTACAAGTACCCTATCGACCTTGTACACGAGTTAAAGTATTTCCTAACTCCTAGTGCTACTAGATCCCCTACTCAAATTGAACGGTGGAATCGCCTCGAAAATGGAATTTCCATCATTCGGTGGCCGGACATCTGGGTCGAGCAATACACGTCGTTGTGCTCGACCGCCACCCCACTTGCACATGTCAGTAAAATTTACACATCTTGTTGGAGAATTTCTGCATCCACACATAGGCGTAGAAATACGTCATTTTATGCGAAATTATATTAAATAATATCCATTGGAAATGAAGCTCTATTTCATAACTTACAAATTTGTAACTCTTCCGTCAATTTATATATTAGAAACTGTCATGTTTGTTAGAAAACATTTAAATCTCTTTGAATTGGTAAAAAGCGAACGTCAAAATACAAAATAAATAAAAAAAATGTAGCAGTAGAACTCGTTGTGAAAGAGTTCGTCCAGGGAAGTACTGCCACCTCACCTATTTCTGCCCCCAAGCAGTGATGTTAGCCGGTTTTAAAGGATAAGGGTGCTGGGGAAATTACAGGCTATGGGACTTGTCAACTTATGTCTCAGGGTGACGGGCGCAGTGGCAGTGCCCCTCAGATCTTTGCGATTTAAGGTTCTAAGTGACAGGCGTGTAGCGTAGGATCAGGCACACGACTTGTTCGTCCCGTCACTTGAAAGCCCACTCTACAAATCGGCGCTTAAATGCTAAACCGCCGCATCACAAAAAAATCAAAAATTTTTTTATTGCAAAAATGTGTTTAAAAACCATAAGTCAATGTTAAAAACGGTGAAACTTTAATACTACATGAAGACACCTAGTGAATTGGCATTATAAACAACGGAATTACGCAAATGCTTGTTTGGCATTCTGCACTTTAGCGGCTAATTTTTTAGCTAAACATTCCTTTTGTGAGTTGTGTCTGTGTGTACAAATTTATAGAGCTTTAAAATACGCATATTTTTACTTTAAAATACGCATACTTTTGAGTATAAATGCAAGGGTATTTAAAAATAAAACAATGTTAAGAAATGAGGTCGAAAACTTTGATCACCTGTCCTGTATAAAAGTGAACTTTTGACATGCGGCCGTTTAGCATTTAAGCGACGAAATGTATATTAATTTATAATAAAATACCAGACTTAAGACAGAAGAAAATGACAATACATTCAAAACCAAATTTAAAAATCTTCTGACCAATGAGTGTTACTGTGGTATGAGACTTTATGGACTCTCCTATAATATGATGTGAAAGAAGTGATGAACGCTACAACTCTTTCATAACGTAATGTGTCTATTTTAATAGTCTATTCTTTAGTTTTATATTCAGTTTTGTTAATTATTAGAGAATACTAATAATATTAATGTGCTACACTCCAACGAGGTATATTTGTACTTAGTAATTACCAAGTACCAGGTAATCAACTATGTAATGCCTGTGTACTAACATTGTTTGCAATAAATGAATAAATAAACTTTTTTTTTCGGCTCCAATTCGCGTATATATTACTGTAAAACTATATTGAAAGTAAACCTTTATAGTAAATGATAATTTTTACTCAGCTTCTTCGTACTTGGATGAAAAAATATCGGTAGTGACCCATTTAGCTCTTTCAGGCTGTCTCGATCTATTATTTTAATGTATAAACGACTGTTTACAGAGAACAACCCGTAGCGTTTCATATTCATTCTTTCCACGAGACTTACTGATATATAATCCGATGACTGACGAAAGTCCAGGATGCTGGAACTCGCATCATGGAACTCAAATGGGGTTGGGCGGGACACAAAGCATAGCAAGGTGGTGACTGACTCGAGGATGGGCAAAATAAGCGTCTGGCGCCCTTTGCAAGGTGAAGGTGCGCGTCGCGGGGCGTCAATGGATGCGGCTAGCACAGAACCGTGGAGGAAGGCACAAATTTCGGTAGGCCTTTACCCAGCAGTGGGTAAAATCAGGCTGTGATGTATAATGATGATACTATAAGGTAGTGTAATTTGCTTACCTAGGAAATAAATACATATATATTTAGCAAAGTCAATTTCAAATTGTTTAATGAATTTTTAGTAGCAGTAGAGCTCCTTGTAAAAGAGTTCGTCTAGGCTTCCCTGGACTACACCTTACCTATTTCTGCAGCCAAGCAGTAATGTGAATATTACTGCTTGGGTGCTGGTGAAATTATAAGCACATGGGACTTGTCAACTTATGTCTCAGGATTAAGGGCCCAGTGGCAGTGAAAGCGAAACGCTTTGTTCGAATCCTGGTAATATTCACAACATAGGGTGGAACACGTCTAGTTCCCCGATGCTGGAAAAGGGAAGGTAGAATCAAATCATGCAATCCCATCGCACACTCTCCGTGATATATCCTGTAGAATACCGACAAGTAGGTAACTTTACGACAGTGTTCAAGACTCTGAAACTGCAACTATTACGGACGGGTATGGGACGGTGTAACCTCCTTATATCGTCATCCCACCTTATTTAAATTTAAATTTTGAATTGTTCCATAGCTCTTTTGCCTAGCATTCTGATTCTATTTCATTCCACCGTTACTCCCTGCTCGATCGCGACAGCGTACGTGGTTATTCAGTCGTGTTTAATTTTGATTCCTTTACTAATTTTATAATCACTAGTAATCTAAATCATGTGCCAATTTTAATAAGTCTATAGCCACTACAGCCTTATCAGGTACCACTTAATACGTATCTGTAATTCAGTACATCTCGGCCCTTTTGGGGTAAGTGTACTTAATATCTTTATATTCATCATCATTAAGTTAGAAAGTGTTTTATAATAATGTACCTGTTTTCTATATATACCTTTTATTGTTACAGCCTTGCTTCTTGTTACCTTTCTTCTCTTTAACCGACTTTAAATAAATTTGTGGACCTGAAGTTTCCTGTTTTACTGCCATGAACTTGTCACGGCTTGTTAGGGTTACAACACTTTCAGGTATATGACTTAATACCACGTGCACGACTTGCTCGTCCCATCACTTGGAATAATAAAAAACAATCGTGTTGATTAGAGCTAATACTATTAAATACGATGAAAAAGAATTTCCTCAGGAACTTGATTGTGCTGTTGAGTGGTCTGCTTTTTAATACGGTTCGGTTCGTTTTGTTTTGTTGAGAAGCATTCTTCTGTAATGATGTTTTCCTTTATTATTCAAGTGAGTGACAATTCAAGGGCATTACGTTCAATGGCTGTTTACCTAAAGGAGGATGAAGACTTTGAAAACAGGTTGTGTAAGAAATGGGAAGTTAAATTGAATTGACAACATTATTCGTTTCCCGAAAGCCATCGCATTAGTTGATTCAATGTAAATATAATTTATTTTCTGTGTTATTATAATGATGTCAACAATAATTACGCCAATGTCTAGTGTACATGAACACATGTCACTAGAGACTTTCCTGTGATGTGGGTAAATATAGTTGTCATCTTTTTGTTGTTTTTATTATGATATCAAGCGATGAGAGGAACACGTCGTGTGAGGCTGCGTTCCCACTTTGACATTACGACAGATAGTCGTGCAAGTTAAAGTGTCATGGCTTGTTTAATCAAATAGAGTGGTTTACCTAAAGCACAACACGATTAAATGTCGTTCACAACTTTTTTGAAGTTACGACAGCAGACTGTCAAGACAATGGGAACTGTTACGGGGCGGGTCAGGAAAAGCTTTTTAAAAAAACTATTTTT
>NW_020654289.1:19227023-19238503 GCF_003589595.1 Hyposmocoma kahamanoa
CAGCGATTTTATTTTATATTTTAACTCATGTAATTTCGGATATAACAGAACAGTAGTCTCACAATAACTGCCTCCGTGGCCGAACGGTTACCATGCCGGACTGCCATGCAGAGGTCCCAGGTTCGATTCTCGACTCGGGAGAAATATTTGTATGGCCTACATTTATTTCTCTCGTGAGTTTGGGTGTGATTTGTGGTTGTCTACGTGTGTGTCCATGGCACCCGCGACACAGGGTTTCCCTAGTGCGGGGCTATGTTGAGTGTGTACGTTATTATTATTATTAATAAATAAAATGTACCAATAAAAATATGATCGCAGCTACTATTGTCGTCACGTTTTATTTATTGTCGCAAACATCAAGGCGGCTGCCGTTCATCGAAAAATTGTCGTTACGATCAAGTGGGATAGGTAGATATGACTGTCGTTCGACGATAAAAAAAGTCCAGGATACAGTCACGATAGACTGTCGTGATATGGGAACAGGCTAGAAGCAACAAAATAAAACGTTACGACATAATGGGAACGCGCCTTGACTGGTGGTAACCGACACGCCTGCTTGTAATTGTTGCAGTGTGGCTAATCTCAACTTACACTAAACTTAAGTATGTCTTAAATAATTAATATTTGTAATGCAAAAGACACTTATTACATTAGTGTTACAAATTTTCTTAAAAATGATTTCAATTTGAACCATAGGTTAAGATGCTGTCAAGTGGGGTTTAATACTACAAAGTTATAGTAACCACTATATTACAAATATATATATAATAATTGCTTATCATCGGTCAGATATTGAGGTAACGGCGGTAAGCCAGTGGGTCGTGAAGGTACGGGATCAAGGTGAGTGACGTGTAAAATATGACACCTAAACAAAGATACAGGTTATTGAAATTGTTACAGTAAAAAATAAAATAGTAATTGATAATTATTATACATAAAATCGAACACAAATTTCGGTCTGATGGAATTCGAACCTGGCTGCGTTAGTGCCATACCTGACAGTGTCGTCCAGGCAGAGAATAAGAAAGTAATGAGAATGGACACTCTCCGCCCCTCCCTAGCTTTAGATACCACACCACGCCCCTCACATTGACGGAATGCAATAAGGCTGTCGGCGAGCCGTTATCGCGCCAAATATTGTACTAATTAGTGAATTAATAAGAAATATAATATTATATCGACATAAATAGCTAATTAACGTGTGAAATTATTAGGTTTCTATTAATAGAATTATAGATAACAGATTCGCGTTAGAATTTTCGGTATGTTGCCACTCTGACCACGTAATAAATAGTACGAGAAAGTGAAGGGTAACCACTTCACCATACATTTGCGCGTGTGCAGCACACTAGGCTGCTAACAGATAGACTGCATGTTTGCAGTAATTGCGTGAAGTCGTAATAAACTTCAAGTAGCCAAGATCTCGATTGCATGAAGTTGATAATGACTACACGCAGGCGAGATCTCGACTGCATGAAGTTGATAACGACTTCACGCATTAACTGCATGAAGTAAATCTCGACTGCTTGAAGTCGGTTTCGACTTCATGAAGTCGAGGTCGTCTGCTTGCGTTGTTAATGTGTGAAGTTAGGAAAATAGATATGAAATGCTCGTTAACGTGTGAAGTCGTTATCAACTGCATGCAGTCGAAGTCCACGCATTAACTGCAAACATGCAGTCTCTTGCATCATCATCAGTGTTAAGAGTGTCTTATCAATTTAAGCACAATTTAGTGCAAGGACTTTAAATCGGAAAGATCTAAGGGACTCTGCCACTGTGATCATCACCCTGAGCCATAGTTGACAAGTCCTGTATGTTTGTATTTAGAATAAAAAAAAGGCAAGTCTGAATTGTGGGGTACCAGTTTTTCAAATATGCTCATGATATTTTTTAATCTCTAAAAAGGATAGCAATGGATATAAGAATATAGGATCGCGGGTGCTAAGAGATATACGAGTATCGTCAGGAGCTTAAGTTCTCATTTTATTGAAATGAAATCAATGTTCACTAAAGAACAATACATTTAATTAGAAAAGAACATGTAATAATAATAGTGAAAATGTTACACATTACAAGAAAATATATATGTAAAAATAATCACATTTTATTACATGACGTTTTGTTGTAACAACTATCTCCGACAAATTATGGTATGGTATATCGGCTGCGGCCGCGGCCGGTTACCTGACACCAGATTGCGCCTCACGTCGCCAACAAGTGCAATTCGTGTAGATTAGTTAGATATAGTGTTTAATTATATTGTATGTATGTTAGTCCTTACGGTATATATTATATGGGTCATATGGCCTGAAATAAATAAATGAATAAGAATAAATAAAATGTAATTTAAATATTAATTAACATAACATAGTTTCACCCGCATCTTAGTAGCATTAGAGCACCTTGTGAAGGAGTTTACAAGTTCTTCTGCTATTTATCTATATGAAGCACTTTCGAATAAAATATTATTTTTTATTATCTGTTAGACACAAATTACCTGGTTGCGAACTAGTGAAATTTCCGGTGCTCTCAATGCGTAACGTAAACAATCGCTAGCTTTCTATCTGATACATTTAAATCAGAACAAAAAAAATCATTGTTATCTAATTTCGAGGTAAGTTTGTGTCTTTTTTCTATCGTGAAAATTTTTAGGAATTTTTAGGAAAGGTATTTTCACCCCGTATAGTGATTATATATTATTATCTATATATTTTTTACAAAGTAATTGATTCAACACTTTCAGTGTTATGCAGAATCAACCAAAGCCATTTGAGGTTGTATAGACTGTTAATAGCATCTAGCGACATCGAACTCCGAGCGTAAGTACTTCGCCACCGAAGCCACCTTACTAACCTAAATAATTATAGGAACATCTCTCAATGTAAAAAATGTCCCTATTAACAATGACTTAAATACCCCTAATCTGGTTTAGGGAAGTCTTAAGACTGCAGTGAGCAGCCCTTAATCCCCATTCTATAGCAATTAGGTGGCGATAAGACTTCTAAGTGGATTGCTCTTGTACAAACCAAAAGGTAAATTCGAGCTGGGGAGTTCGAAGAAGCGAATATGAAGTCTAGGCAGAGATACGTAATATATTGCGAAATAATATTACTAAAGTTTTAGTTATTCAATTAATGTACAACATATTTAAAGATTCACTCCATGAATCTCTTTAGAAACACGATTAAGTACTTGTAGTTTCCTCGAAAGAAAAAAAAAATCAGAAGTTATCTCTAAAATCATCAGTTTTTGAATAATAATAAAAGTACATCTGTTCTATAACGTATACTTCGTACATTTTCAAAATGTGTATTTGTTTTAATAATAAAAAGGTAATATCGAAATTCCGCACGCGGTCCATCCATACTAGCCAGAGCCGCCACGCTTCCCCTTTAGTCCTACTAGACCTGTGTCGGTCGATCATTTTTGATAACCCGGGTCGATCATGACCCATGCATAATGTGATTGGCTCAAATGATTCGATCATGTGTTCGATATTTTAGCGGGTCACCCGTCACTCATGAGATCATTGTGTCATTTAAAAGTGTCAAATTATACAATTAGCATTTATTCTTTCCTGCTGATGAGTAATGTGTCTATAGTTAAATGCATCATTGATAAATCAGAATTGTAAGACACTAAAATTTATTTCTAGGAAAAGTACCGATGTTACAAAACAAAAATTCATAACAAAAAACTTATGAGCATTCAAAATTATTATTTTATTAATATTTCAATATTAGCTAGTGCATTCGTAAATAAACACAACATGTCGAAAAATAGATTAAACTTACAAAATTGCCATGTAATTGACACTACGCCACGGAGCAATTTGGATGAATGACTGATAGACTCATTGATCTGTTAACTTATTGATCCGTTGACTCGTTAATCGATTGCTTGACTTTTTCGTTCAATCGGAAGAAGGTTATCGAACAAATGTTCGACCCAAACGAAGAGTGTGAAGGCGAACCGTGTCATGAGTGGGGACTTCACGTGAGAGTGAACGAGACAACAATAATGTTCTGAATGGTTGAATAATCTCCGTAATTATAGAGATAAAGTCGAATATTGCGCGCCTGACCCATGGAACTCTAAAATGGTAGGGTTATTTAGAAGCTAGTAACCCGGGTTATTGGGTCCCAGGTGATGTTCGAATCATTCGACGATCACGATCGACACACGTCTAAGTCCTACTTCAGCCGTCAGACGTTGAGGTTGCGCCGCTTGGGCTTATACATGCTTTTAAAAACGTATGCCATGCGCACACATAGGTACACGGAACGCATAGAATACCTAAAATCAGTTAGCATCAAAAGCTCGGTGCCCTCTAAAGTTACATAGAGAATTCAACCATAAGAACAGAGACGTTGAGTCGTATTATGTTTGAAAATCATTTCGTTAAGAAAGTGATGCTGATTCGAATGACTTTTCAAAAATCGAACTTTAAACTTTCGGCCGTTTATATCAGTAAATAAAATAAAATTGTTAAAAACCAAAAACAAAGACAAATTCGTAATGGTGGTTCTTCACATGGCCATATATTTATATTTGCTTATTTGATATATTTGGCAAACAATCACCATGGATATTATGTGTTACAAAGTATTTTTATATGGAGACATTTTTCTTTAAGTACTACAGAGAACCTGCTACATTTTGGTTTTCAACTGAAGCCCTATTGATAACCCTGCTTGTATAGCCCTGAAATGAATAACCAAGCGGGTACACTACAATACAATACATTTGTACGTATTCTTATTTCCTCTATGTTTTGGTTACGTAATTATATTTTCATAGGATTGTCAGAACAAATGCTTTTTTGTAAAGAAAAACAATCATGTAATTTTGTGGGTCTATGGTCCTGCTGAGCATAATATTTTTTGATGTAAAGAGAGTAAGAAAATATAGAGAAAAAGAAACAATTGTGACTGCATTAAAATAGATGTGAATTTACTATAAGTTACTAAGTCAATTAATAAAAACATCTAACAGAATTCAAAGTTTTTATATGCTGAAAGGTAACTAATGATGATAATGATGTTTGTAATAACAATACTAACTCATGAGCAAGTTATTTAATCAGCACCTTGTTATTCTAAACGGGTTAACTGTCTGTTGTTATTATAATATGTTATTTCGAGACGCGTGATAATTTAATAACAAAAAATCTAAAACACTCAGTAACATTAAAAGTGTTTTCTTGCCTTTTAGAGGAGTTGGTCTCTTGTAGACATTGACTTACAAATAAATGGACGACGGGTCTAATACAAAAACCACGAAAAAAATGTCCCAAGTCAACCTATTTAAACGTAGTGACATGTAAAGGAATATGAAAAAGCTAAAACGTTGAATTTAAATTGTAATGTCATCGCAGTACTGTCTAATTTTGCTTGCTTACGATCTGCTATACGGCGCTCTGTATACGATTTTAACGCCCTATAAGTTCGGACACTTTTTAGCGCGGACCCGACGTCCATATAATTGTAAGTCAATGCTTGTAGATGACTTACCATTAAAATATTTAAATAAAAATAAGGAATAATTGAAAAATAAAAATTTATTGCGCACATAACATGCAGGAGACCAATTTGTTTTTAGAATCAAACCATTAGACACAACATTTGTTTTTAACGGCATAAAACATTCATGAAATCAAGTAGTTAGGAGTTAAGGTGCGCACCGTTGTCAATGACAAAGGACGCACCAGTGACGCTTCTGGCCTTGTCACTAGCCAAGTAGTAAACGAGGTCAGCAACTTCTTCGGGATCAGCAACCTTATCGAGCAGAGTACCCTTTTTCACAGATTCATAAATAAGTTGAGCCTCTTCGGCACTTATACCCATACTACCGACTAAGTCCGACTTTACCGGTCCAGGGCTGACTGCATTAACACGTACTCCTTTTGGCCCCAATTCTAATGCTATACATCTGGTGAAATGCTCCAACGCCGCCTTCGAAGTATCATATGAGAAACCAGTCACAGAATACGGTCTCAAAGCGGAAATGCTGCTAATATTGACAACATTTCCCTTAGTTTTAATCAAATGAGGTGCAGCAATATTGGTAAGGAGGACTGCAGATCGAAGATTAGTAAGCATAATTTGGTCAAAGGTATCCATAGCATTTTCGGCTAGAAAGCTTACAATGTTATTGAATCCAGCGTTGTTGACCAGAACGTCCAATTGCCCATAGTGGCTTATTGTTTCTGATACAATTCTTTTGACATCCTCGTCGTTTACCAAATCAGCGACTATAATATGAGGTTTATTGCCATTTTTTGCTGAGACTTCCTGGAGTTTCTTTGCGTTTCTTCCAACTATGGCAACTTTTGCTCCTTTACTTGTAAATTTCTCAGCTATGGCAGCTCCCATACCAGAGCTTCCTCCAGTCACAAGGACAACTTTGTCTTTCAGACTCATTTTGATTTATTGGTTTTAAGTAAAACTTGACCACTTTGTCAACAACTAGACGTGTTCTGATGATGTTTGATGCATTTGAATGCTTTTATACCGTTTTGTTTCACAGGATAATATAATTACTTTCCTGCTTAGTGGAGTGAGTTGTACTAGTGAATTAACTGTAAATTATGCTTCCTTCCCTATTTTTGAGCTGAGATAGGGTTTTGAGCCTAAAGGTGAATTAAGGTTACTTCGGAAAGCACGCACTGAGTAATAGTTAGAATATTTACTTACGTGTTAATATTGTAGGAAATCACATCCTGTTGGTGTTAGTGGCGTGGGTCAGAGTCAGTAAAAACAACTTTTAAACATTCTTGCAGGTTCTGTCAGATATAAAGTGAAAATGTTTTTTGCATTCAGTGTTACAATAATTAATGAATGAGTTCTAATGTCGTATTTTTGACATCAGAAAATTTGACTGTACATCCTTTGACTTACTACGCCTTATATTGATCAGCTGCTGGAAATATGTAGCAAACCTGAAAGTATCCCGCGGTCAACAGAAAAATCTTTTGAAAAACTATACTATTAGCTCTATATGACATATTTATGAAATAAATTGCATTAGAACAGGCACTTGTCACCTTTTTCATCAAAAGAAGGAAAAGTTATAAATGAAAAGGCTTTATGAGAGAACTTTTGACCAACCAAATAAATTGTAAAATAAATTGTATTCTCTGTAATTAGATTTTAAACAATATATTAAAAAAAATTATAAAAAGACAACAATGGTGAAGGGTAACATATAAAGTAATTAAAATAATGAATATAATGTAGAAACCATAGTAATAATGAAAGTAGAACATTGTGAAGTGGATATCATGAAACACAAAATGTGTGTGAAGGATACCCGACCACATTCCATAAAGGTACAATTGAAATAATATATATATATACATAGCATATCCTCTAATCAACAGCTTCGACCGCCGTGTCGGAGGGAAGTGGCGAATATACAAAAAAAAAAACCAAATAAACGGGTCAAAACTTGTAAAAAAAACTTTTAAGTCATGTAAGTCAAGGGTCTCTATCAATAGCTTGTTGATATATATTTATGTGATAAGTAAATAATATAAAAGTTTCTGATTTTCCGAATTCTGTAAATAACTACTGTTGCCACGAAATTCACACAACATCTATTATAGCAAGTCACTAATCGAAAATTATGTCGGGGTAGTGACTTAGATGGGTGTGTTATTTAACATCATTCTCTCACAAAATGTCTGCGATAAAGGTATAGTAAATGTAACGTCTCTTTTTCTCTTTCCTCGTCTTGCAGATTTTAACTTGATATTATCATATCAATTATAAAACTTTTATAATAAGGTCTCTTCCAAGCTACAGTGAGATCTTAGAATCAACTTTAGTGGTCCTACTGACTCTGATATTTGCATTGATATATTTGTCCAATTCTCTATGGTTTCATGATAACGTAATGTTAACGTAAATTCGTAGTAGCTCCTTGTGTAAACGTTCGTCCAGGGTAGTATATACCTATTTCTACCGCCAAGCAGTAATATCAGCATTACTGTGTACCGGTTTTGAGGGGTATGTGTGTGTGAAATTACAGGCCCATGAGACTTATATATTTATTCATTCATTTACATTGTAAACTTACAGCGAAATTATTATTAAAAAAAAAAAAAAAAAAAAAAAAAAAAAAATAGCCAAGTCGCTTACATGTCATAAACAGATAATTATAAATATATTTAATTATCGTATCACTAAGGGAATTTATATATCATGGTGATGGGCGTTGAGGCAGTACCCCTCAGATCTTTGCGATTTAAAGCTCTGAGTGGCACAGCCACTGTTATGGACAGGCGTGTAGCTTACCATCAGGCGCACGACCTGTTGGTCCCGTCACTTGATGTTACAAAAAAATAAACCGTAAATTTACAATATACCTAATATTTCCTGTACGTTGGAATCCATTACAGGATGACCTCTGAAAGGTCGCCAGGATTTTTAAAGGCTGATGCCACCCTTTAATACTAAGTTTTACTATGGGGACCCTTCCGGAATTTGAATGAATCTTTAAACATATTCAACCCAAATAACAGCGAATATTTTTCCACGTTTTCAGAGGGGTCGCCGCAGTAAAAGTATTTCGTATTGATGGGTAGAATTACCCCTTAAAAATTTCGCAGACCTTTAGTGGCACCTTTTCTATGTATATGTTTAACAACACCTATGTTACGGGTTTACGTAAAGAGTGAGCAGTGGAAAATTCATTCTCTCATAACAAATATACCTTCTATAGTCCAAGTCAAATAATCTTTATTTCATAGGTAAGCATATTATACTTGAAATAGTCATATTGATTAAACTCTAGTCATTCGTAAGGCATATTCCACTGAGAAGAATGAGCATGAATCTCCAGGGCTTGCTCTTTGTAAATAGACACTTGTAGACATTTATTATTTATAACGTTTATTTCAAACGTAGATCGAGACTACAAGCTAAACGGATCACTACCACGGATTTTTGTTATCCAAGTACGTAGAAACTGTATAATATTACTGGGTGTACACTCCGCACATAGGTTGGTGCAGCAAGCGATCAACTAGCTAGATCAGTAATGCTGTGTCTAATCTTTTTGTCTACATCACTCAATTGTTTATTTTTCTATTTGTTTTTTAAGTATTGTGTTTCTTATGTATTGTGGAGAAATAAATGTGTTTTTATTTTTTTTATTTTAAAAACCGTTAGTTTTTATTAAATAAATATAACCAATTATAAAGTTTTTTATTTACTTATAGTTGTAAACCTTGCGAATGACACATTTCGAATATCAACCGGAGTCTTATTATAGAAGCATATACATTGCCCCTTCAATATATAACAATGCATAGGGCTCGATTGTTCGTCGTAGCTACATCCCGGAAAACAGAGAACACGTTGAAACAATACCATCGATTGATCACATAACAAGCCATGATAACAGGTGATAGATTGCACGTCAACCACAGCGTCGACTCAGGGTGGATCAATCAACCTTTTTGCTCCATTGTTTCCCGGACTAATGTAATCTTTGGCTTGTCACCTCGGTCACGACCCCAACGGAGTTCGGGAATATTGTTCCAGAATTTCACTGGTCGATTAAGGGGTTAACTTTAGGTGTCATTTATATAGAAATTGATGTAAGTCACCATTGACTTACAAATAAATGGATGACGGGTCTAATACAAAAACTACGAAAAAAATGTCCCAAGTCAACCTATTTAAACGTAGTGACATGTAAAGGAATATGAAAAAGCTAAAACGTTGAATTTAAATTGTAATGTCATCGCAGTACTGTCTAATTTTGCTTGCTTCGCTGTCAGTCGAACAAACGAAGACTAAAGCGTGAATGACGCTCGCTCTATATACGATTTTAACGCCCTATAAGTTCGGACACTTTTTAGCGCGGACCCTACGTCCATATAATTGTAAGTCAATGTAAGTCACAGACAAAATGTGACAGGCTGATATATAAAGGCGGTGTTGTAATCCTAAAATGAGATAAAGAACCAAAAAAAATAGACATTTTAGACGTCTTAAGGATGCAAAATAGGTTATTTTTATATGACAACAAAGTACAAATGTTGATAAGTTAGAGTCCATACTGCCTCAGTTCGAATTCAAGTTTTTCCCGTACCATTACGGTTCATTCAGTTCAGGGTCGGAAAAAAAAAGGGTCGAGCAGCAGAAACGAAATTAAAGCCTTTTGAAAAATGTATATCGTATAATATACGTGTTTTATTTGGTTCAGTTGATACAAAAAAAAATCATTGGCATATACGTAAAGTATCTATTGAATATGGTGGTTTGCTTATGAAATTTCGAGGTAAGTTTGTGTTTTTTTTCTATATCGTGAAAATTTTTAGGAATGGTGTCTTCACACTGTTTAGTTATTAGAGTATATCCTTAATTTTACTATATATGTTTTTCAAAGTGAGTAATTCAACATTTTCACTGTTATGCGAAATCAACCAAAGCCATCTGGGGTACTATAGACTTTTGTAAATCTCATTGAAAATAATGACATCACTATTTGCAGTAAAAAAGGACAA
The DNA here is from genome assembly GCF_003589595.1 of Hyposmocoma kahamanoa. NCBI lineage: Eukaryota > Metazoa > Arthropoda > Insecta > Lepidoptera > Cosmopterigidae > Hyposmocoma > Hyposmocoma kahamanoa. Next base: position 19,237,540 of record NW_020654289.1, read on the forward strand.
TAAACATTTATAATAATAAAACGCACTTCTCTCGTCAGCTTCGGGTAGCTACGAAGGAAGGAAGGACTTGGCTTAGTAACTTCATAAATTTGCCATCGGTGCGCTGACGGCGAAAAAAACCATTTAAATCCAATACGAAGATGTGCAACAAACACAGAAATGCATGGTAATTCGGTTTGTAGTTCAGTTCGTTAGGAGCGGTGGTCCCGGCATGGCAATAGACATTGGTTTAAGTCCAGTCAGACCGCAGGATTTTTTCTTTGTGTTTCATCTTTGTATTAATAATAATAAAATGCATTTTTTTATATTACCAGAGGCGTTACGAACAAGTTGTGCGCTTGGCCATAGCAGTTGCTTTAAATTGCAAAGGTTGAGGGGCACTGCCACTGCGCCCGTCATGGTACAAAAGTTGACAACTCCCATGTGCTTGTAATTTCAACAGCACCCTTACAGTAATATTCACGTTACCGCCTGGCGTTATAAATAGGTAAGGCAGTACTACCCTGGACGAACTCTTTCACAAGGAGCTCTACGGCTACTAAAATTGCTCGTCTTACACTATTCACAGCCCTCGCTGATATTCTACGATAGCCTGAAACGGTAAAGGACACACAAAATATTACTTAATAAAATTAGTTTTTGTTAGCCTGCAGTAGTGTCCTGTTGGGGAAAAGCCATTCCTTCGGACTTCCAACTCGCTCTATGAACCACAATCTCCAGCCAATTGCTCAAGAACGCGATTAGGTTATCTTGCCATCTTCGCCATGGCCCGCCCTGCCACCCACCGCCATCTTGTGGCACCCATAATACTAATCTTTATTGAGTCAATACAATTGCATGCTATCTTAAAAGTAGGTGATATTATTACATAAGGAACATGTTAAGATAAGCTACAAATGCTATTAAACTCTCTCTCTCTCTGTGTGTGTGTGTGTGTGTGTGTGTGTGTGTGTGTGTGTGTGTG
>NW_020654289.1:19238513-19282587 GCF_003589595.1 Hyposmocoma kahamanoa
GTGCGTGCGTGCGTGCGTGCGTGCGTGCGTGCGTGCGTGCGTGCGTGTGTGCGTTGTGTGCTGTGTGTGTACTTGGATGAGCCTTACGATATAAATGTTGGATTCAGTGTATTTAAATAAGTATATGTAATATAAACGTCACAATGTTTACCATGTATTAATTTAGTCCTCCGTTTCATCGAAGCTGAGTTTCTGCAACCAGTCATTTGATGTTGGTTTAAGTTCTCTTAATGGTAAGTATAAATATCTCAATTCTTGTTCATTTTATTATACTAGGAGGAACTGCGGACATAGTATTGTCTAACCATTGATTAGTAATACATGCCCACATGAGTGCATATGACAGATATGACTAGCCCAGTCCCATTTTCACTTGGCAGTTGTTTGTCTACGTCATCTAGACGACATTTGGAACGCAGCAATATTATAGCATACATTTAAATATGAAAAGAGACATCGACTGCGACGTCAGAGCCCGAATAGCAGCCGCTTGGGCAAAGTGGCGTGAGGTGACTGGTGTCATTTGTGACCCCAAGATTAGAGGTTAAGCTGAAAGGACAGGTCTATAAATCCATCATTAGGCCTGTCCTTTTATATGACAGTGAAACGTGGCCCGTACTTGAGCGTCATAAGCAGGAGCTGCGTGTCACGGAAATGAAAATGCTGCGCTGGATGTGTGGAGTTTCACGGAAAGACCGTGTCAGAAACTCCTGCATCCGCGGCAGCCTTCACGTCCGTGACATTGCAGATAAACTGCAAGAAAGCCGCCTACGGTGGTACGGCCACATCTTACGGAAACCGGCATGCTACGTGGGAAACAAATGTCTGGCTATGCCACCTCCGCCGGGCCCCGGTAGAAGGGGCAGACCCAAGAAGTGCTGGCTTGACGTTGCCAAGGGTGATATGCGTTCCAATGGTCTCACCACTAAGGATGCCGAAGACCGTGCAAATTGGAGGAGAAAAAGCAGGAAAGCGGACCCCGGGCTCCGTAGCAACACTGCTGAGGACGCAACCGGGACAACGCTCAGATGAGAGAGAGAGACATTTAAATATTAAAAAACAATGCACAAATTCAAAGAAACCAACATCCCATCAGCAATCTTTATCTATACACAGTTTATTATTGCTCCCTTGTCATACGTCTTTTCTGATTGTTTTCCCGGTAAAGCTTTGTAATCACAAGATGATTGGTCTGTAATTGAGTTAACATTGTCATTTGTCAGGAAAAATCATAGGCTCTCTATGTATAGCAGCCTCTGTGGTTGGACCCATACTGGACTGCCACGCAGAGGTTCCGGGTTCGATTCCCAGTCTGGGAAAAATATTTGTATGGCCTACATTTATTTCTGTCGTGAGTATGGGTGTAATTTGTGGTTGTCTAGACGTGTGTCCATGGCAACCGCGATACAGGGTTTCCCTAGTGCGGAGCTATGAGTGTGTGCGCATTATATAAAAGGGTGTATACAGAAATAAATATAATTATACTGTATAATAATAAAAAAATAAGATTTCGCCAGTTTATTGGTAAGAATTCCTCAAAATGTGTTTAAGTCGTTTGTGATCGCTCTTTTCAGGAAAGTATATACGCGACAATAGTATGAATCCAGGAAAATTAAAATAGCTTTATAACAAGGTAATAGCTGTAAAAGTTGATTTAACTAACACGTCAAAATGGTTCTACGCCATGTTTTTTTTATAATATCATGTGACGGGACGAACAAGTCGTGCACCAGATGGTAAGCTACACGCCTGTCCATAACAGTTGCAGTGCCACTCAGAGCTTTAAATCGCAAAGATCTGAGGGGCACTACCTCTGCGCCCGGCACCCTGAGACGTAAGTTGACAAGTCTTATGTGCCTTTAATATATTCCATACATTATTATTTAATAGAGTTTTAACATCCATATAAGAAACAAATTTTCAATTTAGGTATCACAGGCGGTTTTCTTTGTAGAACGTGAATTAAAGACTAGAATAGTATATGTATAGTAGGATATACACGGCTGTTTGTATATCCTACTATATTGCACAGACGTGGTGTACTACGGGTCGAAATATCTCTCCAAAAGCTTTACCAAATAGTAGAGGATCTTGGATGAGATCAGGTGGTACGAGAAGGTTCCTGCATATCCACACTTGTTTATATCACACTATAGTTTTTTTTTGTAGCGGTTGAGCTCTTGTGAAAGAATTTGTCCAGGAAAGTACTGCCACTTTACCTGTTTCTGCAGTCAAGTAGTGCGATATGTGAGCATTACCTTTTTTTTTAGTTTTAATTTTATTTCATTTCATACAAAAGTGATACAAGAAATCATAATACAATTTCTCGCCAAACTGCGAAAGCAGTTTATTTTTTATAATATCAAGTGACAGGACGAACGACAACGCCTGTCCTTTGCAGTTGCAATGCCCAAGATCGAAGGGGCAATGGGCAATGCCACTGCACCCGTCACCCTGGGATATCTAGATGCAGTAGAGCTCGTTGTGAAAGAGTTCGTCTAGGGAAGTACTGTCACCTTTCAAGTAGTAAGAGCGCGTTCAAATTAGCCGCTGTTAGAAGCACTGCAGCCGCGCGGCGGCCGCGCTGCAACCGCGCGCTGCTGAAGTGCGACCAAATTTTTAGTGATGTGTTATCTTTCGACTCAGTTACGCGATGGATTCTGACGAAGAAACATTACTTTTACCTAGTTCTTGGGGCACACACTTCACACATAGGTATTAAAAATGGCTCACCTGCTATGTTTTTTTCAGTTGTAGTTTTAGTTTCGTAATTGTCAATAAATTTTGGATATAAATTTTCCCATGCATTTTTTTTTATCCAATCGATTAGAATAATTGGCAGAACTGCTATCCCATATTGCGGGGTTTTATTTTGCATTCTCTATAAATTCTTCAATTCGATTCTCATCCATCGTGGTTAAATTGAAAAATTAACATGTACACCTCACTAACCGTGATTGCAACCGAGCGTGACTGAAGCGCGACTGTCGCGCGGCCGCCGCGCGGTTACAGCGTGCAGCGCTTCTAACAGCGGCTAATTTGAACGCGCCCTTATGTGAGCATTAAGTTTTGAAGGGTAGGGGTGCTATTGAAATTACAGACACATGGATTTTTTCAACTTATATCTCAGGGTGATGGGCGCAATGGCAGTGCCCCTCAGATCTCTGAAATTTAAAGCTCTAAGTGGCACTGCAACTGTTATAGAGTGGCGTGTCGCTTAAAATCGGGCGCACGACTTGTTCGTCCCATCACTTAGGAGTAGATACTAAGTGATGTAGTAGTATCATAAAAAAACAATAAGTTGAGACGTCTAATGTGCCTATAATATCACTAGCATCGTTATCCTCCAAAAGCGGAACGCAGTTAATCGCATTTAATGATATTTATAATAATCGTATTAACAAAAAAAGTGTATAAACATAAATAACCTAACCTCAGTACGGAGTACTAAAAAAAACCGACCTCAAAAGTCGTTCTACTACATTCCTCTAGTTTACCACCCTTAGAGGTCGAATATTTTCTTAAAATTTAAATGGGACCACTGTGCTGAGGTACCCATCAAAATCAGTTCACAAATGGCGGAGTTATCGCGTAACATACATACATACAAGAAAAACATACAATCGAATTGAGAACCTCCTCATTTTTTTGAAGTCGGTTAAAAAAAGACTTGTTACGCGTACCATGGCTCGTCTGCTCGTTTGCCTCCTACTTTACATTAGGGCGAGTCATCGGAGGAGAAGCCGGAAAAACTGTTTTAATCAAATGGTTTAGGTATTTACTAAATATTAAATAAAGAATATTTTCTATAGAATGTGCTAATTTGCAACACCATAAGATAGACTTCCCCTGATCATATAAAATCCTGCGTTTATTATTATTTATCTACACAGATATCATAAACTCTCTATAATGTGTTCAAAAACCGCAAATTACGACCAGCATAAAGGTAAACTGTTTTATTAGAACAAATTTCTTATCTGTGAAAATGTTATTATTGCTTCATAATAACATCGAATCGAATTCGATGTTATTATTACATTCAAATTTCGAACGTCTTTGAAAAACAAAACAATTTGATTGGACTTCAATTCTAATATCAGTCGAGATGAAGTTGTATTCGAAATGAAATGTCATTAACAAACAATTTTGACAATTCACACGTTACTTGATATCGAACAATATGATAGTTGGGGCCGATTCTAGTTTGTCTATGAATTAAAAATAAAAACTACGGTTGTGTGACATGCGTGAGAATAGTTTTTATTTGCCGCCATTTCGCCAGTCGTAACATGTGGTTCCTGAACACATCACAGTGAGCTCATAATATGTGTGTAGATAAAGCAGTGTCTGTTATTGTACATAATTAGGCATTAAAACACTCGTGAGATGTTTTTATGATATAAACCCTCACTCGTATTTTAATGCCTTTCATTATGTAACAGTCACATAAAGTACTATTAAGAATTAAGTATTTAATTTTTTATTGAATTGATATTCAACTATTTTTATGTAAAATCACTCCGCTAGTTTGTTACAATTTTTAATACAAAGATCGAACTCTTAGAAAAAATTCCTTCGATCTGGCCGTATTTGAACCGACGTCTCATACCGCGCCAGACGCTATACCACCTAGTGGAGTAATTTCACTTAAAAAGAATTGAATATCTATTCAATAAAATTTTAAATACAATGAATAGCGATATCTCTAGCCGGGACTGGTAGCTGTAACTGTATCTAACTGGGTGACGAAATATCATAGATGACGCTGCGGCTTTAAAATCGTTGAAAAACCAAATACAAAGATATGTTCGCTGGTTCTTTCCGTGGCTTAGTTGGTACAGCGTCTGACACGGTATGCTAGAAGACGTCGGTTCGAATCCGGCCGGATCAAAGGATTTTTTCAGAGTGTTCGATCTTTGTATTAATAATTATAACAAATTAAATATTTAGTTTACACATCATTTTTACACATTATAGAGATATTTATCTTTAAGTATCTCAAAATTTGAAACTTGCCCAGTGGATTAACGACGAGCCTCGCCCGCTGACCCGTCAGACGCCACCGGGCACTTGGCGACATCGAATCTGTTTCAAATTTTCTCCGCCTTATCTTATAATATTCATTAACAGCGCGTGTTGTGGGACGTGAGTGCGGTCCCCTATACCTCACCTCCTAAAATGTTGAAATACCTCGTCTTAAAAACCTAACCCCTTTAGAGAAGTACATAATCCTTGAACATTTGAAGTATCTTAAACTTGGAGAAAATTTAACAAAGAGCAGGAACAATTTAATTTCCAACTTAATAAATTACTTCCTTTACAGTTAAATATAACCTTCTGTTAAATATAAAACGCTTTCTATTTGTCAGTTTGTCTTTTTAAATAATATTTTAATTTTACAGAAACGAAACGCCGTGGAAACCTACCGCTTTTCAAGCATTGGCCGTGGGTTCGTATCCGGGCTTGCACCTCTCAGTTTTTCGGAATTTATGTACGAATTTTAATTTGAAATTTACCATTAGCTTTTCGGCGAAGGACAACATTGTGATGAAACTTGCACCTCGAAATCTATTTGATTAATTTGTTTTTATTGTATAGCACGTCAAAAACGTAGTTTGTAATATTGATTTTAATTAATATTATGGTGTTAGTAACACATCTTAATATTCATTACAATCAATATTACTATTTATAACACGACGTCATCTTGTCAACTTCTGGTAGCTGTAAAGGTACGTGCTGGTTGAGCGAAGAAAAAATTTTCATAGATTTCTCACAGGTGGTGCTACAGCAAAGACGTTAAAACCAAGATCTGTAACAAATGCAAAGAAAAACTCGTAAGGTCGGATGACTCGATCTATGGCTCAGTTGGTAGAGGGGTCGCCCTGGTATGGCATAGACGCAGGTTCGAGTAATGTTATATCAAAATAGTTTTATTTTTTATCGTTATTATGATTTTAACTTTTAAAACCTATTCTTTTATAGTCGTGGTTCTGAACTTATATAATTATAAACATCAATTTCCAATTTTTTAATTTCTAATCTACTTTTGCGTGAAAGATACAACACCGCCAGTTTTATATTAGCTTATTCTGTTATGTTGATGTTGTAATTTTTAACCGGCTTCAAAAAGCAGGAGGTTCTCAATTTAACTGTATGTTTTTTTTATAACTCCGGGATTTGTGAATCCATTTTGATGATTCTTTTTTGTTGGAAAGAGGCTATTTATTCCAGAGATAAGAGGGTATTGGTTCCATTTAAATTTGAAGAAAATATTCCACCTTAAAGGGTGACAAACTAAGGGATGTATGACCTTTGGGGAGGGATTTTTTAGTACTCTGTACTGAGATCATTTATGTGTAACAATAAAATTTTATTCGTTCATTCGGTCATTCAGTTTATTCACCTAGTAAAGATTTTAGTTATTTTAAATTAAATTATTTAAGCAAAGTAGCGTGCAGACAAGGTAGTTAAATAAGTCTCCGTACACAAGGAAAGTATAAAGTTACACTGAACTGTACCGTGAAGCTACTCACCTGCCACTACCTGTGCCTCGCAACGAACATTAAGTTCCGCAAAATTATGAACCATTAATTCGGCTCCTGAAGAAAGTTAGTGCGCCCAACAACTTAAATAGAGATGTTGAGTGTAAGGGCTAACACACATTAGGTTAGTAATTAGACATACAAGAATCAATAATTTTACTAAAAATTTTTGATGTAGAGAACTATAATAATATAGTAGCAGTAGAGCTTCTTCTGAAATAGTTCGTTTAGGGAAGTACTGCCACCTTACCTATTTCTGCCGCCAAGCAGTAATGTCAACATAAACAGTAATGTTGACGCTTTTGAAGTGTGTGCTGGAGATTTTTTTTAAAATGTAATGGAATTGCTCTTGATCAGTACCTAGCTCTGGCGCAAAGATAGGATCTACGATGGAATGAGCTCGCCCAAAAGATGCCTATTCAGTCGCACACACGTTAAAGATACTCGGATTGTATGAGTTCGGAAACACAGGGAGTTCCATTCCTGGGATTTGCGCATAATGAAAGATGATAGAAAGCGCTTAGTACGCCTGAAGGGAATATCGACCAAGTAAGGATGATATCCCACCGGACGTCTGGATGTCCGATGGTAAAAGCGGCGGGATGAGCTCATGGAGTACATGGGCACACTCACCGAAATATGTTCTGTAAAAACAGGCACATGGGACTTGTCAACTCATGTCTCAGGGTGACGAGCACAGTGGCAGGTCCCTAAGACCTTTGCGATTTAAAGCTTTGGGTGGCACTGCAAGTGTTATGGATAGATGTGTCGCTTACTAACAGGCTCACGACTTGTTTGTCCCGTCACTTGTTGTTATAAAAAAAAAAAAACTATCTGAACATTGAGTGATTTTGGTTATATCAGACTTAGTTTATTTGTAATAATAATTATAACTTCTTTTTTAAAAAAACCGACTTCAAAAGTTTGTGGAATTATATCTACATATGTGCCAAGTTTCATTGAAATTGGTTAATCCAACAACGGTTTATTTTTTTAAATTTTACGATTCTTCCTGTAATTTGCCACCAATTCGCAAAGTGGTACGTTCACCGTGGCACTCAAAGTTTGCCACAAATTAACCCCGCTGAATGCACTACCGCTGCGAATTTTTGGCCTTAGAAATGGAATGTTTTCTTCAAATATGAATGCGACCCCTAATGAGGTACCCTGTTTCCAACAAAAAAAGAGCCATTGAAACAAAATATGGGAGTAATCACATAACGAAAAAAATGCAGTCGCATTGAGATACTCCTCTTTTTTTAATTCGGTTAAAAATAGATATTTAGGACGCATTTTATATACTGTATACAAAACATAAAAAATAATACTTACAATTTTGACTTAGTACTGAATAAGACAAAGTTGAGAAATTGTTGAGCTATTAACAACTTTCCTGTCCAATGAGTCATATCGTACTGCTATTGCAATAGTGTTGTAACTCAAAATGTGTGAAATTTAACATTATGTCATTACTGATGTAAAATTAAATTCTCTTCACGTCAAAAATACCGTCGTTAGAATATTGTAAGAAATAATCAAAAGATATCTCTTACTTAACTAAGACTTAACTCAAAATGAGACACACTTTATGTGAGCTAGTTCTGGCCAAAATAATCCTTATTCAAAAAATAAGAAATTATTCAGAGAAAAAAACTATTTTTCCGGATTTAAATCGCGTATATTTGTTTTTTCAAACAAACCGACGTTTCGGGTCCTTTACAGGTCCCGTGGTCACGGTTGACTGAGGTGGTACAGTCTTCAACCAGTTATGTCTAATATTGATGCAAACCACCCTATTTTTTCACTATAGTTACAATAGTTATTAATTAAATACCTTATTTTTAATTTTACAAAGAAACATTCCAATTTACGCTACATTAAGTTTTACATGTTATTTTATTGAGTGAATTTTTATTGAGTTCAATTTATTGTTAATTAATAATAGAAATTAGAATAAAGTAAAACATATTAATTAGTACTGCAGTCTTATGCCTGTTTGGGATTTTCCATTAGAGGAATTGGATTGGATAAAAGGATTTTAGGTTTAAAAGCAAAAAATTAGCATTTTTTCTTTTGCATCGTCAAATATTGTTTTTTGAAGTAGAAGGTATTAAAAAAAACACTTTGTAGAAACTCGGTGAACTTGAGTTGGTCTATATTTGCCTTGTATAATTTTTTTAAGTAGATACCATACCTAATGTAAAGTAACATAGATAAATAAAAATTATTGTTGTAGATAAGTCTGTACATACCTTAACAATCGGATACTAAAACCGTTTTACACTTGTCCGGGGCCCAAGCCTTTCTTTACTACCTGTTCTAGAACTAGTAGAACGACGTACCAACTACTTTATGATCTACAATTTACTTAAGATAGGTATGTCTTAGATCTTTAAGATATAAAGATGTTCCAGACTCATTTATGAAGGCAGTTTGTTTAAAAATAGAACTTAAAGTCTTATAAATTCCATGTTCTATGAATTCCGCTAGTTTTATTCGTTTTATCAAAATGGTTTTTGACAAGTATGAAAATTTAACACTGTAACGCCCATACTATGAATCTTATAGTAATTTTTATTGGGAAAAATCCTGATGTTTAATAATGTCGCTCGAGCACATAATTGTGTCAAGCTGAAACTTTCTAGTTTTCTATATAATAAATGAAATTTGAGCTATGATTTTTTTTATCTTAAAATATATATTATAATCGCTCTACTGTCCAAATGCGCTTTACACATTTTATCTTCCCGGAGTCGATATGATGGGATAGTGCAATTATTTGACAATTAGTATGTAATTGTAGTGAATAGTTGAATAACATATACGTTAACATGCCAACTGTGGTATAATAAGCTGGATTTATTTAAAATAAGAACGTAATGTAAATAATCTAAATACAGAGTACTGTATAAAACCGACCTCAAAAATGCGTGGAATTACATCTATTTGCCAAGTTTTATTGCAATCGGTTACCGGAAAGTGCACGAAACCGGATTCATCCCTTAATTGACCACACTAGAGGTGGAATATTTTATTTATAAACAACAAACAACTCTCCAACGAATCATCAAAATAGGTTCATAAAAATCTACCGAGCACTACCAAAAGAGCTTGTCTAGGAAAGTACTGCCATGTTACCTAGCATTACTTAACTACCTCCGTGGCCGAACGGTTACCATGCCGGACTGCCACGCAGAGGTCCCAGGTTCGATTCCCGGGCCGAGAGAAATATTTGTATGACCTACATTTATTTCTCTCGTGAGTTTGGGTGTAATTTGTGGTTGTCTATGTGTGTGTCCATGGCACCCGCGACACAGGGATTCCTAGTGCGGGGCTATGTTGAGTGTGTGCGTTATTATTATTATTATTATTATTATTACTGCGTTCCGGTTTTGAATGGTAAGGTTGCTGGTTATCACAAGTCCCATGTGCCAGTAATATCTTACAGGCACATGGGACTTGTCAACTTATGTCTCAGGGCCCTTCAGATATATGCAATTTAAAGCTCTAAGTGGCACTGCAACTGCTATGGACAGGCGTGTCACTTACCACCAGGCGCACGAGTTATTCGTCCCGTCACTTATATGATAAAAAATCTCAAATTAAAAGTATTAAAGTTTATTGCTTCTTTACTAGGAGCAGGTTTTCTTTGTCTGCGCAAAACCCGAATGAGTTTGTTAAGTACCAGTCGCCCTGGCAATTTCTACCACAAAGCAGCACCGCTGAGAGCCAGTGAAATTACAGACGTATAAGGTACATACATATAAGATCTCATGTTCCACAGCCGGTAACGCATTTGCGATATTACGGACCTTACGTTCATTTGTAGAAACATCTATTAACTTTAATGCTTCATTAAGTAACATGCTGTCTCAAGTTTTGCTCTGATAAAGGTTATATAGTATTATAGTTAAAGACAATTTGAATTTAAGTAGCTTTTCTGAAACTCGATATCGTTATCTCAAACATGTATGGCGGTTATCATTTTACATCTGGAGGATTGTATACTTGTCGTAGTTGCAGTGCCACCCAGAGCTTTAAATCGAAAAGGGCACTGCCTCTACGCCTGTCACCTTCAGATATCAACTTGTGATATCACCAACACCCTTCAAACCGGAACGCAGTAATGCTCACATTCCTGCTTGGCGGCAGAAATACGTAAGGCGGCAGTACTTCCTTAGACGAACTCTTTCACAAGTTTACAGCCTCCATCCCCGATCCTTGGAAGAATTTCGTGTACCGTCTCCCTGTTTATATGGGTCGGTAACTTAATGACTGGTATTTAGATTTACAGTTTTTAGATTTTAGCGATTGTTACAAATAGGACGTAAAACAATTTTGTTATTCATCTCACTGACTCGGAAAGGCTTTCTTTCTCATTAGAAAACTGCGTGCAAAAGCGTTTTTTGCACGCTAGCGTGGAAAAGATTATTGAATTTCGAACTTGACGATGGAGTGTGGTGCACCCATTGACTTACAATTATATGGACGTCGGGTCCGCGCTAAAAAGTGTCCGAACTTATTGGGCGTTAAAATCGTATACAGAGCGTCATTCACGCTTTAGTCTTCGTTTGTTTGACTGACAGCGAAGCAAGCAAAATTAGACAGTACTGCGATGACATTACAATTTGAATTCAACGTTTTAGTTTTTTCATATTCCTTTACATGTCACTACGTTTAAATAGGTTGACTTGGGACATTTTTTTCGTGGTTTTTGTATTAGACCCGTCGTCCATTTATTTGTATGTCAATGGGTGCACCTAACTTTTTCTTTTTATTAAATTATCGATATATATAAGTTCGTCGAAGAACTAAAATAATTTCAATAATCACTTAATCAATACAAGCTTAGAATAATAATGCATAGAATGATAGTTTCATATCAAACGAACTGTCACAAGTGTGGCAAAAATCAAATTCATGTAGGCTAGTTTTAGTAGTAGGTTAATTTTAGGTTTTAGTGAATATTTATATAAAAATACAAGTTGAAACGCGTTACTTCCTTGTGGAATGTGATGTTAGTACCTATTTTATGTTTGTCTGACGTATTTTTACACTCCTTTACCGCACATTTCGTCATTTTTAGCTAAAATTCTTGATCTGTTCGCGGTGCAAGTTGACCTTGAGCACTGAAGGCCCGCCCGCTCGTGTAGGCCCATTGGGCGCCTCAATTTGCCTCACTTAGCGTGTGCGGACTAGGTTTCTATGCGTTATTATTCTAAGAGTACAAGCAAGAATAAAAATTTGTGAGGTGCAAATTCAGAACGCATCCGAAGGTAAACTATTCCTTTTGATTAAAAGTACTGATGTTTATTTCAACTATTTTTCTTTCATCTGCCGTTTTCTTCGCTATTGTATTGTATCTTTTGCTCGGCAGCAAAGATGTTTTGCGTCTCGGTCTTGAGAACCTCGCAACGCGCAGGATTGTACATGTTTTTGAACCACTCGCTTCACTCCTGGTTAAATCTTGGCTTCCTTCACTTGTTCAGGTTTCAATACAAGTACTCGTGTGAAACAACAATTTTCCAGCCTTGCATAACAAATAACTATTTTCAACTCGAAACTCGAAACCAACGCTTCGAGATTTTTACAGGTCCCATGGTCACAGCTGATTTATGACAAAATTAGATTTCCTTCCACATTTCTTTTACCCAAGGCTAAGGCGCTGCATGCCGAGATATACGTCTTCCTAGTTCGACTGCAGAGGCTTCATCTGACTGAAGAGTATATTCCAGATTCCAAAGCCTATGTGTTTAAGTTCTTCAGCATTACCTTGTTATGATGATATGACTCATGACATTAATTTATTCTTTAAATAAACTTATTATAACTATATAGAATCGATATAATATACCATCTTTATCACCTTGTGGTTCGTCCCCTTTACTTGTGTACTCGTATATAATTTTTCACACAATCTAAACAGAGGAAAAAAAATTATACACTTTCTAGCTTAATTGACTTCGTTAACGTCACATTATACAAAGACTTGCTTTGAAATATTATTCTATCGGAGCAAAAAAAAGAACAAAAAAAAAAGACAAAGAACTAGCGACATGCTAAATATTCATGCGAATTTTAGCGAATTTTCATGGACTTGACTCTGACACTGACGATCAGTCGTATTAAAGAAAGTTTGCAGAATTCATTTTCGTATTTAATAATACTTTTACTAAAACAAATATGCATTACGGCATAATAATTACTTTTTACGTACTCAAAAAGGATTTCTCTGAAATATGTACAAGTAGTGATAGATAATAATATCAATAACGCATACACTCATAATAACCAGAACTACGATCATATACCTAGAGCATAACGCCATAAGATCGGCCGAGGCAAATATAGGGAAAATCTTTTATAGTGCAAGCGGGACCACAATGGATGCAGAAAACCAGGGAATTATGGAAGATAATAGGGGAAGCCTACGTCGAGAAGGCGATTACTACTGTTGCTAGCTAATAAGATATATAAATGTAATTAATAGCAGCTAATAGCACAACTAATAACAAGTAAATGTAACTAATAATATATGTGTTGAATAGCACTGTAGCACTGTTGAATAGATTGTTATTTATGTCCGTATAGTATCCTTTTTTATGGATTGTTCTGACCATTCCCACTTTTAATTTATCTGGATAAGTATTACTGACAATGCACTGGTTGATTAAATGTGTTAAAACTGGAATTATTTGGATTTCTATAAATTTCATGTCTTTTGCTCTAATTTTGTCTTTTTTCATTAACATTGCTGATGATTTTATGTAATATTTTATCATTAATTTTATTAAGTTTTAATGAAACATTAGGTAATTTTTTAAATGTTGGATTTAAATGGCAAACTTGTGAAGGACATTGCCACTGTCACCCTGAGATTATGTAAGTTGAAAAGCCTCATGTGCCTGTAATTTCTTCAGCACCATGTCACCCTTGAAAACCCGAACGCAGTAATGCGCAATACATGTTCATTATCACAATTTCAGATATTTTGCGGTTCTACCCAGAATTCTTTGTTCTTTGTTGTAGGGAAATAAAAGTGATTCTTTTATGGGGAACTGTATACGTTTTTACAGTAATATTCCGGAGAATATATTAAGACTATCACTTCCTAAGTTTAAAACTTACATTAAAAGTCTTTTAATTGAAAAGTCATACAATTTAAGAGTATGTTTTAGATAAAGAAGTATGGAAAGACAACAAGAGTCTAGATTCCACACAATTATGATTGAAAATGTATAGCATTTAAGTTTATTTGTAAAGAGCAATCCCTAGAGCTTCTTGCTCTTTCTTCTCGGGGAGATCAGCGTAGTGAACGAGCAGTAGCTTAAAAATTAGCTTAAAAAAATGACGTTTTCAAGCGTAAAAATTTTACCTATGGAATAAATTATTATTTGACTTTGACTTTGCCTTTGATTATTGTAGTTTTGTAAAGAAAAAAGATTTGTCATGGCTTTGAAGGCAAAAATCATAAAATAGTGCTCTGTTTATATCTTTACTTAGTGTACAATTCTACCACTTAATGCATATTGTAAGAAATGTGTTTTCTCAATATTAACTTTATTGAGTATTACGATGTTTTACCACTATGATATTCAATTCTTTTTTGTGCAATCACTCCCGTTTGTTTATTAACACAAAGATCGAAGAGCAAGAAAC
Source organism: Hyposmocoma kahamanoa (assembly GCF_003589595.1). NCBI lineage: Eukaryota > Metazoa > Arthropoda > Insecta > Lepidoptera > Cosmopterigidae > Hyposmocoma > Hyposmocoma kahamanoa. The sequence goes on from NW_020654289.1 coordinate 19,252,721, forward strand.
ATTGAATGAAACCGGAACAGTTGCTTCAGCAGTACCAAGCACAAGTCCGGTCGTGTGTGGAGTACTGCTGCCACTTATGGGGTTACTCTGCTACGCACCAACCGGCCACCTCGACTTCAACCGACAAACGTGCTAAGAGGCTTATAGGTGATCTGGAATTAGTAAAGTTGCCTGCTTATCGGTATTCTACAGGATGTATCACGGAGAGTGTGCGAGGGAATTACACTTCCATCTCACTTTCTATCAAGTGAGATGGAAGCCAAATGCGCACTTATTTTTCAATAAAAAAAAAATTTAAAAAAACCTGGGGGAATTAAAAGAAGAGTGATGCGAATGAAGCTTCATAGTTGGCACTGTCTTCAGATTTGGTCGAGTATCACTTGTTTGATAGTAATTGTTTCGGACGGATGTCGGACGGAGGATGGGAGTAAGCCCCCTGCAACAAGCACATAGAAAAACTCGTAAGGTCCGCTGGTTCGTTCCGTAACTCAATTAGGAGAGCATCAGCCACGATATGCTGAAGGCGGTGGTTCGAATCCAGTCGAATCGAAGGAATTTTTCTTAGTGTTCGATCTTTGTATTAATAATAACATATTTTTTGTTAACAATTTTATCTACAAAAACTGAGCACGTTAAAGTACTTCGTGCTTTAATTAAATAAAAAGTAATATCTCTCAAGTTGCTCTTGTTTTCTTACGTAACAACGCAGTTCTGTAATATCCACAGTGTGCATGCGGTTTTAATTAGACTTAAGGCTCAAAGCGAGAGAGCGAAACAACTTGGCTGTACGATTAAAAATTCCCTCTTTAAAAAATATAAATATTTTTTATCTCTATGGAATTTCACTTCTGAATATTAAAAATATAATTTAATTTTAGAACGAGGCAAGTTTTAAACCATTTTCATTGCATTTGAAAAATTGTCGATGCAAATATTATATCAATCCAGCGGACTTTAATAGAAATAAACTTCGTTATTTGAGAGACTACCGACATAGAGAAAGAAATAAATTGGAGGAGGCCTATATCTCTAGCACTGCAATAACATGGTGATGATTGCATTTTGCTTTGGGGTAATGCCGCCGATATCAACAGAATCTTTGTCCTGCAGAAACGTGCAGTTAGGGCAATTTACAATCTGGGCCCCAAAGTATCTTTGAGAGATAAGTTTAAGGAAATTAACATTCTTACACTAGCCTCACAGTACATTTATGAGAATGTAATTTATGTTAAAAGGAATAGTAATTTATTTATGAAAAATAGTGACAGACATAACATTAATACGAGGAATAGAAATAAACTTCTAAACCTTTTCTTGATAGTCGTCTTCACAAAGTCAAAAAATCATTTAAGGGGCAATGTGTACGCTTCTATAACAAGATTCCGGTTGATATACAAAATTTGCCTTACACGAGGTTTAAAACTATAGTGAAACAAAAACTTTATACTAAAGGTTATTATACAACTTCTGCGTACTTGGATGACAAAAATCCGTGGTAGTAACCCGTTTAGCTCATGGAGGTAGTCTCGATCTCTGATGTTTCAAATAAAAAAAAAAAATATTGTAAATGTTATTTACAAAGAGCAACCCCTAGAGTTTCTTGCTCATTCTTCTCAGGGGAATCTGCCTTACGAATGAGCGGTAGAGTTTAATATTGTGACGATTTCAAGTGTAATAATGCTTACCTATGAAATAAAGATTATTTTGAATTGAATTTGAATGATGATGACGAAATACAAAATGAAATGAAATGAAGTAAAACTCGTTTAATATTACTTTTCTGTATATGAATACTCGGTTTGTGTTACTGGTATTTCTTTTAAAAACATCGGCAAAACAAACACAATTTTGCTAAAAAAAATTAGTAAGGTATTGTAAAATTGAGGCGAAGTTAACGCGAAAATCTCTCGATTTTCTATGATATTTTAATTAAATGTGTCTAATAATATGAACACGTAGATAGGTATATTAAAACACACATTTTGTGTACGTATTAACCATACATTCTAACATAATATATTTTTCAACACGATTCTCTTTATTAGCTTTCAATTTCAAAGTTACCAAAACTGCCACTATGTGCTTGGAAAGTAAAAAAGTTAAACAGAGTTTTGACACGAAAATAAATTCTTTATAACTTGGTACGTGAATATAATAATTTTGCTTCGCAGCTTACGCCTCAACGTTTCGATTCGTTTTACCGTAAATTCAAGAAAGCACTTTATTTATTTGTAGCCCTACTTTTTTACGGTTCAGGCAGACACTTAACAATATAATATACGCAAAATACCGATTCCCTGCTAAGTGCTGAAATCTTTATAATTTTTTAACCATAGATCCAAAAAGCGGGGCGTTATTTCTTTAAAGCCATTGTCTGTGTCTGTCTATATGTCTTTGATGGTGTACACCATGTGTGATGAAGTATTTATTATACAGGATATATCACGGAGAGGGAATGCATAATTTGATTCCGACCTCCCCTTTCCATGAAGCGTTTCGCTGCCACATTTATATGGCGAGCGGTTAGGGAGTGGAATTCCCTGCCTGCAGACTTATTCCCCGAACGCTATAACTAGGACTTTTCACGGCGAGAGTGAATAGGCATTATTTAAGTGTGCATGCTACAATTTTGACCTTATCGTCACTTCCCATCAGACAAGATGGCGGTCAAAGGTGCACAATTTTTGTTATTAAAAAAAATACCTTATTTGTTTATTCGATAAATACAGCAAACACCAAACTCGCGTTACCGCGCGCTGTTCGGTTTCTCGATGCAAGCCAAACAGGCAAATCCGCAAGGAAACCGTCCAGAATAAGGTCATATTAATTATTTCAACTATTTATTTGGCTTCATATGCGGTCAGTCACATTTGTCAGAGTTTGCATGTTGTCTCAAATATTTTTTCAAGTACATCAAACACTCAAAGCGTTTTTTAAAGCAAATTTAATCGAGGTGATTCTTATTCTTAGTGACGTTTGATAATTGTTTTTTATGATATCAAGTGACGGCACGAACAAGTCGTGCGCCTGGTGGTAAACGACACGCATATCCATAACAGTTGCAGTGTCAAACACAGTTTTAGATCGCAAATATGAGCCTGGCTCCCTTGTACCTGGTAGTTTCGCTAGCACTCATACCACATACACGATACATAATGCATATAGTGTCATCAGGTCATATCGCTCCTGGTGGTTAACGCGGGAAGTATTTTTTCATTATCTATTAGTTCATTCTTTCTATTGGGTTCATTATTTCTTAAAACATGTTTTGAAGTACGCTGCCTTTGCTAAATATATTTCGGGTTTCTGAAAAATAGTATTGTAATATAAAAAGGAGATGCCAGCGCTATCTATTGATAATCCCCATTTTCATGGTTATGCAAAGCAAAAATATTCACAGTGATTAGACCACAGACCATATAAATTGTGGATTAGACCGACCGAGACCCATACCGGAATGCACACCCACATTACTGCTTGCCGGCAGAAATAGGTATGGTGGATGGCAGCACTTCACTGGACTCTTTAACAAGGTGCTCTACTGCCGTAAGCCCATAGCAGTTGCAGTGCCACTCAGAGCGTTAAATCGTAAAGATCTGAGGGACATAGCCACTGCGCCTGTCACCCTGAGTTACATGGACAGGCGTGTCGCTTACCACCAGACACACGACTTGTTCCTTCCGTCACTTTATTATAAAAAAAACGTAAGTTGAAAAGTCCCATGCGCCAGCAATTTCACCAGCAGCACCCTTAACTCTTTAAAACCGGAACGCAGCCATACTCACATTCGTGCTTGGCGGCAGAAATAGGTAAGGTGTGTGGCAACGCTTCCCTGGACGAACTCTTTCACAATGTGCTCTACTGCTACTAATTACTGTTCAAAGTTCGTCAGATAATCTAACTTCCACTTATGCGACCGATTTAAAATTTTAGTATAAATATGGAAACCGATGACGTCACAACAATGTTATGATATCTTATTCATAAACCTTTACCTGACGCAGCAATCAGGACTGTAGAACTACCGTGTTTGGTCTCATTAAATTAGATAGAGCGGTGTGCGGTTATAGAACTAGATAAAGGCTGACATCATAACTATGTGTGTTTTCTATTCAAATGCTGTAATAGTTCCCAATATATGAAGACTGATCGGAATTGTAGGAAGCTAAGCTAAACGGAACACAAAGTGCTTTGTCGGTGTTTTGTTTGTGTTGATGACAAACGGCCGCCCTTATTTATTCTGGAGTCGGTCCCTCCGAAGAGACCCAGGCTATCAGGGTTGGCACTTGTTTTCATTGAAACTTTTAAAAATCTTATAGGACACATTTGATCACGTGATGATAAATGATTAAATGATGATATAGGCAAGGATGGTGGTTGCTTGTCTAGAAAGACAGTAATACTTACAAAGAGGAAATTATCTGTAACTAGAGAAATCAAAACTCATGCATTTTTGTATTTGGTTTTTCAACGACTTTTTAGTCGTAGCGCCATCTATGAGAAATCTTTGACAGATTTATCACCCAGTTAGTACCTTTACAGCTACCAGTCCTGGCGAGAGATGGCGCTATTCACTGTATTAATTAATTTTTTATTGAATTGATATTCAATAATTTTTTGTGAAATTACTCCACTAGTTTGTTATAATTATTAATACAAAGATTCCTTCGATCCGGTCGAATTCGAACCGACGTCTTCTTGCATACCGTGGCAGACGCTATACCAACTAAGCCACGGAACGAACCAACGGACCTCACGAATTTTTCTATGTGCTTGCGTCGTGTCTTTGTATTTGGTTTTTCAACGACTTTTTAGTCGTACCGCCATCTATGAGAAATCTTTGACAGATTTATCACCCAGTTAGTACCTTTATGCATTTTTATATGCATTTTTGGCATGTTATTAAATATGAGAGTGTGCATACAAGCTGAAATAAAGAGTTAGGATTTAGATGGGTTACCTAAATAGCTAGGATAGCTAACGAATAATAATATTTTGAATTGTTTGATTAGAATGTGGTCATGGTCTGTCCTTTTAGATAGATTTTTGGCAGACTAAAGCCACAGCCTTCTCGGTGTTTTGCTTGTTGGTAAGGTGTAAGGTAGTAGCTTCAAGGCAGTGTGTGACTAGCCTATAGTAAAGACTGATCATTTATGTAAGTTACCTGTCATAGGTAGGGCACCAGCTAGGGATGTTCCTTTCCTTTCCTTTTCTTTTTCTTTTCCTTTCCCTTCAGTTGTGAGGAAGAGGGATGTAGTCTAGGCTCTACTCTATGAGTTGAAGTACTGGCTGAATGATTTGATATAGATTTGTGTTTAGAATGTATTTAACAAATTAGTTTATATTTAAAAGTATCTCTCGCTGACCTGAGCTACGTCCTACGCTATAGTAAACAGAATTGCTCGTTTTTGCAACACAAATATGGTTTGTATATCTGCCGCTTTACCCCACAGATAATCCCGTAGGACATTGTACTGTGGAAGTAACTAAAGTAAACTAGTCTAGCAGTAACAACATCGGTAAGCTCACGTATTCTGCGGATTGCGTATGCAGCAGAACTAAATCTGCTGGCCAAGGAAGATATAATTGGATCCCCGCCTACGTCTAGTTTCAAAGAGTTAAAAAGAGAATAATGGACTATCCAGCAGGTAAGCAGGTACTTAAAAACGAATAAAATGAAAATTCGTCCAGGGAAGTACTGCCACCTTGCCTATTTTTGCCGCCAAGCAATAATATGAGCATTACTGCATTCCGATTTTGAAGGATAACGGCTCTGGTGAAATTACAGACACATGGGACTTGTCAACTTATGTCTCATGGTGACGCAATGCCTCTACCATGAGATTACAGTGACAGTTATCGCTCGCGACCGCGTAAAATGCTTGTATACAAAATGTTGTTTCTTTTTTTGACCGCTTGGTGTACTATATAATTTACCATACAAAATTGTGAAGTAATTTACGTCGCTAGCGACAACTGTCACAGTAAACTCGTGGTAGGGGCACAGGCCTCTTTTACCTCGCCACCGTCCGTATCGCAGTCGCCACCGCGCCACCAATCATTGTTGTGAGCTTTTTTCCCTTTGAGACTTTCTTGTATATCAAAGGACGAACGATGAGGGTGGAACTAAATTGTAAGCTTCCTGCTTATTAGTTTCGATTCAATTCTATGAAGAAGCAGCCCTGACCACATACAACTGAACTCTGTTTGTTCCCACTGCCAAGTTATAAGTATTAGCACTGCAGAGAGTTTTGAAAGCTGCATCTAATGTCATTGAATTCGAATTCAAAATCAACAACCTCAAGTCTTTTCTCTTGCTATCATTCTTAATAATCGTATGAGAATCTTAAAATGTAATTTCATAATTATATTGACTTTTTGTAGGTAAGTAATGGGTTGGCCAAAACGACAGCACGATTTTTCAACTAGCTACTTTAAACAAGAAAACAACTTTTTTCTTTTAAAAGTGTTATTTTGTCTATGGTCAGTTAAAAAATAATATGTTCGCGCGCATTGTAAGAATAGGCGGGAAAGTTTTAAATTCAGATTCATGAAAAACCCCAGAACTGGTGATTCGTAAGGCTAACCAGCATTCAGAGCAGTGCGGATTTATCTGCGGACCGTCCGCGCGAAGCACCGGAGCGCAGTAACACGTGTGGCGTTAAACATCGTTTTACAGTGACGCGGATTGCTCCGTACGGAACACGCTCCGCGTGAACTCCGCATTCGTCACCCGTGCATTCAGTGGAGGCGACTATCTTCCATGAATATCTGCAGAAAATCAAGTACTCGATTCAAAGTACTGCGGTTTTTACGCAAGCGTTTGGCCCGCAAGCGGACAATGCATACGGGACGCTGTGTACACACAGCTGTGAAACCAGCGTAAGGGTGTCGCATTTCATTAAAACTAATAAGAGTTATATTGCAATGTGTTGCCATATCCGCCGTATTCGCCCAACATTAGCCCTCATAGATTTTCACTGGTTTAATTTTTTTTTTAAATCTTTGAATGGATACGACTTTAATAACAAGAGACTATTGAACGACTTTAGGTATGCTGCCTCCGTGGCCGAACGGTTACCATGACGGACTGCCACGCAGAGGTCCCAGGTTCGATTCCCGGACCGGGAAAAATATTTGTATGGCCTACATTTATTTCTCTCCTGAGTTTGGGTGTAATTTGTGGTTGCCTATGTGTGTGTCCAAGTCACCCGCGACCCAGGGTTACCCTCGTGCGGGGTTATGTTGAGTGTGTGTGTGTATTATTATTATTATTATTGATGTCGCTGTCGCTGTCGCTGTCGTTGTCGATGTTGTTATTATAATAATTATTATTATGTCCATTTGCTGCTTGCAATGAAAAGGATTCTCGAAATACATTGTGTTACGTGTATCTTATCAATTTGAGCATTGGTTTAAGACGTACTTTAGTTAAGTGCAAGTGGATGTTAGAACTGTATTTTATAAGTAAAGGAGTTTGAATTTCAATACTTTTGCAATTAAAGTTTAATATTTACTTTCTAAATGTTTTTAATTTATATTTTGATATCACACGGACTTTTTGGTTAATCTAACAAATAAATGATTCCCGTGGATTTATTCTTTTAATAAAGGCGCTTTGAGAATATATGTTTATTTTATTATAAAACAAATTTAAATGCAACGTCGAAAACATGTTACTTTTCTATTTTAGAACAGTTTTTAATAATTACTCCTTCCCGCCAAATCTCACTCTCTCGTGAATTTCAAATTAAATTTCGCACAAAAATTCCGAAAATGTCGGAAGTGCAAGCCCGGATTCGAACGCAAGACTCTGTGCTTAAGAGGCCTTAAACCATTAGGCTACCACGGCTGTCACATCAAACTAGAAAAGTAAATGTTATACAGTATAAGAAGAGTTATTTCAAACAACAGAAAACGCAAATTGTGAAATAAAGGTCTATTGTCTACAAAAAATGACCGGAGAAGACTTTTCAAACATAAGATTTGTTTGAGCTGCAAATCAGTTAGCAATCGTATTTCATTATTTTGGTTAAACGGCGTGGAGATGTCAGAATAATGAATTACCATCGGGTGATGAAAAACACCTCCTCTCCGCTCCGATGGAATATAATGGGCCTAAAAATCCGCGCGAGATTTGCCGCAGTCTGCGAATCATGAAACGGTACGGACGCATGTTTAGGTGCTACGAATAAAAACACATCTATGAAAATTATATAAACATATACATAAAGATGTAAGATAAAGCCGTAGTAGCCTAAGGGCGCATTTATAGATACGACACGAATGTTATCGCACTCACCCGACGCGGTCGAAGAGCGTAGTCCGCGTTGCGGCCGCGCAGTGACCGCGTGCGTCTAACTGTCATGGCAAAGTACGCTCTATTTGTTTAGCTTTTACGTTTTTACTTAAATGAGCGTTCCGGGCACGAACTTACTTACTTACTTTTATTCAGAGGAATTAAAATGTTGTTGCCTAGTAAATAGAATTCAGATTCGGCATTAATGTACATAAAGGCGCGGTAACTGGGAGGTCGGCAGCCGTGCGAAAACTTTCTCCTCGTGTAACTGGGCGCTAATGGTTCGATCTACCGCCTCTCAAGCAGAGGCCGTGGGTTCGAATCCCGGCTGTAACTTCTGAGTTTCTGTTTTATGTACAAAATGTAACACTGTCACTGCGCCCGCACCCTGAGAAATAAATTGACAGGTCCTATGCGTCTGTAACGTTACCACCTTTCATAACCGAAACGTAATAATGCTCTCATTACTACTTGGCGGCACAAATAGGTAAGGTGACAGTACTTTCCTGGACGAACACTTTTACAAGAAGCTGCACTGCTACCAAAGTGCTTTAAATTTTTCTCTGTTTAGTAGCAATATCTCTCGCTAACCTGCACGTACAAAAGGTAAACTTGTTAAAGATTATTAAATTAGATTTTGTAGTATTCCTGTTAAGTTGTGTTGCAGGTAGCCCAAAGAAAAATGGAATGCGCCATGTTGGGTGCCAACCATAAGCCGGTGGAGCAGAAGAGTGCTGGTGTGGAGACCAAGGACCGGTACCAGAACCGTCGGCCCTCACAAGGCCAGATGAAAAGGACGATATAGTCAAGGTAACCAAAAAGACTTGTATGCAAATGGCCCGAGACCGAAGAGAATGACATGCAAATGAGGAGGCCTGCACTCAGCAGTGGGTGACTAAAGGCTGAAGAAGATTCCTGTTAGGTACTGTTTGTACATTTAGAATAGTCGAGAACATTTTTAAATTTGCTGTAGACATTTTTTTTATTGTACATCAATTTGGGGTTTTATATTCCAAAATTTATACTTAACATTAACAAGTTCAGCTGACGACTTTTTTGTGGCGAACGGAAACCCTACAATCTTTACTAGACTGGTATCCTAGTGTGAGCACAGTAGTATTTGATAGTGTTTAGATCTTTGGATGATATGATGCAAAATTATACCCCTAAAAGTAGTGAACATGATTATAATTTTTTAATAATGGTTATATTTTCGAACTCGCATATATAAATAAGAAAAAAACGCCTGCGTTAAGTGTTGAGCAATGCGCCGATGTGGTTTGATTGCCACTATATTTTGTGAAGGCGCTCAACCTGAACAGACAGAGAATTGAAATAAATTCGCTGCGGTTGCGGTGGCACGCGTAAATCACGTACTTCCCTGACGGTCAGCCATTTGCTTCACTGTATTGTTTGAATGTACTGTACGCGTATGTTATATACCCTAGAACGCAAAAATAATAGGTCTCGTAAAAAACGAGTTACAAAAGGCGTTAGTCTCAACATCGTTTAAGAAATTTGATTAACAGCACACCACTTTTTAGGTTTGTGCTGTTCTTAATTAAAATTAAATAATACACTTTTACGTTTATGTGTACGTTTTTTTAAGTATTCAGAAGTCATAAACACTAATCTACAAATTTTACGATACAATCTCAAATGTTTGAGGAACAATAATAAGTTTTTTACGTGCCTCGTTATTTTTGTGTCCCAGTTTAGTAAGGTCTCGTACAAGACATCTTTATGAATAGAAAAACAATCGTTATTATCATTTCAAATATGTAAAAACGCAGAAAAGAATATTGCATTAGTGTGGAAAAGTGCCACTTTATCGATGTAGAAAGAAAGTCCATAAAACACAACGCGGACAATTCGTTCGGTCGTTCCTCGAACCTGCAAGACGTGAAATGGTCTCCCTCAGTATTTCCTTTGCACTGTGACATAAGGTTCTTCGAAGCGACTCAACAAGGCTCTCAAAGATTAGCAACGAAATCCAAATTTTATAATTTCTTTATCATCAGCCCATTAACTGCCTCCGTGGCTGAACAGTTACCATGCTCGACTGCCACGCGACTGCACCTGGGTTCGTTTTCCTACTTTTGTTTCTCTCGTGAGTTCGGGTGTAATTTGTGGTACGTGTGGTCCATAGCACCCGCGACACTGGTTTTCCCTAGTTTGGGGCTGAGTGTGTTGCGTTCTTATTGTTATTATTTTTACGTCTCGCTGCTGGGCACGGGTGTCTTCTCACGTGAAGGTCACTGTTCCAATGCCAGTTGTGGACTTCAAACTTTTTTGAAAGTTTTCCTCGCAATGTTTTTCTTTACCAAAAAGCTCATGGTAATTTCAAATTAAAACTCAGAGGTACGACCCCGGATTCGATACCACGGATTCTGTTTAAGAGGTGGTAGGTTAAACTATTAAGCTACCACAGGCACTACTTATCATTTAAAAAAAATTAAGAAGCCTACTTTAAAGCTGTACCTAATGAAGTCTCAGTGTTTATAAAGCAATTAAAATAAACATTACTAAGTATTTAAATTAACATATTATATTCAATGAAGTACTAAGTCATTTTCAGGCCGATTGCGTTGTAGCCACGAAGTCGCGTATCGCCAAAATCTCATTCGGATTCCATTTGCGTCCACGCACCCGTGCGTGTTAATCTCTGTTGAATTCTTTATTAACCGAATCAATTAATGGTATATGCAATTTTCATGTTGCGGCTTGGGGTTGCTGACATTGTTACGTAATTTAAATAGTTGGTGCGCGTGACGAAATAAGTATTTAATTTACAGAGGTTTGATTTTTCGATTAAAAAGTTCAATGAGGAATTTTGGCATTTTTATTACTTCATATCACATTTACAATTTCGTAACAGAGCAACGAAGAAATTTGGTAGCGAGTAAATTTTATGTTATGTCTATTGTACATAAGTTTCTAGTACATTACGTACATACGTCGTTTTACCGCAATGACGCCAATTTCTAGCAGTAGTACAGCTCCTTGTGAAAGAGTTCGTCCAGGGTAGTACTACCACCTTAGTTATTTCTGCCGCCAACCAATAATGTTAGCATTACTGCGTTCCGGTTTAGAAGGGTAAGGGTGGTGCTGGTGAAATTACAGGCACATGGGACTTGTCAACTTATGTCTCAGGTTGACGGACGCAGTGGCCGTGCCCCTCAGATCTTTGCAATTTAAAGCTCTGAGTGGCACTGCAACTGCTAAACTGTTATGGATGGGCATGTAGCTTACTATCAGACGCACGACTTGTCCGTCCCGTCACTTGATATTATAAAAAAAACACAAAAAGGCAGTGGAATTGAGAAACCTTTTTTTAACCGACTTCAAAACAAGGAGAAGGTTTTCAATTCGATTGTACTTTTTTATACGTACATATGTATGTTTGAACCGATTTTTCTTTTTTTTTGTTGGAAAGAGGGTACCTCAGTAGCAAACTAGGGGATGAATTCGGTTTCGTGCACTTTCTAGGGTAACCGATTTCAATAAAACTTGGCAAATAGATGTAATTCCACGAATTTTTGAGGTCGGTTATTTAGTACTCTGTACTGAGATTATTTAATAATAATAATAAATAATAACGCACACACTCAACATAGCCCCGCACTAGGAAAACCCTGTGTCGCAGGTGCCATGGACACACACATAGACAACCACAAATTACACCCAAACTCACGAGATAAATAAATGTAGGCCATAAAGTAAGGTTTAAATAAAAGGTAAGGTTAAATTTAAAGTAAGGTTAAAAAGAAAACAAAAATATACAGTTAAATATAAAATTGTTTATATTTAATATATTAAATTAACCATCTTTATTTAAAAATTATATTTATATTATACATTTAGTACTATTTTAAAGAGGTAGGTACTTCGAAATGTTGTCTATTACCTTAAAATATTATGATACATTTAGAACCATTTTCATAAACTTCATTATAATTTTACTATAAGTAACCTGGTAATGCCTCATAAAATACTTCATTATGGTTTGTTTATAGTCATATTTGTAGCATAGTCACATTTTAGCCAAGCAATATTTTTAGTTTTCGGACCTTGTACTGGTTTTGGAACGTCATACGGTGGCTTCCCACTGTGCCTAACTTTGAAGTTGTTAACATGCGGTGGATCCGAGGTGGGCACCTCGGCTACTTCAAATTAGTAAAAGCACCGCAGTGGCGCGACTGTGACATGGATGTGGCCTTTCAACTATGTACGCTTCTAAATATGAAATGTGTGAAAATAAGTCGTGACGTGGCTGCAGCTGAAGCACCATTGAAGCGTTTATAAGTATGTCATTTGAAGGCGCCTTACCACCGTTCACACGGTATAGTATTGCACGTTTTTTTTGCAGTATAAATCTTTACCGAATAAACAGTGGCGCATACATTAGACATAGAACCGTTCATACAGTGTTTGTCCTGCAAAAAATGCACTCAGCTCTATACGTTTATCGAATATGCATCGGTCTTATCAAGAAAATCGAATGAACACGTTGTATGCAGTGGCGCATAGTATTAATGCATCTCATTCACACGGTGTCATACGTTTTTTATCGAATAGTCACCGAACAAGGGGCGTCTATTGAAGTATCTTTGGAAGGACGCGTTATTTTATTAATACAAATAGACTGGCGAATCTTCTGTGGACAACCATTTATTTATTGATATCTTTAGTGGAACAAAGGTCCGTTTTGTGGGACAACACTAAGGAATTGTATAAACCCAACAACCTCTGTCCTTCCGGCGGCAATGCCAATTCTATTATTTAATGCCAATATAAAAGTGCAACAAAGTGTGGATCTATCACACACGTGGTCTCAGGGCGATTGCTGTGTGAATACTGCGGCTATTCGTCTTTTAAACGCATGAAATATATCGTGTGAACACGCCGCTGTCCATCCCTTTGTAATCGAATACATGCAGGACAATGCCCAGTTAACCAAGTTAACGACTGTCCCAAGGCGCGTTGGCGAGAGTTCGCGAGATCAAGGATGTTTGCCGTTACCGCATATAATTTAATATAATAATTTATATGAAAGGAAAAGCCCTAGAAAAAATTGAAAAACTAAAAAAGGCAATTCTACAGACGGTCTAAACATTGCAGACCTGACTCAAATAAACGATTCTCCAAAATCAATAAAGACTGCCAATCGGATTGAAATAAAGGTTCATGCACAATATCGGTAAACAGAGACCGCCCCTGGGAAATCACCGGGCGACGACAAATCTTTCCAGTGATCGTATAAAAATACCTGGGACTAGCAATAAATCCTGTTTATTGCAGACACCGGCCACAACCGTACATGTTTTTTAAGTTGAAAATTATGCACTGCGTTTTAAATGTTGCCCACAATACATTGTGTTACTAGACCGTTTCAGAATTACAAAGTTGGGTAATGAAATTTATTAAGTACACTTTTAAGTTACAATAGGGTTATGTCATAATTACGTTATCATATTGTTAGCATCACCTTTAAATATAAACATTGCTGAATTTCGCGCTTACTACTTCAAGATTGCCATTTTATAAAAAAAATAGTTATTGGTTTGATTCGAGTAAGTACAGGCAAACAAAAAAAAAAAACAAAAATGGCAACACCGACAGCAGCGATTAAAGGGGCATTTAGGGGATTACACAGACGGTGAACGTCTATGCAATCCCCCGAACCGAACGTCAGTTATTACTATATGAAATTCATTAGATATATTCAAAATGAGATGTTGGTGATATCATTATATATTTAAAAACTGCGTCTTAAAATGATATAAATATCATTTATTTTAGGACGTTTTATTTAGAAGCAGTGAGATCTTACCTATTTCTGCCGTCGAGTAATAATGAGATCATTACTGCGTTCCGGTTTTCAAAGGTAAAGCTTCTGGTGAAACTACAGGCACATGGGACTTGACAACTTATGTCTTATTATGTCGGGCACAGTGGTGGTGCCCTACATCTTTGCGTGCTGGCCCGAACCCGGATGGCAGGGATGTGCAACGTTTTCTCATCATCGCGCTGTAGCACTACAAGACTGCGGCTGCCCCGTCAACATCCATCATCGGATTCATAAAAAACGTTAGGAAACTCGTTGAACCGTTAAATCGTTAAACCATAAAGATCTGAGGAGCATTGACACTGTGTAACCCTGACACATAAAGTTGACAAGTCCCATGTGCCTGAGTATTCACCAGCATATGTATCCTTCCAAACCGAAGCGTCGTAATGCTCACTTTACTGCTTGGCAGCAGAAACAGGTGAGGAGCTAAGTAAGCTCTACTGCTACTTAACTAAAGGTGATCTAAAAGTAAAATTCCTGACACAGATTTTGGTAATAGTCGACTACCCTGTGTAAAAACATTTACTCCAGCATAAATGTACGGCGGTCGCTCTTTATGAACTACTTTTTACATGTTACATTTTGTTGTTTTGCTCGTTTTGCGAACACAGGTGTTATAGTAAATTTATATTGCGTGTAACCGCAAATCTGAGTCATGTTTTACGTTATTTTGTGGTTAATAAAACGTTTGTATAAGTGAAATGAAAATGCGTACAAAATCCACCTAACTATATGGAGTTAAGTATGTCTTACTTTACTTCTATTTACTTATACTTACACGTCACGCCCTTTTCCCATCGGGAAAGGCAGAGACCACACCTTCCACTTGTTACAGTCTTGACACACATCTATCGTCTCCAACAAGCATCAACGCTTTATGTACATACTTTCGTCAGTGAATCAATTTTATTCTGGTAAATTCGCCTGGGGTGATCCTTACCAATTTGATATTTTAACGTACCGAGACTCCGTGGCATGTCACGAGTACTTGCTAGGGAAAATGTTAACGGATTGTGACAATTTCAGAGACCGTAACATATGTATGAGTATAATATATTTACATACATATATTTCTAATAAGCTACGACGTGAGGAGCACGTTCTCAGTATTCTCTATAACGTGCTCTATGACTCTCGCACTCCTTCATACCCTACGGATCGTTTGCACTCCTGACCTGCGGTCTCAAATGGATCACCTGCTGAAACCTCCTTTCAGCCGCTCAGAGTATTTTAAATACTGTAGCGCTGGTGAGCGGAGGGGGTGCGTAGAAATTGAGACGCAGACGGAAAGTGCACAAGACGTATATTAGATACACGACGAAATAAAAAGGTATGCGGCTAGGGACCCAGCTTTATGTCTCACTATCGTGAAAGCACACAGTTCAGTGCCAAAACCTTAAAAAGCAGTAATGGGACCGAATCGTCTCAACAACTTGAGTGCCGTTGAGTGACGTTCAGTGCCGTTCAGTGCCGTTCAGTGCCGTTCAGTGCCGTATTAATGCTGTAGTGGCAGTAAGCATCAACAATTCAAAACATATGAGATTACTTATACTATTGGAGTTAACAAAACGATAGCGCGTTTCAGAGTACAACTAACGCCATCTAGCGGTGGCGCGATGGAACTATTGGCGGGTTGAGGTTATAGTTGTTACAATACTCATTTACTGTTAAGGCTGCACAGTTATGGAACGAACTCCTATATATCTATATGCATTTAATTTAAAAAAAAATCCTAATGTGTTTCTAGCTTGTTTTTTTCACCCACTGCGCGGTGTGTGTGCGTCGACTGCTTGCTGAGCCGATCTTGCTATGGCACAAAATTGTGGCGTGTCTGTCACGTGTGGAAAGACAAAAGTATGAGCGGAAATGTGCTCACACTCGGACAAGGACAGAAAATTCTTCCTCCTTTACATATCCTTTACATAAACCGCCTTTCCAACGGATTGCTTACTACAATTTTACGCGGTGTTATACGTTCTTGTCACGTTATAAATGCATGACATGACAAAATGTATATGCCGTCTTAAAGGCCCCGATCCCGATCGCTGCATTAAGTCGTATCATTTCTCCGCGTGACAAAAACCATCGACACTTGTGTTTATGTCACGCGTTTCTATTACAGTCACGAAGTACGGTGCGTTGAGATGTCACAAACGTGGACCCACTCTCTGTTTTGTCAATCTTCTTTCATTCATCCTCTCAACAACCACCTAAGCATCCCTTCTTCTTCGTTTGAAGGGTAAGGTTGCTGATGAAATTACGGGCACATGGGACTTGTCAACTTTATGTCTCAGGGTGACGGGTGAAGGAGCAGTGCTCCTCACATCTTTGTGGTTTAACGCTGAGTGGCACTGTAAGAGTTATGGGTAAGCGTGTCGCTTACTAACAAAACGCACGACTTGTTCGTCTGACGCTTGATATCATAAAAAAAATATTAACACAGTGAACACAGGTTTCTCTTTTACGACTGCGTGGTGCAGGGCCGCTGCTTTAAACGAGTATCCAGAAGGA
Organism: Hyposmocoma kahamanoa; assembly: GCF_003589595.1. Lineage (NCBI taxonomy): Eukaryota > Metazoa > Arthropoda > Insecta > Lepidoptera > Cosmopterigidae > Hyposmocoma > Hyposmocoma kahamanoa. Next base: position 19,269,382 of record NW_020654289.1, read on the forward strand.
GAAGTGACAAGTGGAACAAGGGGACGGATTAAAAAAAAAAAAAGGAGCGCTAGAGAGCGCCCTGAGCGATACCTGCTCGGGACACTTTCCAATCAAGTGAGTTTAAAATTAATTACTAAATTTTTTCCTCAAAGGACATGATAAATAAAATTTTATAATAGACTATACCACAACTGCCCCCGTAGCATGGCTACGAATGATAGTCGCGACGCGAGCGATAAAATTGAATTGAAATAAGCGTGCACTATTGGCTGTCTCTATTATATCGACTTTAGATAGCCAATAGCGCGCGCTTATTTCAATTACATATATCGCGCGCGTCGCGACTATCATGTGTAGCCATGCTACGTGGGCTGAAGTTCTTAAATAATCAATTTTGATAGTTTCCTTGTAGAAATTATTAATTTATTGAAAATTTTGGAAATAATAAATGGACTGAGTACTATTTCAACGGTTCATTGATAATTTTTATGTCATCGTTTTTAGTTTAGTTGTATGAAGGTCCTTACGTTGCGCGTTGCTTTGGCATAGTCCTACCACATTAATGACTGCATTTTTAAACCCATGACATGTTCGAATTGATTTTTGTTCGTCCAGGGAAGTACTGCCACCTTACCTATTTCTGAAGTTCTCGTTTTGAAGGGTAAGGGGACGGGTACAGTCGAAGTGCACCTTAGATCGTTGTTAAGTGGCAATGAAACTGTTAAGGGTAGGCGTGCTCACTTACCACCAAGCGCACTGCCACTACTAAACGTGGTAACTCTCTTGTTTAGTAAAACATAAAATTCAGACACGGAAGTTAGTGAGTTTGCGCAATTTAATTGTCACGGAGCAATGTGAAATTAAGTACGGCCTTTAATAAATGCATTATCTGATGCAAAAACATTTTATAGCTTTGATAAAATGGTGACTTAGCGCTTTGCACTGTTTGACCCCAATTCAGGAAAAGTGAAAGTACGTATCAGTATTGACATCATGTAAAAGTAATTTACATCTAAAAATCAAACTTAATACAATTTTAAACAATATAATTTCATGGATGACTGACCATAATTGAGATATAAATTTCAATAAAACTAAAATAATGGAATTTAGGCCGCATCGAAAAATTCCATTAAATATTAATTTCTCAATAAATGAATTTTAAAATTAGAAAGTGTACACTACGTAGGCTTGACATTGATACTAATTTAAATTAGAAAACGCACGTACAAAAAATAAAATCTTGAAATTGACATATTATATACGACAATTAAAAAGATGTACAAACCAAAACACAGCATCATCATCATCAGTCCATCTCAGTCCACTGCTGGACATAGGCCTCCCCCAATATGCGCCATTTCGCCCGGTCCTCCGTTTGTCGCATCCATTTCCCGCCAGCAACTTTTCGCAGGTCGTCACTCCACCTGGCCGGAGGGCATGCTGCACTACGTTTACGGTCTCCACTCTAGAACTTATTTTCTCCATCGATTATCAGCTTGCTTATTGCCCGAGCTATGTCGGTGACCTTAGTTCTCTGTCGGATAACCTCATTACGAATTTTATCCTTCAGAGAAACTCCGAGCGTAGCCCGGTCCATAGCTCGCTGCGCGACTTTAAATTGGTGGACTAGCCGTATCGTGAGTGTCCACGTCTCGGCTCCGTAAATCATAACAGGCAGGACGCACTGGTTGAAAACCTTTGTTTTGATTTTGTGGTATAGGTGACGAGAAGACTCGACGTGGCTTCCCAAACACTGCCCACCCAAGCTAAATCCTCCTCCTGGCTTCCTTCTCGAAATTATTTCTACCTAACTGCAGAATCTGCCCGAGGTAAGTGTATTCGGAAACAACTTCAAGAAGGTGGCCATTTACGACTATGGATCTTGGGTCAATGTGATCATTGGTCATGACTTTGGTCTTTTCCAAGTTTATGTCGAGACCAATACGTCGCGAGGCGGACGCTAGGCCGTCCAGCATCTGCTGTAGTTCCTCCAGCCACTCCACCATTAAGACTATGTCATCTGCAAATCGCAAGTGTGAGATGTACTCGCCGTTTATGTTAATGCCCATACTTTTCCAGTCCAGCGGCTTAAACATATTCTCCAAATGCGGTGAACAGTTTCGGGAATATGACATCCCCCTGTCTCACTCCTCTGCGTAATTGGATGGGTTTAGACCTATAAAACACAGCCCTTAGTGCATACGCCTACGCGTACTCGTGGCTGACATATGGCGTTATTTTGTGGGGAAACAGCACAGATGCACAAGACTTCCTTATTATTCAAAAAAGTGTGTGCGTATCCTAGCTAACTTAAAAACAACTAAATCACACATACACGTTTGAAAATATTGACTTTGCCGGCGATTTATGTTTTAGAAGTATGCAAATTTGTAAGCCACCACCCTGAACTATATTTAAAATAAGGAGACCAATCTCGGCGCTACCCGTCCTGGTATAAAAATAATTTAATCAGACAGCCATCCAAATTAAAATTAGTGTTAGTGTAGTTCACATGAAATGGCTATTAAGATATATAATATAGTACCTAAGGACATAAAGAACAACTACAAATTTATTAAACTACTAAGAAAAAAATTAATTGACAAATGCTATTATACATTATAAGAATATTTTGAAGATAAACTATTTTTTGAAATTGAATCAACTATTGTACAAATACACTATTTAATCTTACTTTGACAATTTGTAATAATTTCTATATTTTAATTTATCTAATTTCAAATGAAATATAATGAATTGTAATACAACTTTAGATACATATATTTAGAATTCACTTAAAACTTTACATTGCTGTGTTCTTACAGGGTTCATGTTTGATACTGTATGTACTAATTTAAGATCTATATTTAACAACATGTATGCAATAAAACATTTGAATTTGTATGAGTGTTCTGGGTAGTGTATTTCGTTACTCTGAATGTTAGTCTCGTATATTATAGCTTTGGTATCTAATACGCCTCTTAAAATTGGCTCCACCACCCCATTTTCATCATTGGTTAATTAATACCTTTTTGCAACTTCTAATTTTCTATACTACTATTGCTTGGAAAGGAATTGTTGACAAAAATAGAAGTAAATTAATTTGTATCTTTGTCAACCCAGTAAAGGTTAAGTCGTGCAAAATAGCTGCGCTTGTGCTGACTATTTGTTTCATGCAGTTAATTTTCCCACACTACCTATGCATACACCGCCACCACCAAAAATACACCGGACACGTGTTTCGCGTCTCTACGAGGGGCATCCTCAAGTGTTTTTGATTGTTCGATGTTCGGTCAAAGGACACTTTGCTATTGAACGGTGATGGCCTTGAAAGCGCCACCCGGATTAATGGGCGAGCTTGAAGGCTTTTACTTAACACGTTAAAACTAAAACTGAACTAAAAACTAAGTAGCTGGCCTGCGGGCGCCCAAGTGGGCACGGACCTTGGCTCAGGGTGCTACTGAGGACTTCCGTCAGAAGGGCGTGCTTTGCGAGAAAATCTACTAGTGCTGAAATGGGGACCCTACGACCTCGTCGGCGAGGACGGTTGGTACACTACGTGTAGAGTTGGACTAATTAGCGATCTGGTTGGCCTTTAAAGTGGCGAGAGTGAAAGGGTCACCAGAGTCGTTTAGGGCTTCCCTTGGCCGACGGGTCCTACGAATGCCGCGGATGTTTTCCCTGACAGGGACGTAATTGGAAGCAGCCACCACGAGGGGTGTTGAGGAGCAGAGTCGAAGTATTTCCTAGAAGCATGTTTCATGAATTGGGCTGAGGTCGCTCAGAATGATCGCTTAGATCTAAGTCCAAACTCATGGCACCACGATTTCGTTTAACCAAGGTAAAGAACTCTTTTATGGGGAACTGTATACGTTTTTACAATAAGATTCCAGTTTCCGGAGGAAACGATAATCTAATATAATATTAAGATTATCATTTCCTAAGTTTAAAAACTACATTAAAAATATTTTAAATTTCATATTACAAAATCTACACTATGTGTTGGATAAAGATGTTTGGAAAGACGACATGGCTCTGGATTCCACATAAATTTGATTTAAAGTGTATTCCATAGCATTTAAGTTTATTTGAAAAGTGCAATTCCTAGAGTTTCTTGCTCGCTCTTCTTAGGGAAGCCAGCGTAGTGGACGAGCTGTAGCTTAAAAGTGACATTTTCGAGTGTAAATTTGTTTTACCTATGGAATAAATGATTTTTGACTTTGACGGTTGTATTTATACCCCATTAATTACCGTCGTTATAGTTGTAAAATACCCGCAATATAGGTGATGACGTAATATTCATTATTCATTTATTATACATCCTTCATTGCTCTAAAAAAACACAGATGTAATCTGTTTTCGCAAAAATGTGACGTTTTATAAAAAATGTTACCAAGCAGCCTGGCTGCACGGTTATTCTAATTGACATTTATAATACTGCCACTGTCCTGCGTTTTTATTTTGGTGTAACTTTTAATGTGCAATAAATTATAATTTATTTTATTTCATTCCAATAAGGGTCATACTTATCGATTCGAAATCGCATTAAGCTGGACAGGAAAAGCTTTATGTAGTGAACACGTCGGCGGTCTGAGCGGAAAACAACACGTACAATATCTTTTTTCGTTCTTATTACGTGGTTATATACCTTTTTCTGACCGACTCAAGCCAAGTTTTTGCATTAATAAATAAAGTGTGGTGACTTCTTAGCCACAATCTCAGGAGTTGGCCTATGAGGATACGGAACTACTACTTACTGTCCCAGTATGATCAGCTCATATGTGAATTATTTTATTTTATTTATTTTAGTTGCTTTATAAAAAAACTTTCTCCATAAAGATCACTTTGCCAGCACACCATCACTCGTCTAATCTTACTACAATTCCCTCGTCCTCGCACACTCAAATCCCCTCACATAATTACATGCACAATAATGACCCACATACATTATATATACACACACTTGAAAACACACATATACACAAACAAATACTAACAATACTAATACTTAGGATATGAAACTATTTTTCGGGATTTAAATCGCGTATATTTGTTTTTACAAACAAACCGACATTTCGGGACCTTTACAGGTTCCATGGTCACGGTTGACTGCGACAATGGGACCTGTAAAGGGCCCGAAACGAAAACAACGAAACAAAATTACTGTGTTCAGGTTTTGAAGGGAGCTGGTGAAATTGCAGGCACATGGGACTTGTATACTTAGGTCTCAGGGCGAAGGGCACAGTGGCAGTGTCCCTCAGATATTTGCGATTTAAAGTTCTGAGTACCACCGCAAATGTCCCGCCACTTAATATTATAAAAACACGTTTTCTCAGTGATGTTTACCTTCTTCGACGTGTAGGTATTTTTCTTATTTTTCTGATACCTATATCACGATAAATGGATGGATGGATGGATGGATGGATGGATGGATGCGGGCAGCGCAGGACCGATCGTCGTGGAGATCGTTGGGGGAGACCTATGCCCAGCAGTGGGCGTCGTATGGCTGAATTATGATATCACGATATTTTCCTTCACCGAAAAGCACATGGTAAATTCAAAATTAAACATCGCACATAAATTCCGCAAAACTCAGAGCCCGGATTCGAAGTCACAGCCTCGACTTGAGAGGCGGTAGGCCAAACCATTAGACTACCATACCAAATTGAGCTTTAAAGGGGTAGAAATAGCAGGGCCTGACTTGGCTCTAAAGAGGCTACAGTACATCCAAGGTTATAATTTGTCAAACCGTCTATTCTCAGTGCTTGCCATAATGATAGTCCGTATAAAGACCGAACAATAAGGCACGAGGGTACGAAATTATCGTGTCCCGGAAGATCTAAAAAGGGTACGGATGTTGTTTTACATGCGTGAACATGTTTTGTTATCCCGGTGCTGCTGTTCATGGGTATAAAATGGTACTGGGTACAATACGTATGGGTTTTCTGGATAATTTATTGACAAAGAATGCCATTAGGACATCGCTGTTATAAGGGTAATGAAAATGTTTAAAGGAATATTTGAAATTTGATAGTAAATATATCTATCGGAGCCTGTTATCACTTCAAACGTAATATAACAGAATTCGGTTTATTGTTTATGTAATGTCTTGTACAAAACACACAGCTTAAATGGCTAATAGCTTAAATTTGGTGAGTTCGCATAGAGGGTTGCGTTGGCTTCTTTTCAATCTGTTTAATTTAATTTGTCATCAGCCGTGGTCCTTATGTTGACAGGGGATGATTACTGCTTTATAAACGCGCATTGTGGCTTTTGTGCGAGTTATTTGAAAAGTGGAGACGTAAGCGCGGCCACTATCTGCGAACTTGTCGCGTGACATTAAGGCGCTGCGCAGATGGAGCAACTTTGATCATGGAGTTTCGGCAACTCGCAACTAGCAGTTTATGACGTTTTTCATGTAATTTCAAGAAACCGCGCAGACGTAGCAACTTCAGTTGAGAGTTTCGGCAATCGACTACAGTTTTCGATTGCCGAAATCCGTGATTATGACATAAATTCTTAATGGCTGCAACTAGAAACTTGCAAATTTGTACCGGTTGTCTCTAGCTGTCAGTTTCCGCAACCGGCAAACGCAACTCGTAAAGTAACTTAACACCCTCCCCTTACCCCGCAGCGTCAGCCTTGACCGTGGATTTCGAAAGTTTACTTTTAAATTGCGGCAACCGGCAACTAGGCCTTTTAGTTGCTACAACCGGCAACCGTTAATGGAAACTTGTAAAAAGTTGCCAGTTGCGTCAACTAAAGTTGCTCCGTCTGCGGAGCGCATTATAATCCGTTTTAACCTGATATCTCTTTCATACTTTCGAATTTATTACTATAAAACGTGAATAAACGGATTAATGGCAATCAACTGACATTATTATTTACCATCGGTTGTATGAAGAGTGTAGGTAATACAATTGTGTTTTGACAGGTTATGGTAGACCCCTTGCACATCTATTTAGTAGTTATTAATACATTGTCTCACGCGCATAAATGGTGGTATAGTCGTAAAACTTGGGAGTCAGTCAATAGAGGGAGCTCAACAAGTTTGAACATGCTATGTCCTATTTATGTATGTTTTACGGAATACAGTTAAACAGATTTAAAAAGGTCCCGCAGAATAAATTTGGGTACCTAACTTTTCTAAATTGATCTGGCTCGATTTCATTGCTCAAGTACAAGGAATTTCCTATTTTGAGACCAGGTAGTTAGTGTTGTAGTCCGTCATTATTATTATTATTATTTAGAAACCTAAATGAAAAGTACGAATAATCATTTGTTACCAGAGTTTCTTTAAAAGCATATGCGATAATGGTTCTAAGACCGTAAGCCATACAAATTGAAAATTAAACATAATTTAAATGCAATTACACTCTATCCATTTTGTTATTTACCTTTGTAAGGTTATTTAAGGTTACAAAGGAGTTAACATGTTGTTTTTCGTCTTTCGTGTGCGCATTTGTTTTCTGAACAAAGACATTGAACGTAACTCAAAAATGGCGGACACGTGCGAATAAAAGTGACGGTTATATTTTCGAATAAATACCTAATTCCTGACTTTGTATTTAATATAAGGTTCGATAAATTTAAGTTTCGTCATAACTTAATCTAATGCAATACGAAGAATAAAAAAAGGAACTTTAATTATGCAATCTTCATAGTAAAGTTATACATTTTAATTGTAGAACCTAATAATGTAGTCGTAATTACTAAAGTAAGTAAATGAGTACCTGTATTTTAGACTTCAGCTTTAAGAATCTCTCTACGTATGGAGCTAATGGGAATAAAGATAAAAACTTAAAATTTATACCTATTAGTTCCATGCATGGGGCTTTAGGGTTACAATTGTTTCATGTGGAACTGACTACATGGAACTACGGGGAATAAACTCTTCTTTGTGCTTATTTCCTTTATAGTACAGCTTAAAAACAAGTTTTCTATATTTAATAATAATAATAATTTTAACTGCTTCTGTGGCCGAACGGTTACCACTGATTATCACGGACTGCCACGCAGAGGTCCAAGGTTCGATTCCCAGGCCAGGAGAAATATTTGTATGGCCTACATTTATTGCTCTCGTAAGTTTTTGTGTAATTTGTGGTTGTCTATGTGTGTGTCCATGGCACCCGCGACACAGGGTTTCCCTAGTGCGGGGCTATGTTGAGTGTGTGCTATTATTATTATTATTATTATTAGTCAGTTAATTAATAAAGTAATTGATAGTTATATAATACAAATTAGGTTTTTTGTTATGTGAATATGATTATAAAACAACAAAAAAAAATTAAGTTGTTAGGCTCTTTACACTAATGCTGACTTTTCCCGTACTAATACTGTTCATTTTGATTGTCGAGGTCGTGTCGAGTCGATGGACATGAACACTGACTTTAACTGCCTCCGTGGCCGAACGGTTACCATGCCGGACTGCCACGCAGAGGTCCCAGGTTCGATTCCCGGGCCGGGAGAAATGTTTGTATGGCCAACATTTATTTCTCTCGTGAGTTTGGGTGTAATTTGTGATTGTCATGTGCACAGGCACCCGCGACACAGGGTTTCCCTAGTGCGGGGCTATGTTGAGTGTGTGTGCGTTACTTTATTTGAGAATTTATTATTTACAAATGAAATTACAGCCACTTCTATTTAGTTCACTTGATACAAAAAAAAACATTGGTTTATGTAAAATGTCTATTGAATACTGCGGTTTTCTTGTAAAATTTCGAGGTAATGTTTGTGTTTTTTGTCTGTCGTGAAAATTTTTAGGACTCGTGTTTTCACACCGTGTATCCTTAATTTGACTATATATTTCTTTCCAAAGTGGTGGACTCAACACTCACTGTTATGCGAAATCAACGAAAGCCATTTGAGGTTGTATTACTGCTTGGCGGCAGGAACAGGTAAGGTGGCAATACTTCCCTAGACGAACTGTTTCAGAAGAAGCTCTACTGCTGCATAATATTGCCATAATTTTTTAATGTTTTTCACCGAACAGGAAGCTCCTGTGCACGTTCCTAAATCCGACTGACGCCGGTGTGCCGATATCTTTATGCGACATGGAAAAGCGTTATAATTTCCATTGGTAAGTACTTATTACCAATGCATCGCATGTCTCCCGACGTTTTCGCAAATAAAAAAACCCGGTACAGTAAAACAAAAGACAGCACAATTTCAAAGCAGTATTCTAAAACCTGCATTGGTTCCCCTTCGTTTTAAAATGGCCGAGACGTTCCGGAATACGCAAATGCTGTTTTCATGTTCAACCATTTGAAGGGGTACCGTTGTTGTTGGCGTATTACTTATTTATTCCACTCACAGTGAGTATAACTCTACAAATCGACAAGGTAAAAATTTCCAATTTCAACACAATCTGCGTACCTTTAACGTAAGTATATTTTATAACTTTATTGATTCTGCTACCCATAGTCATAATCAACCCACTTCTAACTGAGTGCTTGCCCGCTCAACTTGCCTCAATGTAGATAGCATTCTTACCAGCTAAGCTAGGGATCGAGTCAGCAGTCTTAGGGCTCCAATGGGCTATGCACGCTGTGTGTCTCGATACCGGTAGCCATTATCGGTCCTCTGCGATACTGGTGTTCACACAGTGGCACGTGGCTTCGTATTCCCTGGCGAGACACTACTGGGCAGACAAGGGTCGGGGATGGGCGCTGTAACCGATCATGAATGAATGAAATGTTCTATATTGCACATAAATTTACAATTAAAATACAATACAATAGGTCAAGTATAATGGTAGTAGTAAGTCAATGTGCAACAGGCGGCCTTATTGCTATTTAGCAATTTCTTCCAGGCAACCTTAGGATAGACATTTCGGATATGCAAAAAGGGGTGCAACTAAAGAATATCATCATAAGTACACTACATAATAAGTAATAATAAAAATATATACATATCCGTAGATAGATGTACATATACATACAAATAATAATAATATTATTTATACATACATAACAATAAATACACAATAATATTAAATGCTTATATACTTTTAAAGGAAAGAGAAAAATGAAGTATAAATGTAGGAAATAAATGAAAGGATAGTAGAGGACAGACGAAATTTAGGAGTTGAAGAAGTGATCCTTGACACGTTGTTTGAAAGAATCAAGAGAAGGGGATCGTCGAATCGATTCAGGGAGAGAATTCCACAATCTGATCGCAGAAATGGTAAAAGAATTGGAATAAAAGTTAAAGGTATGAGGTGGCAAGTTTAGTAAGAGAGTATCAGAAGAGCGAAGGGGACGACAGAGTGTAGAACAGTGGAAAGTAAAGCGATCTTTAAGGTAAGAATGATCGACTTTGGTCCATGTAATAAACACCTTTTCAATCTGGATATCACGGACAGCCCTGTATGTAGAGCATGCATTGAGGAGTTGAAACTGGCCGCGCACATCCTACTGCAATGCTCCGGCATGACCAACTACAGGGCAAAGTATCGTGGAGTGCAGAGGTCGCTCCCCGAAGTCTCCAGCAAACCCAAGAGGTCGCTGAGATTCTTGGAGTATTTGTTCTTTTGATAATTACATTATAAATTCCTCACTCATTTTGTTCATTAATGCCATCGTATCATAGTATATAACCAGAAATACAGACGAAATGTCATTTAATTTGTTTGAAAACTATTCTGCCAAATCATTACTGTGACAACTGCGCTCCGATTGGCTAGCCCGAATTCGAAACAATTGACGGGTGTAGTCAATTGTTTAACTTCAAATGCAAAATTGCAAAATTATGAAATGAGATTCCGTTAGTTTTGTAATTAGATGTTTTGCTGTTTTTCCCACACCACCGAATGGAACAGCCCCCATTGTTAGATATATTATCTTTATTACAATAAATACCTACAGAATATTTTTGGAATATACGTAGATGTACACACAGGGCAGTTGTTGGCACTGTACTATTTCAGTGTTCTAATTTGTGATTTCAGCGCAAACGAGAGTTGATATTTAAAAGTGATATAAGGCCCATTTACCTGATGAGTTGCCTGGGATGCATGGTCCTTATTTCGTCTCTATTTCTGGTTATATACACGATGATTAATGCTAACTTCAATAACTAGGCTAACTATTATTATTAGTATTTTACATTCTCGTCTGTCCCACGGCCTGAAAGATAAATTTATATTTTTAAATGAAAGAAGTGGTATTACCGGACACAGCACAGTCGGCTTACCTTTATTATTATATCACCGCGTTGTTTTTCTCTTTACCCAACTAACCACTTGTGTCGTTTCCTTGTCGGAGGCCTGTAATCAACAGTGACCCATATTCAGGAAGTAACGACATAGAAAGTTACTATTATACATTATTGATACAATGGTTGTACAACACATAGAAATAAATCCTTTGCATTGACTCGGATTTCACAAATAATCGATGAATATTATGGTAATAAAAATATCATGTTATTTAATAAAGTGAAATAGGTATAAATAGTTGGTTTGTGTCTGCAGTCTACAGACCTTTGTATTTTTCTTTGAACTTTCTTGCAAATAAAAAATTATTTAGTTTACGAATTTTCGAATGCATATCGTTCAAAGTTGATGACCAAAAGGAGAATTAAGGAATATATTTACATACATACATAAATATCCACAAGTCGACGTGAACACGTTCTGTGCTCTAAAACAGATCTGCTTTAAATTCAACACAACGCGTATCTTATTCTACGCCCACTGGGCATTATTCACAGAATCAGCACGAGACAAAACTCATGCAAATTTTAATACAATTTGCCCACAGCCGATACGTGAATTGTGACAACGTAAAGTTAGAAGTTTATTGTTGTGGAAATGTGATTCATGATGACGTGGCGTATCAAAAAGCCATATTCTCAGTGTAATACGGTCACATCTGGTAAATTATAACTTTTCAGGAGAGAAGTTTAATTTATTAAGGGTTAGTTCTATGAACGAAATTAGTCGCTAACTTTTTTATGTTTAAATATGGGAGTTATATACCCCCAGACACATAATTCGAGCCACCTTGTATGTCATTTTTAAAGAGCTGTAGAGGGGTTGTTTTTCGTACTTGATGACGTCACCAAATTGAATAAAAACATCCAGTCCAGTTTCTATTTCCAAAAAAATATACCATACAAGGTGCCAAGTTAATTCTAACCGGCGGCGGCGGTACTACACGTACAAATACAAAAGTATACAAAGTAACTATCAGATAGGTCCATGCAGTTGTTCCCACAAGGATTCAACTCCAAGAAACTTATCGACAGTTCTGATATTTCTCATACATAATTTTTTTTTTTTGTGAAGGACGTTTTGTAGTTGGCCGTTGATGGCCTTGACTGCGCCCCCGGATAAGAGGGCGAGCTAAAGGCTCATAACACGTAAAATAAACTAAATACTAAACTTAAAACTCAATAGAGTGCCTGAGCGCACCCAAGTGGGCACATACCTCGGCTCAGGGCGCTACTGAGGACTTCCGCCAGAAGGGCGTGCTACAGGAGAGACTATTCCAGTGTACGTGCTGAAATGAGGGACTCTACGACCTCGCCGGCGAGGACGGCTGGTGCGTGTGGAGATGGACTGATTTGCAATTTGATTGGCCTTCAAAGTGGCGATAGTGTTAGGGTCGTTGGGGGCCTTTCCTTGGCCGACCCAAACGGGTCCTACGTACGCGGTGGGGGTGCTCCCTGAGAGGGTCGTAATTGGATCGAGCCACCACGAAGGAGCTCACACATAAATAAGATTCGGTTCAAGTAGTCACCATTCGAGGGAAAATCTTAGCACCGCGATGTAGAAATTAAGTAAAAAGGGTCAATGCCACCTAGCGGATTTTTAGAGGACTATTAGACAAACAAAATTGATTAGTAAAATCCATGGTACAAAAGAGGTTTGTTACAGAGCTAGAATATATATAGGTTTTTTATTATTTTTTATATAGGTATGTCAACTAGTATGATCCAACTTTTACTAAATTGGTACCTAAAGATTTTTTCGTTTTTTTGATAGTTTATTCTAAAATTTACTTGTAAAATGAAAAGTTATGCCGTTGTCACCTCAGGAATAATGATTTTTTGTAATAATAATAATTGTTGTGATTTATTACTAAAATTCCCCCACAACAACAAGCATAAGAGCAAAAGTTTTCATTTTACAAGTAAATTTTAGCAAACTATTAGAAATAACCAAAAAAATCTCCAGGTACCATTTTCGCAAAACTATGATTATGTTGGTTGACACGT
>NW_020654289.1:19297587-19317563 GCF_003589595.1 Hyposmocoma kahamanoa
TTAGAAAAAATATACAATATATTGAGGATATATCCTCAATTTTATTGCATATTTTTTCCACTGATTACATACGTTGTGAAAACATGAGTCTTGAAAATTTTCAAGGAAACCGTATTCAGTAGGTTCTTTACATATACCAATATTTTTTTATGTCAACTGAACTAAATAGAACATGTATACTATACGATATATATTTTTCAATTGGCTTTAAATTTCGTTTGTAAAAAAATTAATTCTGAAATAAAGCCAGTGTCCCTCCCGCACGACCCAAGCAAAATGAACCGTATTAGTACCGGAAAAATTTGAATTCGGGATGAGGTAATACTGTAGTCCAGGCTCTATTCTATGAGTAGAACTACTGGCTGAGTGAATATAGTTTTGTATTTAGAATGTGTTTGAAAAAATGAAATAGAAAGAATAGAACATCTTGAGAGTTGCGAGATGTAACCTAAAAGTGAAAATATGTAAAAACTACAATAAAGCAAGTTTTGAAGATTATCCCAGTTTACATTTACAAAAGTACCTCTCGCTACGCAACACGAGCTACGTCCAAGCTTACAGTACTGACTTTTTCACATGTGAGAAAACGTCTGCTGATATACATTTCAATGCGGGACGGGACTTAAAATTACACGCTCAATGAGTCAGAGGCACCTTATAGCAATCTCGTGGCGAGTTTGACGGTAAGCCGAGACTTGTTTAAGCCGGCTTCATCATAGCTTAGTCGTCTGTGGTCCGCTCGCTACTCGAAGGCTCTCGTAAAGATTAGACGCTTTGACTTCGACCGACTCCGTAATCAGGTACCTGATTGATCATGTCAATGTCTACAAACCTGTTCCTTTTGGATGGATCAAAACTATATTGGATATTGAGAATACCGATGAATGCATAATAATTATGAAACTAAAAAGAAATTGCTTATTAGACTAAACTTGGATTACCGGTCGACGGAGAACTTAGAATGTAAAGCCACAAATGCTATGTAATCAACTTCCTCCGTAGCCGAGTTTCGATTCCCGGGCCGGGAGAAATATTTGTATGGCCTACATTTATTTCTCTCGTGAGTTAGGGTGTAATTTGTGGTTGTGTATGTGTGTGTCCATGGCACTCGCGACACAGGGTTTCCCTAGTGCGGGGCTATGTTGAGTGTGTACGTTATTATTGTTATTATTAATATTATTATAATGAATATTTACTTTATATATCACACATGCTTCAACTAAGGGCCGCGTAATTAAATCATTTCAAATATTTTAACAATACAGTGCAAAAACTTGGTATATTCTGAACAAATCATTGGCAAATGTTGGCTACTTTTACAAAAATCGATATCTTTCTTAGTTTTACACTTTCGAAAGTTGCCATTTTATCATCAACCACCAAACGCTGCTCTATTGAGCATAAACTCATGCAAAATCCGTTGATTTGTTTAGTATTTATTATTTTGTTATCCGGGGGGTCCCTCGTGTTCATTTATTAAAACTCTCTGATCTCTGATCGTCAAACATTTCGGAGAAGATTGGTTTACATAGGAAATTCTTGAATTGTATAGGTATTCATATTATCGGGCAAGTACAAGAAATGTGACCGAAGAAGAAGAAATGACAGAAAATTATTTAATTAGATTCAAGTTGTATTTTTTACTATTATTATAGCATAACAGGCCATGTTATTTATAATAGTGTTGTTGCAAAACTAGCAACGTTAATTTTGAACAACTACAAAACTAGTTATTTTAGGATTACAGTTGCAAAACTCTCTATGTTTAATTTTTAAAAGGAAATAAAGTAAACAGTTTAATATTGTGATTTTGTTTGTTAATATTGTTAATCTCTTTTTGTTACAATCTTCAGATAATCAAAAAAGTACCATTTAAAAATCAGTTTTCGGTTTTTTAATTTATAGCTTTTTTATCCACGTACATAACGCTGTTTGGTAGTAGACTAGTCAATTAATTTGTGCTTACCTATCTCTTTATATAAGATCGTTTATGTTGAGCTTAAGTATTGAAGTACTTAGTGAAGACTCCTTACAGGTACTTAATTTTATTTTGCCAGACGTTTTAATTCCTTCAAGTTCAGCGTCTTACTGTTTATATAAAAACAAAATTAATGAATAGGAAATGAAACTATTTTTCCGGATTTAAATCGCGTATATTTGTTTTTTCAAACAAACCGACGTTTCGGGCCCTTTACAGGTCCCATGGTCACGGTTGACCATGGTAGGTTGGTTGAATAGTTTCATTTCCTATGTGTAACAATCGCGAAAACCTAAGAACTCGATAAAATTAATGAATATTCGAGTAGTTGTAAGGGCGTTTTAGCAAAAACCCACGCTTCTAACGCGTAACATCTGAATTGGCCCTTATACACGTCTGTATGTTTTAATAGCAATTGAGCACCTTGTGGAAGAGTTCGTCTAGGGAAGTACTGCCACCTTACCTATTTCTGCCACCAAGCAATAATGTGAGATAAGGTGCTGATGAAATTATAAGCACATGGGACTTGTAAATTTATGTCGCTACGCGTGCTCAACACCACACAATTCAAAAACCTAACGCTTGTTGAACGCCCGCTGAACGCTCGTCATGTGAACATGCTCTTAGTCTAGCAGTCGATAAGTGTGAATAGGCTGTAAACCGCTAATGTGCCATGACCGGAATCACAGCAATAAAAACACATCCAGTCAGTTCGTTCGGGCCACAAAAATTTATTCCATAGTTAAGTCAAAAGGAAAAGGCTGTAACAAGAAAAGTTATGTAAAAATCAGGTACAATGCTACAAAACACTCCCTACTTAAATAATAGGGGTTAAAGTATGAAATTGCCGATTTGTACTGAAAATCTAAATTGTTTATTTTTTAAATTTTTAACAAATTTATTTAACCAAAATAGTTGCCATTATTATCTATACATTGCTGCCATCTAATGGGAAGGTTATTAATGCCTTTGCGATAGAACTCCGACGATCTAGACTGCACAAACTGTGTGAAAGCATTTTGTACTGCCTCCTGGGAAGAAAACTTCTTGTCACGTAGATAATTGTCCAAATCACGAAAAAAATGGTAGTCCGTTGGAGCAAGGTCTGGTGAATACGGAGGATGACGAATGGTTTCTAACTGCAGTTCCTGAAGGGTCAAAATGGTTTCTCGTGCTGTGTGAGGTCTCGCGTTGTCGTGGAGCAATAATGGTGAAGATCGATTCATGAGTCGGGGCTGTTTTACTGCTAGTTTTGTCAACATGGTTCGGAGTTCGGCACAATAGACAACTGCCGTTATTGCTTGACCAGATCGGAGAAAACTATAGTGAATAACACCATGCTGAGACCACCAAACAGTTACCATTACCTTTTTATTGGTAAGTTTTGCTTTAGGACACTGTTGTGGCATTTGACCTGGGGTCAGCCATTGCATTTTTCTTTTCCGGTTATCATAAAGAATCCACTTTTCATCACATGTTACAATTCGATCCAATATTCCTTCATTTCTGTACCGGTTCAACAAGGCAACACAAGTTTCAACACGCGTTTCTTTCCGCAGATCAGTCAAATCATGAGGCACCCATTTTTCGTATTTTTTTATTTTATTGATTTGACGCAAGTGAGTCAATATTGTGGGTAAGGTAACGTTAAACCATGCCGCTAATTCCTGGGTAGTTTGACTAGAATCGGCTTCCACTATCTCTCTTAATTCATCGTTATTCACCTGTGTGAACTGAACCAGAACGAGCCACGAGGAAGACCGCCCGGTCTTCCTCGTGTCTCGTTCTTTAAGTCGAAATTTCCATCACGAAAGCGTTTAAACCAAAATCGCACGGTGCGTTTATTAGTAGACCCCTCTCCAAACGCAGCATTGATATTGCGGGCTGTTTCTGCCGCGTTAGTTCCGCGTCGGAACTCGTATTCAAAAATCACTCGAATTTTCGCAGTATCCATCTTTCTTGTCTAAATTGAATAACAAAAACAATTGAAAGTCGATATTCAAATGTTTCAAATTAAAAAAAAAAAAATCACAGAAACCATTTGAAAAAAGTTTCATTCGAAAACCTCAAACCATGAAGATTCTATGAAAATTCAAAGAACCTATTGCAATAAAACGGCAATTTCATACTTTAACCCCTAATATTAAAAACGTGAGACAGAGTTACCCGGGAAGGACCGAGTTATACAGTATGACTAGGTTAGATTAGCATTAAAATTGGCACTTGATTTAAGTTACGAACTGGTAAAAGGATCAAAGTTAGATCCGGCCCTCAGATCTTTGCGATTTAAAGCTCTGAGTAGTACTACAGCTGTCATGGATACGCGTGTCGCTTACCACCAGGCGCACGACTTGTTCTTTCCGTCACTGAGTATAAAAACATGCACGTCTCTTCGTTTGGTATTGTTTTTTATTTATTATTTCTTTTTCGTCTTTCTTCTTTTTAACGTCTTCTAGTTAAAAAAAAAAAATTTATTAAATTTAAAACTGTTTATTAGAAATATTAATAACAAGTTATAGTACATTCAAGGTAGAATCTTAAAATTAAACATAATTTTTCCTTTTCTAGCGTTAATATGTAAGGTACAACAATTAGATCAATTACCAGTTTGTGTATGCCTCCTCTGATATTGATCTTTCATAAAAAATCTTTTTAATTTGTTTTTGACTCGTATAGGCTTTTTATCTGTTATTTCATTTATAAGATTTTTTGGTAAGCTATTTAATATCACAGGAAGTTCACACATCCAAACTCTTTTACCATAATTATTGTTATATTTAGGTATATCATACATAGGTAGATGTGATAGTGTACGTAATGAATTCGGTTTAATTTTAACTTTTAACGACTTTATTTTTCCACAATTTTCGGTTATGATTGCTAATTTAACTTTATCAAAGACATTCATTACGTTACAGTACTGATGACCTAGCATTGATGACATGGATATCACTGACATGTGGTTTCAACAAGACGGTGCCACATGTCACACACCCAATGAGACGATCAATTTATTGCAAACCAAATTTGCTGATCGCGTAATTTCCCGAAATTCAGCTGTTAAATGGCCAGCCAGATCGTGTGATTTAACACCACTGGATTATTTTTTGTGGGGCTATCTTAAGGACAGAGTCTATACGGAGCCAATCGAATCGACTACAGCCTTAAAACTCAAAATCCGTGATGTGATAGCCGAAATAGACCCGATATTTTGCCAAAAACTGGTTAAAAATTTTGATGAAAGAATCGACTTCTGTCAGCGTGGTCGTGGTGGACATTTGCCAGATATCATTTTTCATTCATAATTGCCGAACTTTTCTCTTTGTAATACAATAAAAATTTGAATCATCTTCATCTAAATTTGTTGTTTTATTTTGTTTTAGAAAACAAAGTTCTTGTTGATAGTAAAGCTTTTTGACTAAATAGGACAAATATTTCTATATTGCTTATATTTAAGGACATTTTAATTAATTCACATTTCTATAGTGTGTGAACTGAGTGCCCACAAATAAATATGAAATTTACGATAGTGGCTCTACAATCTGGTTTTACAATTTGTGATTTTTACTAAAGTTTGCTGATAAATATTATAAATATTTTAATTAATTTACTAATTTATACGTTTTTCAAATTTGGGAACAATGCAATAATATATAATCATTGCCAAATTACGTTTTGTTCATTGTGTAAATGTTTAAAGAGGTTTTTACTAAATTTCTGTTAACAAAATATAAAACGGCCAACTAAATACTTGCCCAGAAGTGGAAGCTTTGGTGTGAGAACTGAGAGACCGCACCTTAGGTGGTATAGCTTTTTAATATAATGCTTTACAAATTCCAGGATGCGTTTTACAAAATGCTTTACAACTTGTACTAAACAATCCAGTTATTACAACTGGCACAAATCATGTGGGCCCTCAGTCCACCCACACATAACTTAGCCCCGGATCGAACCTTACGAATTTTTCTATGTACTTGTTGCAGATCTTTGTTTAAGGTTTTTAACGACTTTCTTACCGTAGCGCCATCGGTGAGAAATCTATTTCTTCACTAAGCCAGGCTACCTTGGTATAGCGTCTGGTACGTTTGTTCAAATCCAGCTGGATCGAAGGAATTCTGAGTGTTCGTATTAATAATTATAACAAACTATTGGAGTAATTTCACAAATATAATTGAATATCACGATGGTCAAACATCGTGACATTGAATAAACTTATAACATTCAATGAACTTAAAAATTACTAAGAAAATTACTTAAATAGTTTACTAACGTCTCTTACTTAAGGCTTGAACATGTCCAGCACGCTGGCCTAATCACTTTTTAAATGCCTTAATTTCCTCCAACACAGAGGTTTCTTCTCACGACACTTTTTTTAATAATCGTTAATTAATTTAATATATGGCCCTTATTTCGTCTCTATTTCTGGTTATATACTCGATGAGTTTTCCAGATTTTCTAGGAAACAGAAAGAAGGAACTGTGAAGGCGAAACTGAAATAGATAGTGAATAGATAAGATCACTACATCATAAAGAATCTTTTGTATACAGCTTTTGTTTCTCTATAGTTGAACCTCAAACCAAATTTAAGCATAAGTCCCGAGGTGTATGGAATACAGGTACCACTTATGGGATGGTTCTGCTAAATACTGTAGCCTAGAGACGTAGCTCAGGTCACGTAGCGAGAGGTACTTTGTAAATATAAACTGGGATTATCTTCATTACTAGATATTTATTGTGTTTTTCACATATTCACTTATGGAGGCTACTTCTAGATCTGCCAAGATATTCTTCTTTTTTCTATCCTATTTTTTAAAATACATTCTAAATAAAAATCTATATTCATTCACCCAGTACTTCTACTCATAGAGTACATCCTAGCCTAGCCTAGACTACATCCCTCTTCCTCACAACTGAAGGGTTGAACATCCCTAGCTGGTGCCCTACCTATGATAGGCAACTTACATAAGTGATCAGCCTTTACTATAGGCTAGCAACACACTGCTCGGAAGCTACTACCTTACCAACAAGCAAACCACAGAGGAGGCTGTGGCTTTAGTCTGCCAAAAACCTATCTAAAAGGACGGACCATGACCACATCCTAATCAAACAATTCAAAATATAATTATTCGTTAGCTATCTTAGCTATTTAGGTAACCTACCTAAATCCTAACTCTGTATTTCAGCTACCATAGCTCGGCTGAATGTTCCTAACAAATCCTTAAACATCAATACTAGAACTTCCTAAATGCATCACTAAACTATCTTTAACGTGCACGCAGCTACGACGACGGCTTGAGCACCCATCGGGCGATCACTGGGTAATATCAATATGGATCTCCCAGCTGCCTTACTCCTCATCCTGCAGCTATCCACGTTCCATCAGCTTTTCCCACTTTCTTTAAACAAACCAGAACAAACACACAAATAACCCTAACAACGACATTTCCTAACATACATATGATATGGCGATATACCATATGGAGGATTCCTAATAATTAAATAAATATATTTTCCTTGAATGCAGACAGTTCTTGTTCATTTGGGAGAGTGACCACGCACTATGCACACACACAGGACAATATACCCATAAAAAAAGTAAGTAATATCTATCCAAGTCGGTAGTCCATCTTCTCCCATAAGATGGACTACCGACTTGGCATAGAGTAGTACCTAGACTACAATACCAACTGGCCAACTTGGATTCAATTGACAAGCATGTCAAGAGGCTTATAGATGACTCGGATTTGGTAGAGGCGAAGCTGCAGAGCCTTGAACACCACCGTGAGACTGGTTACTTATCGATATTCTACAGGGTGTATCACGGCGAGCGGCTAGGGAGTGGAATTTCCAGCCTACGTATTTATTCCCCGAACGCTATAACTTGGATCTTTTCAAGGCGAAAGTGAATAGGATTATTTAAGTGTGCGTGCTACATCGTCGACCTCATCGTCACATTTTACCAGGTGAGATTGATGTCAAATGCGTACAAATTTATAGTATAAAAAAAACTTAGAATATCAACAGGAATCTTATTATAGAGGCGCGTACATTGCTTATTGAATGAATTTGTAACTTTGTGAAGACAACTGCCAAGACCAGCTAGTTAGTTTTTATTACTCGTATTCATGTTATGTCTACTACTATTTTTCATTAAGTATTACGATTCTTCTTAACATAATAACAATTTTCATAAATGTATTGTTTACTGAGCTACTTCTTAGGGTACTATGAATAAATAATAATATGAAAAAGGTAACGAGCAAAAACAAGATATTTTTAATGTTCTGACGCAGAACGACGAACCAGAAAAAAATATGTCTCTTTTAAAAAGAAACTTAGTAATTTATCTTGGTTGTTAAGCTAGCCTTTTTGTTTCGGCTGTTTTAATTAGTTTTGTTGCCTCCGCTTCATGAGATTTAGAAGTAATAAAATTATTTGTTCTCTCTTTTGCCGTGTATTCGTATAAACCTCCGTTATATATATTTCAACATTATTTTGTAAATCGATGTTGCCAGAAGATTTATTTGTGATGTTTTTTTCTTTATTTACTTCAGAGGGTTTCACCTCTACAGATACATATATCACCCTGAGAGAAATGTTGTTCCTTGTGGAATACTTTCTAAATTAAATACAAGATTGAGCTTAGTAGTGAGCGTTGGGGAAGACTTATATCCAGAGTACTAAAAAAAAACCGTCCTCAAAAGTACGTGGAATTACGTCTATTTGCTAAGTTTTATAAAAATATCCCCTAGTTCGCCACTATACGGGACTTGACACAGGAGATAATAAAAATCGGTTCTCACTACTCAAAGTATATTGAGAGAGAAAAACGCCTTGAATTGGAGAATAGCAAAACCAACCATTACAATAACTGCTCCTTAAGTAAAATTTAGGCGATATTTATAAAATGAATGTTCATGCGTGATCAGCCACCCTTAGAGGTGGATGAATTTCTTCAAAATGAAATGGGACCACTATGGAGGTACCCCCTTTCCAACAAAAAAAAAAAATCATGAAAATCGGTTCACAAATACCGTAGTTATCGCGTAACATACATACAAAAAAACATACAGTCGAATTGAGAGCCTCCTCCGTTTTTTGAAGTCGGTTAATAAAGTTTTAAAACATACTTTGCCTAAAATTTAAGCTCATAAACGACGATGTTGTACAGCAATGTAGCCTCTTTGGATATGGATAGGATGGAGTAGCCAAAATACTGCATATGCTTAACGCAAATATTCCCAAGTCCCAAGTCTGTCGCCTCAAGATACTATTTCTAGCTCTCTTCATTGTCAATTGATAGACGTCTTCTATTGTCGCAAATGTCATGCAGTTATTTGTGATGTTAGTTACGGTTTGTTGGCTTCAGCTATTGAAGAGATAAGTTGGTGTGGTTAAATGATATAATCGTATGACAAAATTCTTTGTTGTATATTGGACCTAATATCATTGAGAGGATAGTAAATTAATGCTGAGCGTTCATAACTAATGAATGTAGTTGAAGGACCTTTGAAAACTCATGAATAACACTTGTTCAAAACTTGATGTGTGAACTTCAAACCGATGTACAGAAAGATAATATTGAATTTCTATTTACAAAAGTTGCAGAACAAAGAAGTTTTTGTTCAGAACAGATTGTACAGACTTCATTTATGACTTTATGTTCGAAATGACCTTGGTAGCTTAACGGTTTGTACTACAGGCGCTGAATGTGGAGATCCCGCGTTCGTGTTCTTGTAAGACCAGTTTGTAAATTACTTTGTATATTGATTCTGATCTGGGTATTCCAGGTGGTGCCTCGGAGTGAATTCCGTTGCTCTGGTTCTCGTAGTATATACATGGGGTATCTATTCATACAAATTAACTTTAGTGCATATTTAAAACTGCAGATGGATAAAATAAAAAATAAGAAATATTTAAGAAGTATTTAACTATTTAAACAAAATTTTATAAATGTTGAAATTACAATTAATTTACAATTATGAAACGTGGTGAAAACATGTAATCTAACTGCCTCCGTGGCCGAACGGTTACCATTTCGGACTGCCAGACAGAGGTCCCAGGTGCGATTTCCGGGCCGTGACAAATATTTCTATACCCAAAATTTTTTTAATTCTCTCGTGAGTTTGGGTATAAATTGTGGTTGTCTATGTGTGTCTACATGGCACCCACGACACAGGGTTTCCCTATTGCTATGTTGCGTGTGTGTGTTATTAATTTGTCGTTGAAAAGATAACAAATCGAAGGTTAGGTTGGTATTTGTTATTGATTTGTTAGTTTGCAATCAATCGTATAGATGGCAATTTTTTAATTAATTCTAGAAACTAACGTTTTAGCACAGACTTTTTATTAAAAATATTAAAAGCACCTGACTCGGCTGCTTTGCGAGTTTATTATATGTTATTGTATACATAATCACCGCCAGAACAATTGCAATAACGCTGACAATAATGTAATAGCTACCATCTGTTGGTCTTTTTGAATGTTATTACAAACGCATCGCGGGTTTACTTGGTACCATCTATTGATCAGCGTTAAGAATAAAAATAAAGGTTCTTTTGTAATTAGATTGGGTATCTGTACTTGTATAGTATTTATTATCTGTGGTATAGGGAATTCCCGGGCTGGGAGAAATATTTGTAATGTTTGTATGGCCTACATTTATTTCTCTCGTGAGTTTGGGTCTAATTTGTGGTTGTTTATATGTGCGTCCATTGCACCCACGATACAGGGTCTTACGTTAAAAAAATGAATCTCTTCCATAGAAATCGATTTTTTATTATTACGATTATTGTTGTTATTTATACCTACCTGTAAGTATTCATTCATATTCATTAAGAGAGAGCATGCTAAAAAAGTTTTGACCTTGACTCCGCCCAAATTTGTGAAACAAATATATGCCTGAAGTTCGCGTGACATGCGACAGAATATGTTGAATTTTGCGCATTAAAAGTACCAAATTCGTTTTAGCGGAATAACTCTAAAACTAAAGGGATTAAAAAAAAATCCGTAGTGACAGTTGTCGATCATGCATAAATATAATTAATTATCTAATTTTTGTCCTAATAACCTGTAGCATTTCGAGGATAAATCGAAAAAAATGTGAAAATTAGAGGTCATTTTGTGATTTTTATCTATCGAGGAAACTTTATTGTTTTATGTTTCTGATTAATATCTATGCTTGAATATACCGTGTAGTTACTAATACAATATTTTGTTTTTAACTTCAAAGTGGATATACCCCTCTAAAATCAAATCGAAGATTAGGAATTTTTCCTCTACTCCCTTTTAATAAAAGCAGTAAATTTTTTTTATACTTCCGATTCCCGTAGCTTCTTTGTACAGCTTTTTACTGTAAGAAAAAAATATAGGGTAATTGCAGAAATGATTAAAGGCTGACATCATTTAATGCCTCATTAACTGTACTACTGTCTTTTACTTCATCCAAGCAAAACTAAAGACAACATTTTAGTTAAAACAGCACTAAAGTTAATGGACGTTAGTGTAATTGGGCCCAAAACTTTGTGTTAAAAGACAAGAAGTAAAGTTTGTGTTTGTTAATGTTTACAAAAGTTTCACTACATTGTAAATTACAACCTGTAACACTCGTAATAATAAGAGAAGTAAGTACATACTCATTATTAAAAACAGCGCACAAAATCCTCTCAAGCTCTAATTTCACTGCAGCTCTACCTTCCAAAACGTGCCAACGTCTTTGTCTTATTTCAAAAATGGTTTTTAAATGAAAGGCGTCCATTTTTCCACAAGCCTCTTTTCCGAGTTTAATGAGGGCCGAGTGTGTACCCGGCAAACACTGTCAACGGAGTCTACGTGCTAAGACTTTGAAATTAGGAACAAATTAGGTTATAAACACAATGATCTATTATGTACACAGAGTTATTTGTATTGTTTGTGTTGAACAATAAAGAAAAAAAGTATTTTTTTAATGAACTAGCTGTTCTTGACAATAGTCTTCACAAAGCACAAATTTATTTAAGAGTCTATACTACCGAGTTCTTAGGTTTTCGCGATTGTTACACATAGAAAATGAAATTATTTTTCCGGATTTAAATCGCGTATATTTGTTTCTTCAAACAAACCAACTTTTCGGGCCCTTTACAGGTCCCATGGTTACGGTTGACTGTGTGAGCCGAGTGACCATGGGACTAGTAAAGGGCCCGAAACGTCGGTTTGTTTAAAAAAACAAATATACTCGATTTATATTTGGAAAAATAGCTTCATTTCCTAAAAAAAATAATTGTTAAATAAGGCCGTTGTCCCTACGGTTTGACCTAAGCAAAATTAACTCTATTAGTACGGGGAAAAATTGAATTGGGCTGAGGTAGCATCTTAATGAAAAATGTATACGCTTCTGTGATAAGATTCCGGTTGAAATTCAAAATTTGTTATTTACCAGGTTTAAGACTATAGTGAAACAAAACCTTTGTACTAAAGGTTTTTTATTATACAGCTTTTGCGTATTTGGAAATCAAAAATCTGTGGTTAGTGACCCGTTTAGCTTCTGCAGGTAATCTCAATCTAAGATGTTTGAAATAAATATTGTAACTGATAAATGTATTCAAATGTATATTTACAAGCAACCCCTAGTTTCTTGCTCATTCTTCTCGACTTGCGAATGAGAGGTAGAGTTTAATCAATATGACGATTGTAACTTTGTGACAAGACAAAATTGTGACAAGTGTAATTTGCTTGCCTACGAAATAAGGAAGATTTGAATTTGAATCTTTTTTTTTAATAATATCAAATGCAGTCAGGCATGAACAAGTTGTGCTCCGGATGGTAAGCGACACGCCTGTCCACAACAGTTGCAGTGTCACTCAGAGCTTTAAATCGCAAAAATCTGAGACGCGTTGTCACTGCGCCCGTCACTTATGTCTCAACATAAGTTGACAAGTTCCATGTGCCTGTAATTTCACCAGCACCCTTACCCTTCCAAACCGAAACGCAGTAGTGCTCACATTACTGCTGCAGAAATAGGCATGGTGGCAAAACTTCCCTGGACGAACCCCTTCACGAGGAGCTCTACTGCTACTAAAAAGTAATGTTATGTGCTATAAAGAGTATTTCATTCATTCAATCATTATTCAGAAGTCCATATTGTTGATGAATATGAGAGTTACTTTATTAGCTGTTACTAGAACTCTACTAAGTATGGGTCTACCCCAGGGCCGACAACTAAGACCGATCTTTTATTTAATTTATTGATTTTGTACAAGGAAGTCCTATACTTTTTCAAACGATGCAAAACAAAAGTGCTAAATAACTTTAAGAAATAAACAAAATGTTCTCCTTTGTGCAACAATGTTCGTTCGTGAAAGAAACTTTGTTTATTTCTTATAATTTTTTTAACTTTCGATGAATTTCGCAGTGTTGGTGATTGCAACAAGCCACTTTGTCCAAGCAGAGTTTTGCGGTCGCTTTCTTGCGCTCATGACGTAAAGGGTTAATTAAAAAGTTGGATTTTTTACAAGCGTAAGGGAAAAGACTTTGAAGGGAGTTTTGACTCTTTACTTAGAATTACAACATTTTATTTAATTCTGGTTTTTCATCTCGACATGGCACTTTGTTCTATGCTTGATTTATGCTTCATAATCTACCCAAAGGTCACACATTATAGTTTCTTTTTTTTATGATAGCATGAGACGGGACGAACAAGTCGTGCGCCCTGTGGTAAGCGACACGCCTGTCCATAACAGTTGCAGTTCCCGTTCAGAGTTTAAAATAGCAAAGACCCGAAGGGCACTGCCATTGTGCCCATCACACATAAGTTGAAAAGTCACACGTGGCTGTAATTTCACCAGCACCCTAAAAATTGAAACGCAGTAATTCAGACATTACTGGTAATGGCAGAAATAGGTAAGGTGGCAGTACTTCCCTAGGCGAATTTTTAAAGCGCCTAAATTTTCTTAAGGAGCAATTATTTTAATGGTTGATTTTGCTATTTCTCCAATTCAAGGCGTTTTTCTCTCAATATTCTTTGAGTACTGAGAACCGATTTTTATTATCTCCAGTGTCAATTCCTGTATAATAGCCAATTTAAGGATATTTCAATAAAACTTAGCAAATAGACGTAATTCCACGTACTTTTGAGGTCGGTTTTTGGTACTCTGTACTGAGGTTGTGGATAGTCGTTTGCCGGATTCGGAACTGACACAAATCGGACGTAACGGCAAACGACATAATGACCATCACCAAAACTCACTTCTTAAAAGCGACCCGTACCTGTGTAGATTATTGTTTTTGTAATAATAAGTGACGGGACGAACAGGTCTTGCGCCTGATGGTAAGCTGTACGCCCGTCCATAGCAGTTGCAGTGCCACTCAGAGCTGTAAGTCGCAAAGATCTGAGGAGCACTGCCACTACGTTCGTCACCCTGAGACACAATTTGACAAGTCTCATGTGCCTGTAATTTCACCAGCACCTTTACCCTTCATAACCGGAACACAGTAACGCTGACATTACTGCTTGGCGGCAGAAATAGATAAGATGGCAGTACTTCCTTTTACGAACTCTTTCACAAGGAGCTCTACTGCTACTAAATAAGAAATAAGATTGTTTTTTGAAAGGTTATGCTAGGCCCAAGTTCAAAAATTAAGTTGGCGCGTAATGTTCATTGGAGGTATCGAAATAATAATAAAGCTTACTCGTAACTGCAACTTTGCACCGTTATTTGAAATGACATTGGGCCTCTGGGATAACATTTCATTCTAATCTTTATTAGAACACTTTATGGTTCACAATAAACCGTTATTTTCAACAGTGGACACGACGAGATTGGATTTAAATTTAAAACAATTCGAAGCTGTAAGTAATTTCCGCCTGAAGTTTATTCAGGAATTATTTTTGATAGCTTGACGTTTCGTGAATGCGCCAAAGTTCGTGCAATTCCAATGATTGAAATTATTGTAAATTCATACGAGAAAATTGTTGAAATAATTTACAAGTTTATGTGTAATAATAAAATGTTAATGACTAAAGAACATTAGAGAAATCATTGTTAAAATAATTCTTTAGTCTTCAGATGTCATAATTACATGTTTGAATTTATTTTAAATTCATTAAATGTACTTATTCAGATTTTCTGTGAAATAACTCCATTAGTTTTGTTATGATTATAAATATAGAGATCGAACATATAGATTTTTTCTTTTTTCTTTTTTTCGTCGACTCAGTCGTTCCCACCGAGTTAACGAAAAAATAAGGAAAAAAAATTTTTCCTGTGTCTTCGATCTTTGTATTAAATTCATAGTCGACCTCCTTGTTTAATAGTTCGTCCAGCGACGTACTGCCATAACTATATATGTCGCCAAGCAGTAGTGTGAGCATTACTATGTTTCGGTTTGGAAGGGTAAGGGTGCTGGAGAAATTACAGGCACATGGGACTTGTCAAGTTAAGTTTCAGAGTGACGGGGGCTGTGATATTGCCCCTAAGATTTTTGCCATTGCCAAGCTCTGAGTGGCTTTGCAAGTGTTATGGATAGGCGTGTCGCTCACCACCAGGCGTATGACTTGTTCATCACTTGGTATTATAAAAAAAGTTTTTCAAATTATACTAAAGGCCTATCTAAATCTGGAAATAAAATCATACTAAAAAGAAACTCAAATGACTAATTAGTATGTAACCGGACTGATATCTACAACTGTCAGTTTCTTACTATTTTAACGTAGAGCGACATCTGCGACCAAAAAAAGATTTTCTGTACCTACATATAGATAGGTCCACAATAAGTTAGTTCACATAATGTCAAATGTAGTGATTCGACCGATTAACTACTTTATTACAAAAAATAATCTCTCTCGAAATATGCCATGCGAGATAGTGGTATAACTGGCAAAAAAAGCTCCCGATATCAGGGATAGATGTCACATTTCATAAAAAAATAATTTGTATCCGAGTTACCGGTTTGTATTAACTCCCTAGTTTCATGTTTTTTGACCCTATGTTGTTACATACCATTGTATAAAATAATTTCCTTTGAACTTTCGTCACGTCGCAAACCCGCGGCACCATTCGGCTTCTCTACTTTATTTTGATATAATAATACACCAAATATATTTTATTCAATTATGTAAAACATAACCTTAAAAACTTCGAACTGGAATAGCTTCCAGACTTCTCAGAACAGTAAATCCAAAACAAAGAACATGGAGCTCTACTGCTACTGATGTGCTACATCGCATATTGAAATTCTTATGGTCATGAAACGAAAATCATGTTTCTCAAATTTCGCATCATGTTTCTTATATGGCAATAAAAAATATGGCAGTGTTATATCTAATACACAAACACCTGTGCTAATAGTTTTCTTAGTTTTCGTAAGATATCACAAGTGTCACTACGCCCCGCGACGTAAAGCCGGGACTCCATTAGCCACAAATTGGCAACAGTGGTGCTTTCGACCACCTCGACCCGATCGAGCGGCCACCTCGACCCGAGGTATAACAAGTGAAGACGCTACCGCAACGGAGGTCGAGGCATGCCGTGACGTGAACCAAATGAGACAGATTCGTGACGAGCCATTTAGTGTCAGTATATGTCCGTAGTCAAAGTTGTAGTCAAAAAAGCCTGTTGGATAGGCTCGATGGCAAGTGAGTAACTGGGTCGGGTTGAGGCAACCTGTTATAGTGTAGGGTGCTCTAATGGAGATGTATGAATTTGCCGCAGTCTGTAGCATGCTCAAGAGGAGGCAACTGGTCACGAGGCCACGCAAGTGCAGCCCTGGCTTAATATGCGCGCTGTTTAACCCTTTATCGACATCTCAATAGTGACGTTCCTGTGAATCCATAGTCTTTTTGCGCAAGAGTGTTGTCAATCGGATATATGTAATAAGACAGTATCAGTTTATCGTTCTATATAAACAGTTAACGAAATTATCTCTATAGCATTTATCAATGCTCTTAATTGTATAATAATAATAATCATTTATTTCAAACAAAGTTCATAGCTGGTTAGTAACAATTATCTTAAAACTATGTTAGAACAAATTATATTTAACATTATAAATGGCAACATTAGAGTGCATATGACACGCATTCCAGTGACTTACTATGAGGCAATCTACCCGCTCCAAAATGATACTCCTCCTCAATATTTTAAATTATGTGGTGAAGTTATAGAAGTCTGGTTAGGGTGTTCTGGGAAGTGCCCCAGAGTGAATTCCGTTGACCTGGTACTAATAGCACAGGGAATGTCCTAGTCTGGCACATTATTATAAATAATGCTTGAATAGGAGAGTGAATACTCTCGCCTTGGAAAGGTCTAAGTGATTTCACCGTTTCTTAAACATATTAAACATGGTAATCACACCTATTACACGGCATGATAGAATTACTCCAACACTTATTCAAAGCAAGCGTAAATACCGCGGTACGGCTTAAAACTTGGCACTCTACCCTTTGCCGTTCGAAGTAAATTTTAATTAGACTC
This sequence comes from Hyposmocoma kahamanoa, assembly GCF_003589595.1. NCBI lineage: Eukaryota > Metazoa > Arthropoda > Insecta > Lepidoptera > Cosmopterigidae > Hyposmocoma > Hyposmocoma kahamanoa. Next base: position 19,315,015 of record NW_020654289.1, read on the forward strand.
ATAAATACTAAGACGCTCGTAGAATGTAAATGTGATCGTTCGTCTTGAAAATACGATTATACACTTTATTACTTCTTCTTGTGATGCGAAAAAGTTTTAAAATGTTTTATTTCCACAGCATAAGCACCTGGAACAAAGGAATAATATTAAATAAGGTATTGTTAGATTAATGAGTAATGAGGATATCCGCAAGGGAATCAGAGTAACCGACATAGCCCTAAAAATTGCAAAACTTAAGTGGCAATGGGTAAGGCACATTGCTCGCAGAACAGATGGCCGATGGGGCCGAAGAGTTCTCGAGTAGCGACCGCGTACCCGTAGACGCGGCGTAGGCAGACCACCCGTAAGGTGGACTGATGACTGGTGGAGGCTGCGAAAATCCGCTGGATGCAAGCGGCGCAGAACAGGTCATTGTGGCATTCTTTGGGGGAGACCCACGTTTAGCATTGTTTGTCTTTTGGCTCAAATGATGATGATAATGATGAAGTATACCTTTCAAAAGCACAAACTCTAGTGTAACATAATGGTGTAGAGGAACTCGAGTCGAAAATTCAGTGGTACGGATAGCCCCGGTGTGGCAACAGACGCTGGTTCGAATCCAATCCGATCGAAAGCATTTTTCTTTGTATTGTTCGATCTTTGTACCAATAATAATAATAATAATAATAATAATGATAAATTAGTGGAGTAAGTTCACAAAAAAAAAATTTATTTATTTTCGTTTTATTTATTTATTACACAGCTATTTTGCATGATACTAAGCAGGCACGGTACGCTGAACATCATGGTTAGAATCCTGTTGAATCGAACGTATTTTTTTACTGTTCATCTTTGTATTTGTAATATATAAGGAGGTCAAGGAGCTGGCTTGTAGGAGAGAGAACTGGAAGCGGCTCCACCGACAAGAGTATAACTCTTAAGTTTGATGATGAATGTAATGTAGTAGTTACTTGCACTTTTCCATTAAAGCACGCGCGCGCCTGTGTGTGTGTGTGCGTGTGCGCGCGAGCATGAGTACGTGCGTGCGAGCGGGCTCGTGCGTGCATGCGTGCGTGTGTGTGTATCCTAGCCGGTTTCGGCTACTACTATTGTTTAGAATTAGACCTACGGTTGTTTGCTCTTTCATGTGCCCTTAGATAGCTACAGTAGCCAATCTGATTGGTAAATGTTCGCAAACAGTGGCGACACGTAAGGACACCGTCAATAAAGTAATAAAAGATGGCTGCAAGTGTTTTAACCTTGAGAACATCACGTTTCGCGTCCAGGTCTGACAGTCTGTGCTCCTCAAATTTTGTCACTTGAGTTTTCACAGAGTGCCTCCACCCAGAAGGGCAACTCGACTGCATCTCCCTCCCTCTAGGTAGGAAGACAGTTTCAGCGATCCTACAGGACGATCTTAAAATCAATCAAGATCTCAAGAATGTCGCCTTCGCTAGCGAAAGGCAACATTCGTGATATTAAGATCGTATCTAGGAAACGTTCGTTTCTAGGAAACGGTATCTTCTCTCACAGACTGAATTTGTGCAAATTTATGATTATAGGAAAACTTTGATGAAGCTTTTAGCAAGTATGCTACGGTCTGACTCGTGACGAGGCTTGCATTTATTGTTATGGATAGCAGTGCGTGTTCGTAGAGGACAATTTTGTCTGCGAAAGGGATTTTCCGTTGAAGATTTTTTTACGTTGTCCAGAAGCTGAAATCGTGCCTTTGGATTGGAAGATCAATTCCTTTAACATAAGATATTATGTGGTTATGTTCAACCTGTCCAAGGACCATTGTTTATTACATCTGAAAGATAGTGAATATGGATTAAGGATAAATGAGTTACTTGTCAAATGCCTTCTCTATGCCGATGATTAAGTCATTCTAGCCTCGTCGACAGAACAACTGTTCTGCAGGAGATGGTTGCGTTATGCATGAAACGTTTGAAGGGAATGAAAGTGAATGTGAATGAAAATGATGGGGGTTGAAAGGGATGAAAAAGTTATTACACTCCGGTGGGAGACAGCGTGATGATAATTTATGTCATTTAAAAGGAATTAATCTTATATAAATATTTTTTGTCACCTATGGTCAGTTTGAATCCTAGTTGAGGCATGAAACATTTTAAAAATCTTTGCATGCAATATTACCTTTAAAAATAAAACAATGTCTTCATGTAGCAAGATATCTTACCTACAATAATTAAAATACTTTCCCGACATATCATATAGCCGTGGTACACCTTGTATATACAGGACAACGTCTGCTTCTGCATCAGCCCTTGGGCTCCAATTCCGCTAATTTTAAATCATCTCAGTTGGCAGGAGGAAAGTAGTGGCTAGCCATCGAGCTATTATTCAGCTACTGATGTTGCATTTCTTTTTTTGATATTTTGCCCTTCAATGGCGACTCAATGGCGTAGTCTACTAATTATATGACATAAAAAACACATTTCATTTGAAGATTAAAATTTAAGATATGCATAGTAATTTCCCTGGTAGTTTTAGTAAGGTAACATGGATCGTTAGTGATTGAGTGAATGAGTGCCATCATTGCCATTTCACTG
>NW_020654289.1:19327563-19422985 GCF_003589595.1 Hyposmocoma kahamanoa
GATTATGAGAATGTTCAATTTAGAAACCCTGGCCTATCGTAGAATTACGAGTGACTTGTATACATTGCACAAAATGGTAGATTTGGTCACATGTTATGGGACAGAATTTGATAGTAGATAGATAAAGTATTTATTTGAGAATCTTGTCCATAGTATTAGTAACAAATTCTCGTTGGACCTAGTGTCGGTAGATTTGATAATAAAATACAAAATGAAAATTATGTCCTGGTATGGAACTGCACCCAATTCTGTAACATTGGGGAGTTCCACCGGCCTATGAGCACACTCAGGAGTCCGCTGGTACTAACCTGGAAGCGGGCTGGCGTCGAGGCGCAGCATTTTCTCATTATAGTATAGAAATGATCCGCGTGCGCCTTTACAAATATCCCCAAAGCGCAGCAACGTCACGGCGGCCCCAACAGCAGCTTGATTTTGTTTTCCTCTCCCGATCGGAAACTGCGTCTTTTCCGAGTCGAGGCGTATAACATTGCGGATGGGCTACCCGATCGGATGCATTTCGATGCGATATAAAATCAGGGCCAAGAACCCTGAATGTTCACATTACTGCTTGGCAGCAGAAATAGGTAAGGTCGTCCATAGTGGTAGTAGCAAATTCTCTTAGGACTAGTTTAGATAACAAAATAAAATAAAAATGTTGCACTGGTGTGAAGATGCACGCAACGTCGGAGAGCCCCATTGGTCTAGACGCGGAGGTCGGCTAGCTTGGAGGCATAACGTCTTCTCGTTATAACGTAGAAGTCATTGCATGCGCCTCTGCAAACATCTTTTTTTATATACGTACCGTAAACGTGCGTATACCCCTCGAAAATGTGCTTTAGTCGCGCGTACGTATCGCGCATGTTGATAAAAGATAGTTTTAATTTTAGTTTTGTTTGTTAATTTCAGTTAGTTTTTTAAATGAACCAACTACATTCATGCGATGCAATGAAATGACGATTGAAATGCGATGTTTGTGTGCATTTGGATCGATTCACTACAGTGCGTGTGAGGCGTGTACACGCACAGATGACGCGCGTTTACGGCGCCGTAAACGTGCGTTCGTGAAACGCGCGTCGTTGGCGCGTATAAAATACGCCGTGTGCATAGGGTCTTAGATCCAATTTGAAATTGAACAATTATTATTAGTCGACTTATTTTCTAGATCAGATTGTTGATATTTTGTCACAAGATGTAAGTGATTATTAGAATACAGTTATTTTTTAAATTTTCACTTTAATCGGACGCTCTACATTCCGAGGTTTTAAGTCGTTTTTTCTGGATTTTGAATCGTTGACTTCTCTGTTGAGAGGCAATCTCTCCTACGAGGCTACTAAGGCTTGCAAGATCAAATACAAATAAAAAATACAAGATAAACCATAAAAAATACAACACAAACCACCAAAAAAACCGACAACACCAATTAATAATAAACCAATATGAAAGTGGTCACAACGATGTCACAGCTGTGGTTTCATACGCACACATAACATATCATACAATTTAAAACTTTAAGTTTCCATTTATATTCTCGAGATTTGTAAATTTGTAAAACCCTGACTTCTACATCAATCTTGACGACCTGCCCCAAAAACATACCTATAGACCACGTAATAGATTGCTTCTGCCACAATCTCAGCTACAATTACTCAGCTAAGGTCCCAACTCGATGTCCGTGAAGATATTCAATGATCTCTCGTCAATCATTAAAAACGTATTCACTCTTTTTAACAGACTTCAAAAATGGAGGAGGTTCTCAATCTTAACTGCCTCCGTGGCCGAACGGTTACCATGCCGGACTGCCATGCAGAGGTCCCAGGTTCGGGAGAAATATTTGTATGGCCTACATTTATTTCTCTCGTGAGTTTGGGTGTAATTTGTGGTTGTCTACGTGTGTGTCCATGGCACCCGCGACACAGGGTATCCCTAGTGCGGGGCTATATTGAATGTGTACGTTAAAAAAAATCGACTATATGTTCTTTTTTTTGTGTGTATGTTACGCGATAGCTCTGGTATTTGTGAACCAATTTTCATGATTCTTTTTTTGTTGGAAAGGGGGTACTTTCATAGTAGTCCCATTTCATTTTGAAGAAAATCATCCACCTCGAAGGGTGGCTGCTCACGCATGAAGATTCATTTTATAAATAGCGCCTAACTTTAATTTAGCAGCAATTACTTTAATGGTTGATTTTGATATTTCTCTAATTCAAGGCGTTTTTCTCTCAATGTACCTTGCGTACCGAACCGTGCACTAAGTAAAACAATGTGATTGTTTCAAAGAAGATTTTGTTTTGCGTGACTGCGTCTACAACGAAGCTCATACGTACTACATATGTCAGTTTTACGATGAAAATGATGTCAAAATTCGATACGAAAGTTGTCATTTGACGTTTCGGAGTAAGGACTTATATCAAATCACGATCCTCGTACGCGTTTCGTTGTAGCCTCCAGTCCGATACGTTGCTTCATATTTCGTGATATATATTTTTTAATTTTATTATATGTCTGTCTATAACAGTTGCAGTGCCTCAGAGCTTTAGACGAGCACTGCCACTGCGTCCGTTTCACCCTGAGACATAAGTTGACAACTCTCATGTGTCTGTCATTTCGTCAGCACCCTTATTCTTAAAACTGAAGCAAGGTAATGCTGACATTACTGCTTGGCGGCAGAAATAGGTAAGGTGGCAGTACTTCTGCAGTACGGACACGGAGTTACAAATTTCAATAAAATACCGACCGAAATTGCATATTTACAATTTTATAAGTTTAAAGCAATGTTAAAAATAAACTTCTAGCGGGTACTTACTATACTGTTAATGGCCTACATTTATTTCTCTCGCGAGTTTGGACGTCATTTGTGGTTGTCTATGTGTGTATCCATGGCACCCTCGACCCAGGGTTTCCCTAGTGCGGGGCTATGAGTGTGTTGCGTTATTATTATTATTATTACATGAACGATAAAAATGCGTGGAGTTAATATTATATTTTGTTACCTACGTACCATTTTGCATGAATTTTGTTTACTTGATTTGTCTTTTTTGTAATCTCTTGTATGATTTTGACTATTCAAAAATGCTTTGAAGTGAGTTAGGCTTGCTTGAATAAAACTTTATTATTATTATTGTTAAAAAATATTATTCCCTGGACGAATTAATTCAATTTAGCCCTTAATTTGAAAAAAAAGAAGCACTTCAATCGTATTTTGATTTCGATTAAACGTTCGGTATACGTGGCCAGTGATTCATATGTACGTGTTTTCAGTATAGATTACTGTGATGAATAAGTGGTACCTACTTTAATATTTTCAAATTATGTTTACAACGTTTAGGTACAAATAAAATAGAATGTGACAAGTCGGCGCTCCGAACGACGTTAATCTACTTTTTTATTATCTTATGATGATGGTCAGTATGAGTTATCTGATGGATAAAATCAGAAACAAGTATATCCGAGGGACATTTAAAGTGGCAACTATAAAGAAAAAACTTAAGGAAAACTGATTATGTTGGTATGGCCACGTAATGCATAGGGACGATTTCCATATGACCAAAAAAATGTTGGCTCCAGATACTGAAACTGTCAAAAGTGGACATCAGACCACTTGAATTGAAACCGTTCACAACATAGGTTCTCAAAATTTTTGGCTCCCAGCTCACTTAAACGAGATAAAAAAATTGCAACGCCCACCACCACCAAAACGTATTTTTTATATTAACTTAACACAAACAATCACAAGGAAAAAAATTATAACGTATATGTGTAGTGTGCAGTGTAATTTACATAGATAATTTTCTTTAAATTTCTTTCAAATTTTTCAAATTGCTTCCGAGGCCCCTACTGCCTAGGACTCTTTAGGGACCATTGGGGGGCGGCAGGGACCACTTTGGAAAACTATGGTCCAGAGAGATTTGAAGACGTTGGGTGTAGACCCTGAGCTTACGCAAAGGAGTGCGTGGATCCCAAAAGAAATGAGACATAAAGCCAGGGCAAAGAAAAAGAGGAAGAGTCAGTATGAATTGTTAACATACATAAGCTGACGCCTTTGTCCCAAAGGCAGGGCAGGCAGAGAACGCAAAGAGAATGTGTATAAAGCATCGCAAAAGTGGTTAATAACTCAAAAGCAATCATAGGGTATCTTTGCTGGGGTACTAAAATAGAGGCTTAAATGAAAATTTACGGTTATTTTTATTTCTTTACGGCGCGCTCAGTGAAAACGTATTTTTACGTTTATTGTAATTTATTAAAAGGTTTTCGTGGGATAAATAAATGGCTTGTACAAAATATTATCTTTTTGCCTCCCTTCCTTGTTGAACAAAGCGTCCACTTCAGTTTACGAGAGTACATATCGAATTTCTGTAAATAAGGGCTTTACCTTACGTTTTACATTTAAAAAACAACTCCTGATATAACCACAGAAATAAAAAGATAATACTATACTAGTATAGATCGCACACTTGTCTTCTCCATATCTCTATAATACAGTGCAGAGACATGGACATTGAAAGCCGCCGACAGGAAGAGAATAGACGCCTTTGAAATGTGGTGTTGGCGCAGAATATTAAGGATACCATGGACAGTCCGCCGCACCAATGTCTCTCTACTTGAGGAACTCAAGATAAAGAATGCACAGCGTCCGTCTTCTTCTTCTTCTTCTCTTTTGGTCACGAGTCACGTAGAGATGCTGACAGGGAAGGTGCAGAAAAAGAGACCTAAGGCAGGAGTCCCAAAATGTGGTCGGATCAGATCTCCGAACAACTTGAGATACCTGTCAGCGCGGCACTTCACTACGCGGCTGTGCACAACCGATGAATGGAAATGGTTGGCAAGATGAAGCGGAGTCACGACCCTCAGCAGTGAGGAAGCGATTAAGAAGAAGAAGTACAGATGTCCAATCTCATTCTCATTCTCAATCTCAAGTTGCGCCGTGAGGAGCACGTTCTCAGCTTTCTTTATAATGTTCTATACGACCCTCATACTCCGCCATACCTTAAGGTTCGTTTTCGCTTCCTCGGGGATGATCACAACCGCGAACTAAGGTCTAAAACGGGTAACCTACTGAAGCCTCCTTTCACTCGCTCTGAGTATTTCAAAAATTCCTTTACGATTAAGGCTGTAAAATTGTGGAACGATCTCCTATTTGAAATCCGACATTCTAAGTCGCTACCTATTTTCAAAACCGAATTGCGTAAATATCTTTTAACACAGTCCTAGTCTGCAACGTGTGTATTAGTAAGTATAAGTTTATTTAGGTATATTTATATATACATATATCTACGTAGGTATAATATATCACTATTTATTAAATATTTCATAAATTACTGTGTCTTTATGTAATTTTTTTATTTTGTGTTTTTTTTTCATTTATACAATTAATTTTTTTATATTTTTATTTTTATATTTGTAAAATTGGCACACTACGTCTCCCGGTCCGATTAGCTTTCCTCTAACTCTAAGGTTATCTGGAAGAGATCGCTCTTAGCGATAAGACCGCCTTTGCCCACATTCAGGTTCAGGTGGTGATTATGTAGGTATACAATAATATAACATATAATAAAATCGCAAAGAAGCTGAGTCAGTTATTTTTAATATTTTAAATAAAAGTCTGTGCTAAATCGTTACTTACTTTCGAGGATTAATTCAAAGAAGTGCTATCTATACAATTATTGCAAACTAACAAATCAAAAAGAGCACCACTGAGAAACCTTCGATTTGTTATCTTTTCAACGACAGTTAAATGTTTCCACCAATTTTCATAATTGACATAACCGAGTGATGTTGAAAACCGGTTTTTTCGGTTTTTAATTTTAAGTTACCCGGTTACTCGACTTTTTCGGACATTTTTTTATTGTAACCCAAATAATTCTTTAAACGTGTCAGAAAAGTAGAAAAAACAACAAATAAGTTCAATGAAATCAATCAACTTCTCGAATTGTAATAAAAAAGAAATCGACAACAATAATGTTCTAAAATAAATAAGCATATTTAGGGACAAGAAATTTAAACATCTTTTCATTCTGACTCTATGTAGTGTTACCATAGATTTAGTATAGTGTTACTAGCGTTAGGCATGAAAATTGGACATACGGATATAACTAACTTATTGCTTAATTTCATTAACAGGTCACGTTTTTATTTCTGAAATAGCCTGCTAAAAAAACTTTGTCTCAAAATTTATTTCTCGCTAAAACCTAAAAAAAAAATTTTAGCTTGCTAATCATTCGTAAAAGTCACTGAATTTAGCGACTAAGTCTCTAAAACGATAACAGTACCCAAGAAGGAGAAAACCAAATCACAAAGATTTTTTTAAAACTGGTATTTACACCGCTCGCGCAGGCGTACCTCTCTCGCTCCTTGCTGCTCAAAGGTTACCTGCACCCATCTTGCGGACGCTGTCGCTGCACTGTAGTCAGGTTTCCGAGATCCTAGCATTCGGTTAGCGTTTATTTATCATTATTAATCACACCCAAGGAGCACACTTTATACGCCTCAAAACTATTATATCTATAAACAGTCTTATTATGGTATAGGTTTAGATAATAGTTGTCTATAAATGGTTTTAGAAAAAAGAAATTGGTCTTATAGACTTATTTCACTCATGTTAAAATTTTAAAACCTTCTTAATACCAAACAACTTAATTGTGATCTCTCTTAAGACTTACTTTTATAGTCGTTATTTTAAGTTCATCTGTAGACCAAGTGATTATTTTTAGTAAAATTGTTCTATACACATCCAGTAAAGTCTATTAATATTCTAAAAACTAGTGTTCTTAAGTTTACTCTAGATATATTTCATTTATAGACATTCCGTTAGTGTTTATACTTATTGACAAACATGTTATAGCGTGTCTTCAGTAGATTTTATTTTAAAAAATACTATAATTAGGGTTTTTACTCTATGGGACGTTGTAAGAATTCATACAAAATGGATAAAGTAAAGAATATTAAAAGATCTGGTGAAGATAGTGAACCTTGGATATTATGTCACATCATTCGATACATTCGTCGGTAATTCGCGCGCGAGCCGGCCATGATGCATTTTTGTTTGTTGACAAATAAATAAACATTGTGAAGTCATTCCGTGTTCTGAAGTGGTAAAAATAATTGAAATGAAATGAGCGCGTAAATTACTATACTTCAATATTGTGTATGTGTATTGTGCCGTCTATCAATATAATACAGTGAAATCATTGTGTGAAATGTGGTTGACGTGAAGAAATAACCTCAATTTTGTAATGAAAATTTTACTTCTTCCAACATAAGTTAGGTATGTCATTGAAATATACCTTATCTAATAGGAAACTTATCCACCTTTCTAGTCATATATAACACATTCCATATAATTAAAAATAAATTAATTAAATTAAAATACAGAATAGTGTTTTTTTTGCGACAAATTGGATTTTTTAAATTGCTCTTTTGAGCTAGTGTTTTGAAAAGTTATTTATTGCATAATACGCTCACCATTCTACCACTATAACTTTATCACTATACATTTTACTCCATAAAAAGGTTTTGTAATATGTACTGTCAAAAGAAAAAGTCGCTTAGAAACGTCGCGTTTTGTAGACAATCATAAAAGCTTCATAGGGGTGAATATGCTTTTGCAAGATCAACTACACTAAAGCTAGTAAAAATAATCTTTTCGTATTCTAAAGTTTTTCTATAGGCAAAATGCTCCCAACTGTGTTTTGAAAAAAGCTTTAAATTCTTATCGCCATTTTTATTTTTAAAGAATGACTATGAAGTAGCCGAGAAAATTTTCTTTTCTTTTTAAAAAGTAAATCTAAGTTGAAATTAGCTTGATGAAGCCTAGAACTTCTTGGAAATAGTTTGTTTTGTGAGTTATTTTGTATTTTTAAGCTTTCTATAAATATTTAAAACCGAAAATCGATAACTGTAATTTTATTAAATTTATATTTATACATAAATATTTAAAATACAGCGAACGCATTAGTTTTATGACAGGTTTTTCATTACTTTTCACAATGTATTAAAAGTCGCACGTCAATTCGCACTTTCTAAACGATTAACAATGCGCGAAAAAGTTAAAAGAAATATTATATCTAATTTCGCCATGATAGTTTATATTTTGTAAGCCATTAAATTTGAAATCTATTAGTATTAAGAGAATTGCGTCTTACGTTTGTAACGCTTTAGTTACTTTGGTTTTAGAATAGCATTACTAACAAAACTATCATAGACTATAAATTATTAAAAAAACTGTCCTCTTCTACAAATGGTCTTGTAGCATTCTAAAAGGATTATTTGAGAAAAAAAGATAAGAATCACTCTTAACACTACCTACAGATAATTTCATAAAGCACTCTTGTGATCTACTAATAAAGTTGTGCCCACTTTTACTTTAAATTATCTAGAATCCTTCTTCAAGATATCTTGAGGGAATTTGAACTCATAAAATGTGCAATCGGATTGAATTATATTAGATATCTTATAGTATATATTTAGATATAGATGTGCTGGTTGGGCGGTACGATGATATTGTGAGTTACGATTTAACAGTTTAATAATTTTAAGACAAAACCGAAATCCCGAAAAAACCGGGTTTTCCTTAGCTGAACATTGGTTCCAAAATGGACGGTAACTTAAATAAAAAATCCGCCGGTAATAAAATGACAGTCTTTATTGACTCAAATTTTATGGTATTTTAATATTATGTGACATTTATAATAAAACTGTGTGATAGACGCTACATCTTCCATCGAATTTACTTTCCACATATTATAATAGCGGGCTTTACACAGACACTCTATCGCGTGTGATACAGTAATCGTGCATGCGATTGAGCGCGCGTGTAAAGACGCTGGAAGGAAAAGGGAAAAACCGAGCGATTGCATTCATCAGTCGCGCGCGCAATCTTGCACTCCAACATGCGCCAGTTTCATGCGGTCTATCTTGTGCTATTAGCCTTTACACGGACATTATTTCCTTTGTAACATAAACGAACACGAGCAATCGCGTGCGAAAGAACGTTAGCTTAAAAAGTTCAAACAGGTAATCATGTAAAGGTGACTATGCAAAGGGGGCTAACATTTTACCAAGTGGACACCTTGGATTCAATTGACAAGCATGGCAAGAGGCTTATAGATGACTCGGAATTAGTGTAGAGTGTAGTGTAGAGTCTTGAACACAGTTTATTGGTATTCTACAGGATACATCACGGAGAGTGTGTGATGGAATTACACGATTTAATTCCGCCTTCCCTTTTCCATCACCCGGGGACTAGACGTACGCTGGGGTTCTATCCCTATGTTGTGGATATTCCAAAGATTCGCACAAAGCGTAAGCTTCCACATTAATATGGCGAACGGCTATGGAGTGGAATTCTATGCCTGTAGACTTATTCCCTGATCGTTATATCATGGACCTTTTCAAAGCGCGAGTGAATAGGCATTATTTAGGTGTGAATGCTCCATCGTTTGCATCGTTCCACTTTCCATCGTGAGATGGAGGTCAAATGCGCACTTACATTTTATATAAAGAAAATGTAAGTGATGCAAAAAAAAAATGTAATCTGTACTTGTACCTCGACCCGGAACATCTACAAAAGTCTACAACTATACCTCTTAAACAAACATAGCAAAAACTACGAGCGATATAAATCCTTGTTTCCTTGCTAAAGGTAGCTCCCCCGTTTCGGCCCATAAAAAGCCTTGAAGGAGTTGTGACAAATGCCCCACCGTGGTTGCACTGACGTGAAAAATGATCCTTTTAGATAAGAGGACGGGCCAATTGTTATGTATAGTACTACCATTCCCACATCAACCGCCCCACCTCTTCGTAATCCATATAAAACAATGCCAGAAAGGGGTAGAATCTTTTCAGACTAGAGGTCTTTAAATTTTGGACGCACTATACCCCTGAGATGTCCCTCTGAGATCGACGTCCGTTTCTTACAGTCGGACTGTTTGAAATAATACTTAGAAATTATTTCAAATAATCTGACTGTCTTTATTGAAATAAAAAGGCTCAGGTATTCAGCAAGGGAGACTCACTTTCTTTAGAAATTGTTTTCTATGCTCTCTGTAATATTTTAATCCCTGTTTGAAATATGGAATTAGTCGCATTAAAGTTTAAATGATTTCGAGGTGAAAATCTTTTATTTTCTCTTTGTAGCCCTTTTTTGCTTGGCTTATATAATTTTCACCGAAAGCCTTTTAAAGTCGACAATAAAAAAAGGGTTTGTAAGTGAAGTAAAAAGTTTGTTGGTTGTTCAATCGAGCGATATTGCTCTGTTGAGCCGCAACTAATTAAGCGTTTGAGCCAACAATCGCGAGTGGGCTGTCCGCTACGATAGGACGGCTTAAGTCCTCTACGAAAAGGCGCTTTCCACTCGACAGTCCACGTGGAGCTCCATTTCTAGCGGGTGTTTAGTCTAACTCGACTTCCTTAACAACTATTGAATACTATACTGACTTAAGTACTTTTTAATTTTACCAGCGCCAAAAAATCTTTGTGTTTGGAAGTAGTCATAAACGTTTTTTACATTATTCTACAGGATTTTTAATTACGTACGTACTTCAATTCTTGGTATAATAAGATTTGAAATGATGTTATCCGATAAGCGAACTGAAGTGACTTTTTTTTATTACATCAAGTGACGGGACTAACAAGTCGTGCGCCTGATGGTAAGCTACACGCCTGTCCATAACAGTTACAGTGCCCCTCAGAGCTTTAATTGCAAAGATCTGAGGGGCACTACCACTGCGCCCGTCACCCTGACACATAAGTTAATAAGTCACACGTGTTTGTAATTTCACCAGCACCCTTACCCTTCAAAACCGGAACACAGTAATGCTGACATTACAGCTTGGCGGCAGAAATAGGTAAGATGGTAGTACTGCCCTGGACGAGCTCTTTCACAAGGAGCTATATTGCTACTAAAGTAGAGCTTTTCCGATGGTAGAAACGAATTCTTAAGTGGAGACCACGTTTCGGCAAATTAAATAGGACGCCCTCTGGCCAAATGGAAACAAGCTGAGGATAGGGCGAAACGGCGCACGTTGGGAGAGACCTGTGTCCAGCAGACGTCTGCGGTAGGCTGATAATTAATAATGAAATGCCAGACAACCACACCTGGTCAAAGACTAGGTAGACCTCATCATCCAGTGCTTGTTTTGGTGGCCTTGAAGTTAGTTGGGCTACCGACATTCTCAAATAATATTAATATAAAATATTATTGATGTAGTGCAGGGGTAGGCAAACTTTTTTCATTAGGGGCTAGAAAATATATGAAATTTCACAGCAGACCACAAATAAAATAAAAATGCATTTTTATTTATTGCGTGAACTTAGTTTGTGTGTATGTTAACATATATTGTGTTATTTTATGTGTCGGTGCCCTTCGCGGGTCAGAGCTAGCCCGCAGCCATACTTAGCCAAACACTGCTGTAGTGGCTTTTAATTTAGAAAATAAGTTTTCACATCCACTGACACTATGCGAGCTGCTAGATGCACCACACCCAACAAACTGTATGTTTAAAGCCTTACAATGTAACTGGTAACTTGTTAAAATCGGATTTCAGAAACGATGCCGGATCGGAAATTATTTTGCCATCTATATAGATGAACCACATTCTATATCTACCAGTCAATGTATTTTCGTGTTTGTCAGTTAAGTTTCAGCGAAATTCTAAAGAATGAATATCTTTGTTTTGTGTATAAGATAGATACATGCTTGGCCACTATCTTATCTGATATTTAGCGACTATCGAACGCGTACGACCTACGACGGTACGCGTTTGTCTGAAAAAATGCCTGTACTTTTCAGGTAACAGCCGGTAGCGTATTCTATTCCTTTTAGAAAGGAAAAGCAAAGCCTTTCGTATATCAGTGATATGAGCAGGAAGTTACAAGAATGTGCGTTTTAAGGATATTACTTACGGCGATAATGGCAGCCTTTTCTGGTTTCTTCTGTATAAATGTCTAGCAAATTTCAGTGTTTCATACATCCAATTCATGTAATAATTCGTAAAGTTTACATTTGCCACTTATATTTAGTTAAATTTTAAATTATAAGTTATAATTTCAGTATTTATCCACATCAGTGCTTCAATGTTATCTGAACCTATAAAACGGCTCTAACTGAAAACTAGCGTGACTTGGGTTAGGGTGAATGCGCTGCATAAGCGCTGTTGCATGCGTGCAGTTAAATACATGTCAATATATGTGGCGCAAGAACGGCGCGAGAACGGCGCGAAAACGGCGCGAGAACGGCGCGAGAACGGCGTGAGAACGGCACGAGAACGGCGCGAGAACGGCGCGAGAAAGGCGCGAAAACGGCGCGCGAATGGTACGCGAACAATCGCACTACGTCGTGTGCAGCTCGTGAGCCTTTGGCAAACCGACGCATATGCGGTACATTTGTCAGATCTGACACTCACCCTTATGTGTGCTCTCTTCGCCTTTCTTCTTCTTTATCTTTTATGTATTTTCTACTAAAGTTATATAAAATTAATGATTATTCTATTCACAAATCTTCTTCCACATTTATTTTGAACAAAAGTTTCATCTGCATCCGCACCTGCACATATGCCTACATCTGCGGCGTCACTGGTACGAAAGCAGCAATAAGAGAATAATTTCCCCTTGTATATTGGTATGAGACTAAGCAACATCTCGATTATGCTCCAGTAATAATAAGGATTTAAAAATAATGAAACTTGTGAGTTTTTAAAATTTTAGATGTACTGGGGAACGGCATGACCGGGATTTAGAAAAATTTACAAAATTGCTGCACACTAAATACGACTTTGGATGAACACCAGTCCTGGTTATAAATCCCTTCATTCTTCTTAGAGCTTTGATAAGTTTCTGTGCAGCAAATGCCAATCTGTTCTCGGCCTTCTTTTTAACCTGTTGTATGCATGACATTTTGGTTTTTATTATCCTATTTTCATACAAGCCCTTCTTCTCATGAGAAGAAGTATGGAATTAGACTGGAGGAATTATTGAGACTGGATGGTGTCATGACACTGTCCAGCCTTTTTAAGAGGAATTTAAGATGCGGCTGAAGAGGTTGACCGTTTGGCAGAATTAGCTATATCTCAACGACAAGAGTATACCATATGCCCTTTCCAAGAAATCCTACCTAAATATAAAAAACTAAGTAATGACAGCTGAAAATAATTCTTTGATTTAAGATCCAGAGATAAAGGCATATGGTATATGCCTATATAGATCATTTCAATGTGAGCCACACTACACACCCTGGTTTATTAATTCTGAATTGTTTAGATGTTGTTGCAATGTTTCGGCTACGTTCCGGATATTATCCAAACGTATGTTTGGATATCTTATAAACAAATCAAATTCACGAAATCGTGAAGTTTGTAATTTATTTGAAGACGTCCAACACTTGTTAGCGGAACGTACCAAGAACGAAGGCCAGCGACCACTACTGATATTTCTATTGAAATTGAACCGCTCCAACATTAACTTCTTTCAAGGATTCTGCCTGAGCCCCTGTCAAACTGCACAAAAAAGCTGTGTGAAAACATCCTTATAAATCAGCGTTAGTTATCGTAGCGTCGCGTATAGTAAATTGTATGACAATTCGAATAAATTATGTCGAATAGAAGTCAAATACGTTATGAAATCCAAATTTTAAAAATCGTAGACCCTATTCTTGGTCCTAGGCTAGGTAGTCGTCAAGAGCAAGTCTATTTACTTAAAAAAAGTATTATCCCCGGTCGTCCTGTTCCATATTTATCAGATTCCATTTTTTCCTTTTCTGTCTTCATTTCATTTTAGCGAAATATATGTTGAAACTAAATTGAAATCGTCAAGACAAACCTAATGATATTGCAAAATCAGATTTTATTAAAACCGTATAATCCGCATTAATAGCGACTGTAAAATTAAGATAGCTTTGGTAAGCTTAAGCTGTTGAACGGCGGCCAAGTCGCTTCTGAATCAACAGATCAGACCCGGATATTAATATTGAAGATATTGTTCTTCCCCTTAGATTTCTAGGTTTGGTTTTGTAAGAAAGGTCTTCAACTATTGGCTATAATTACTCAACTCCGAGTATATTATGACAAAACGGTTTCCCGTTTCCGCAACAACGGAATTACAAAAAATAGCCACGAAGGGCATTCTTACATCTCGAGAATGTTCTTCAAAAGGTTCATGTAGTGCCTGTATGAAGATTGATATATTAGTTACAATGACAGCCAACATCGACAGAGATATATTTTTTAAGCTATATTTTCTATGAATGTGCGAAGGTTTCAAAAATTGTACTGCGCCAGCCTAGAAAATACAGGATTTCGTCAACGATATCTGTGTCCTTTCGCAAACTAACCTTTACCAAAATATGATTTTTTTGGTAGGGAATATTTTTCTCTGGTTTTGCTTTGAAAGTGAATTTCTTTCGGAATTAAATGACATATATATATCAGTTTATTTTTTTTTTAAAACCGACTTCTTTGGGCCCTTAACAGGTTTCATAGTGCGGGTGTATAATTTTCTCATTTTATTTTATTTCATTTTTATGTTTACAGTTAATTACTGGTTTTTGGTATTACTTATTTGGTATATGTTCGGATTTGGTATAGAATCAACAATGATCATTTAAGTGCAGGAAAAAGGTTTTTGCTGTAATAATAATAAATATAGATCCAAATCTTTTTGTGCATCATGAAACTCTTGTAACCGTTGTACAAATGCCGTCGAAACTGATATTTTGAGTGCAAAATTGAATGCCTAGCTGTAATAGTGCTTTAAATCAAAATCTTCTTAGATGGTGTGAAGATCTGCAACCCTGGTAATCATAATCACGACTGTCGGATGTATCAGAAAACGCACTTGTGTTAGTTGCTGTAATACCCGAGATCTGTTCACTACTGTAACAAATAAAACCGAAGTATATTTAATTGATCCATTTATAACACACAGACAGACACAAACACTTTTAAGGAGCAGTAAAACCTTGCCATCTCACCTATTTCTGCCACCAAGCCAAACGGTTTCGAAGGGTAAGTGTACTGGTAAAATTGTAGGCACCTGGGACAACTATACGCCTCAAGGTAACGGGCTCAGTGGCCTTCAGATCTTTGTGATTTAAAGCTCAGAGTTGTACTGCAACTGTTATGGATATACGTGTCGTTTACCACCAGGCACACGACTTGTTCGTCCGGCACTTTGTATCATAAAAAAAAATATTTGTTATAACATAATTTTTCTACCTCAGAATATATTTAACTCGAGCACCTTGTATCAAATGTTCAACAATACGCACAATCAACATTACAGGATCAAAATTCGATCAAACATCTGTAAAACACAATTTTTATAGGCAGGTGAAAACATGAATTGCCCTTGCGTCGAATTGATTTCCCCAAGGACAAAGGACCTGTGGCTAACATGATTTTGATACTTTCGTTTTTGTTTATTAATTTTTCTGTAACGTACATCAATAGGTTTACGTATAGTCAGTGCCCTAAGATATCCAACCCCCTAACCGATTGCTTGGTACTGAGTAGATCAGTGTGAACAAAGGTGTTAAAGAAACTTAACCTGTGAGCCGTAAAATTATTTTGATATGACATACTTATTTCGTCGTTATTGAATGACGTTTTAAGAAACTTTTTTGATCTTTAATTACGTTAAATAAAAACAAATTTCAACGAAAAATTTGGAAGTCCTTTACACTTTTCTGTTGAATATGAAGCGTATAGCGTAAGCGTATGAAGGCACTCAGAATCAAAAGGTCGACTAAGTGGTCAGCCGACGAACGCGAACGACTGTAAGAAGAACGAAGTAGCTGGGGCATCTTCTTCGGTTCACATCGCGAACTAAGTTAACCGATGTAACTAAACTAACCCAATTATCCCACTAAGCTATGTAAAATATGTCGCCCTTCTGCTGGCCTTCACTTCCGCACATATTCATTCATACGTCACTACTTACTACCTACGCATTTTCTTAGCTTAGCTTTGCATGCAACTACGTGAGTGAAGCTAAGTTAGCTTAGCTTCGTTCGAGGTGAGACAGAGGTCTCCTTCTGTGAAGCGGTGAGGCTTCAGAAGGAGGTCGCCGAGCGTGATCGGGAGAGGGCCGATCCCGCTTGGTGACGTACCTTCCCGGCGATCGGAGCGGGGGCTCCGATCGCCAGTAAGTTTGCGAGGAAGAGGACGGGCGGTGTAGCTCACTTCGTTGTGAGGAAGGGGAGAGGGAAGACGTAGCTTTTCCCAGGTGCTGCGGGGTTCCGGTGTGCAAAGTCGATCCCGGATCCCTCCCCTCCCGGATCACTAGAGCACCCGAGAAGGCCACTGTGGGGTTTTAGCCGGTAGAGGTCCGGCTGCCTCCGCGGCGAAGAGGTATCCTAGGAGGATTTCCCCCACTAAAAAATAGAAAAAAAAAGCTTCGTTCGGGGTGTGGCCTGCGCTTTAGGGTATTGACTGTACTTTGGGGTCCAAGAGGTCATTTTTGGCGATTTTTGTGGATGTCGTAATTTCAGCTATGGGTTAACTTGTTTAGAGTTGAAGGATGTCTATGACAAAACTTTTGAATTATCCGTGTTGGGTACTGTTGAGTTGCTCCTCTGTTTGTAACTCTTTGCAGGATTTGGAACGATAATATTTTTTTACAAAATTCATTACGAAATTGTTGCTACCCATTTTTTAAACTCAAATAAATAAAGTCTGCCTGTCTCTTTCTATATGGTATAATTAGCTCTGGATTCTTTTATTATTTATACAAAGATCTAACACAATGGAAAATTCCTTTGATCTGACAAGACTCGAACCTGCGTCTGTGCCATACCAGCAGGCCTAACACGATTTCTTTGCGAGAATAGCGGTGTCTTGCACGTTATGTCGCTCTAGTTCAAGTCGCGCCCTGTCATGTTAGCTCTACAGGGCGACCGCTCCAACAACTGAACTGTAGATCGAGTCAGCAGACATTACGATTTTTTTATGCGTTGTTACAGGTCTTTGGTTTTGGTTTTTTAACAGATTTTTGCTGTAGCGCCATCTGTGAAATTTATGAAAGTTTTTGTTCATTATTATTATAGATATTGTTATTTTCCTGAAATAAAAAGAACAATTTGACAATTTGATACATCTATGGATTTTTATTCAAATGATCTCTGAAACCATAGGGTAGTTTTTTTATAGAGTGACGGAACGAATAAGTCGAACGCCTGATCATCAACGACATGCTTAACCATAACACAGCTGCAGTGCCTTATAGTGACTACAGATTTGCTCGATTTTTGACGATCGTTACTACGCTAGCTGTCGATAAATTTACAGGTTGCAATAGAACAAACTTCTAAGTACCTGCACGTAATTTTAATTTCACAGTGTCGTTCGACAAAAGATACGTTGTCGATCGTCAGTTGTTTACACATTTACTCGATTTTGTCTGAGCAACAAGTCGATCGTCAATAAAAATCGAGCAAATCTGTAGGTACTTTTTGAGAGCGCAAAGACCTGAGGGGCAAGTCACTGCACCCATCACTTTGAGACGTATAGTTGACAAGACCCACGTGCCCGTAGTTTTACAAGCGCCCCTACCCTTCAAAATCCGAACACAGCAGTAATCCCCATATCTACTTCTGCTTGGCCGCAGAAGTAGCTTTATTAGGTATTCTGAGATTGAAGTATTCGATGCCTTGTATATGTACATGTATATTGCCTACATTTACTCATGCTCATGTAAATATGTATAACTAATTATGAAATCGGTTACCAGAAAGTGCGCGAAACCGGATTCAACCCCTAGTTTGCCGCTCTTAGAGATGGAATATTTCCTTAAAATTGGACGAATGGGAAAAATGGAACCAATACTGAGATACCCTTTTTCCAATGAAAAAAGATTCATCAAAGTCGATTCACAAATCCGGAGTGTCGCGTAACATATAAACAAAAAAATACAGTAGATTTGAAAACCTTCTCCTTTTTTTCAAGTTGGTTAAAAAGATCTTTACTTCCTTTAACGTGCTCATAAGACTAAACTTGTAACATAACGGTGGAAGACAAAATTCCAAATTAAAATTCTTTTAAGCAAGCCACACTTATAAAGGTTTCGACGTAACTGGGAGGGGTTTCCGGTGGCGAGACAAATGCCTCGCTGTCGTTGGTTCGATGTAAGGAATGGGGGCCGTTAGATAAGAGAATGGCTTGCCGGGCCCCCGGTCCATAGACCTTGGAAACATTGATGTGAATATACTATATGAGAAAAGTCAAATTGCGACGTTTATTCATTTAAGTACTTTGTCTCTGAATTAATTTCGATTTCTACTTTGGGGTGGGTAAATGTTGTTCTATACCGTTGACAATAACTATTCACACGAACTCACACAAAAGGTTTTTTTACGGCGTTTACAGTCTTAAACCGGTGGTATATACACAGCTATATAAAGCGAAATGCACAAAAAAACCACAGGTTCTGATGTATTAAGACGCCACCGAGAAGCTTAGCAAATGGAGCACAAAGCAACAAGCATTCGAGGTCGGGCCTACCGTATCGGCTGGAGATGGCGTGAGCGGCTTAGGTGCCGCGGTAAACAATAGTGACCGGTTTTGTTTGTGTGCACCTTTCCATTACATTATTACGAAGGAACATATGACACGACAAGTTGGCACGTTGAAATGTAACATTGTTCAATAAGTATAATAATAATATTTTCATGTACATATACAAACACACTTCCCACAATTAACTAGTTTAAAACTAATGATGTTTTATTATTGGAACTTTTTTTTAGAATGTCAAGTGACGGGACGAACAAGTTGTGTGCCTGGTGGTAAGTTACGTGCCATAACAGTTGGAGTGCCACTCAGAGGTTTAAATCGCAAAGATCTGAGGGGCACTGCCACTGCGCCTGTCACCCTGAGGCTAAGTTGACAAGTCCCCTGTGCCTGTAATTGCACCATCACATTACTGCACGGGTCATGACAGAATAACATTGAGTGCTATGTAATTTGCATAGTTCTTAAAAGCTGAGTCATGGACTGTTTTGACATGCTTTATTATTTTTTATTTTAACTTGACTCTTTTTATATTTTTTTCTTTGTTTAGTGATTGTAATTTATTTGCTTTGCATGTCAAATATAGCCGATTTTATTTTATTTTTTTATTTTCATTTTGCGGCAGATAGAGCATAAACATGTATCAGTTATGGTACACACATTTGGGCATATTGATCACGCAATATGTGCGTAAAATTAATGATCGAAACCGACGAATTGGCTTAGAGTTTGGGAAAATTGCGAATAAAGTGCGCTCTCAGTACACAGTATTTAATTATTCTGATGACAAATTAACTGATATTTGATTTATTCTGAGTTTTGTAGAATTTAAATTTTGTTCATTCACTGAAGCAACGTATTAAATTAAATAAAAATATTTTGACGTCAATTCTACGCATCAATTAAACTCTATGGTAGATTATTCTTAGGAATTACTTCATTTGAAGACATAGGGCGGAGGTTCATAGGGTTTCATATAAATTCGTTCAATTTGTTATTCTGATGACGTCATTAACCTTAAGCACAAGAGCAAATTCTCTTAGTAGATAAGTATGTGTTATGAATTATGACAAAAGGAAATATTGTAGATCGTTTTGTGGAATACCTTTTTTAAAAATGAAATAAAAATGCATTTTATAATTTTACTTTACTTTTGTCGTAATTAGCATTGGCGTAACATCGTATTTTCGGTCACGTACTTCTCTTCATGAGCTTGTGTCAATCACGTTACATCCATATTATGAATAATATTGTCTCCGTGGCCGAACGGTTATGCCTGACTGCCACGCATACATAAGTCTCAGGTTCGATTCCCGGGCCGGGAGAAATATTTGTAAGGGCTACATTTATTTCTCTCGTGAGTTTGGGTGTAATTTGTGGTTGTCTGTGTGTGTGTCCATGGCACTCGCGACACAGGGTTTCCCTAGTGCGGGGCTATGTTGTGTGTGTGCGTTATTATTATTATAATTATAGATAATAAAATACTATATATAAAATTGTGTACCCTCGGTGTATTAAGTTCTCCGTTAAATAGTAATCCAAATCGATAAAATCGGGATCGACGAAATTGAGAAACGATGTGTAAAGTATCTTTTTTGCATTGTATTTATTTAGATCAACTATGTGATTTTACAAAAAATCTTATTTTACAGATATAAGCTAATGTATCTACATTATCTGCTCGCGTCATGATGGCGTAACATAGTGTGGAACACAAAGAGCTGTCACATAATCAGTTCTCATATCATAAATTCATATCGAATGTTTAAACAGATAAAGTTGACGATAACGCGGCTGAAATAAATGTGTGATTTTAAAATTTAAAAGTGAAGTTGGCAGAAAAGTCGTGTTGAAGAGCAATAAAACTCAATAATAGTCTTTCAACCGCATATTTGAAATCAATAAATAAAAATGAATTGTTCAAGGCGCTGTAAATATTACACGGGAGAATTTATTGAATGGTGTTTCGATAACAAAATGATAGTGTTTTTGGGACTGTTATCGTTTAGTCTATTTGTATCGACTCTGGTGCTATCTTCACAAAAAAAACACTTGCAGAATGAGTTAAGATCTACGACGAAAGAGACGCCGGAAGAGGAAATAACGACGAATGAGACAACGCCGGATGAGACAACAACGGATGAGACAACAACGGATGAGACAACAACGGATGAGACAACGACGGATGAGACAACGACGAATGAGACAACGACGGATGAGACTACGACGGATGAGACAACGACTGATGAGACAACAACGATTGCGACAACGCCGTACCAGGAAACGAATGACATAAATTCAAGAACAGGAACAGGAAGGTTCAACAGAAAAATAAGGCTTTGGAGTGAATAAACAGTACAATTCAGAAATTATTTACATTGGTTTTACAAATAAATTATGATATTGCAATGTGTTGACAAAGTAATTTTTCCAATACGTTAAATATTTATACACATAAATTTAAAATAGAAAGCTCAATTTTTAAACGACTTCAAAAAAAAGGAGGAGGTTGTACGTTCGGCTGTATGTATGTTTTATTTATGTTTTCAGATATCTTCGTCAATTGTGGGTCGATTTTGATAATTATTTTTTTGTTTGAAAGGGTGCACTTTCGTGGTGGTCCCATTGTCACCAAGTTAGAATCCATATCCGTATCCGTGTATTCACTGATTTCTCAATCAATTGCGGACCGATCCTGAAAATCCTTCTTTTATTTGAATGATGCTGATCTGGGTATGATAGATACTATCACAAATTGCTAATTATTTACCGCAAATAAACGTCGAATTTTCACTTGACACAATACGTGTAATGATCAAATTACCGTTGTTAAATGTACAAGGAGTCCGTAACAGCTCCAATGTCACGAAGAAGTTAGAATCTGATGAGAGGATCCCATGAAATCCGATAAGCAAACTTTTGAGATCTGTTTTTTTTTTGTCAATGAAAAAGTTATCTAAGTAAATAAGTTATTATTATTATTATTATTAAATTTAAATTCACAGACTACATTGGTCCAAATTTGTTAGTAACAATAGAATTCTTATATCTATGTTAGTGCACAAACTTACATCTAAACAATTAGTGTCTGACCAACAGAAAAATTATCTCCTGCTGATCAGCACCTGGGCAAAGTGGCGCATGCATGGCGAGTCATACCTCGCCGCCATAATGTTCAGAATGGAGTTGGGGCTGGCCCGCAGCCTGCAGAGCATCGAGGCAGTCTTTTTGCGCATAATGGCATAAAAGTCATCTAGTCTAGCTTGCGCAAACATACCCGAGGCACCGCAGGCCCGCGGCAGCCCCATCAGCATCCTGAACCCGTTATTATATTGTACTCGAAGGACGCTTATAGCTCTCTGCGTAAAGCTGGCCCATAGATTACACGCGTAGAAGACTTGACAGTAAGCTTTAAATAATGTCACTTTTACTTGCTTACTACAACGTGCAAATCGCCGGGCCAACATGTTGCTTCTAACTGCCAGCGCCCTTCTTTCCCTTTCAATATCTAAGTTATCTTTGAGATCGTCGGTAACAAAATGGCCAAGGTATTTAAATGCGTAAGCTCGTTTCAGTTCATTGCCGTTAAGTTTAATTGACGGTATGGAATCAGGTATTTTGCCACCGGCGGCCCCAAAAACCATGTATTCGCTCTTTTTCACATTATAAATTAAGCCGTGTGTTTTAGCGTACTCCTCACAAGTGCCAAGTAACTCCCTGAGAGCTCTAATCGTCGGGCTCAGCAACGCCATGTCATCCGCATAGCTGATGTTATTCACAGAAACATCATCTATACGGCACCCGACTTTTTTGTTGCTGAGCCTAACAATCAGATCATTTATGTACAGGTTAAATAGACGGGGCGAGGTGAGTCCCCCCTGCCTCACTCCGCATTCCAACCCATACGACTCCGATAACTTGTCAGCCCACCTAACATTGTTCATCTGGTTAAGGTACCAAAACTGGAAAATGCGCAACAGTTCAGCTGGAACACCATTTCTTCGCAGCTTGTCCCAAAGCACATCATACGATACGAGGTCGAACGCCCTCGACAAGTCCAGGAAACAAGCGTAAATTGGCGTTCGACGCTCCGTGTAATATTGGACAGTGTGTTTTAAGCTGAGAATTGCACTCTCCGTGGACAATTCAGGTCGGAACCCGAACTGAGCATCATGCAGATGTAAATATTCATTATAAGTTATCTTAAAATGCTATCCGCAAGTTTCTCTGTGTCTAGTTCCCTGTCCATACCGGCCCAGTGTGGTAGACAAATCTCTAAACTTGGAAGATTACCCTAAGGTAACCTAACCATATACAGGTTAATATAGAACCACCCTGGGTAAATATCTTATTGTTGTAAAGTTCGATTTTATATTATTTAGTTAAAGAACGTCATCCAGTACACCCCGCCCTCTTGCGGGAAGCTATTGCATTAGAATATAAATTGAAGTCTTCATATAAACATTTATAATTTGCATTTAAGGAGATGCTTCCTTCAGGAATTTGTGATAAAAAAAATCCTTGAAATATAATTTACTATGGATATTGAAACAAATGTATGATTACAATTTTTAAGTTTACTGCATATTACAATGCTTTACTACCATGATATTAAATTAATTAGACAGAGAATAGTAATTAGAATTCATTCAATCCGGCTGAATTTGAACCAGCACCCTCAAGCATTCCATGCCAGATGTTCTGCTTATTAAGCCACGAAACGAACCAGCAGATTTTACGTATTTTTGTTTATACAAATTGTAAGTGCCCATTTGACCTCCTTCTCACCTGATGAAAAGTGACGATGGGGTCGACGATGAAGCATGCACATCTAAATAATACCTATTCACTCTCAGCTTGAAAAGGCCCAAGTTATAACGTTCAGCGAATAAATCTTCAAGCAGGGAATTTCACTCCATAGCCGTTCGCCATATCAATGTGGAAGTGTAACCTTCGTGCGCATCCTCGAAACCTCCTTCTGTTTGAAGTCGGTTAAAAATATATACACTGTATCGCCGACGGAAGTGTACCTATTTCTGCAACCAATGCAGTAATATGAGCATTACAACGTTTCGATTTTGACAGATAAGGGTGCTGCTAAAACTTCAGGCGAAAGTACTTGTTAACTTCACGTCTTCGGGTGGCGGGTACAGAGACAATGCCCCTCAAATCTTTGCGATTTAAATCTCTGTATAGCATTGCAATTGTGTTATGGGGAGGCGTGTCTTTTTCCATCAGGCGCACGACTTGCTCGTTTCGTATCAAACACAGATATGAAATAAAAAATTTGGAATATATTATTATAATAATAATAAATATTGTACGTATTTTGTCTGTTGTATACATTCAAACGTACCGCGCCAAAATTAATTCTGAGGATACAAAAACGTCATCTCTTGAGGAAGCCCGGGATTGTTTTGACAAGCAGGTACCGGAAACACACGATACTTGGGGTTAGATGCTACGCATCTGGAATGAAAAGGAATATGGAATATAAATCCTGATGTTTGCTTTATTGGCTGTATTCAAACCAACGTCTTCCAGCAAACTGTGTCAGACGTTATGCCAACTAAGCCACGGAACGAATTAGCGGACCTTACGAATTTTTCTATATGCTTGTTGCAGACCTTTGTTTGAACCTGTGAGAAATCTATTTTCTTCTTCCAGCCCGATCGAAGGATTTTATTCTAAGTGTTCGGTTTTTGTAAAAATAATTAATAAGTAACGTATTTTTCAAAATGTTTACAATATAATTATTGTTTAAGTTTAGTATTTAATTATAAGTTTAGTATTTAATTAATTAAATACGAATTTAATTAATTAACTAAGAGAGAAAAGCGTTAAAAAATCATAATATAATTTAAAATTCACAATAATGGCTTAATTTCCTCCATATTTCTTCCCTTTAACTTTCACCGGTGTGGCAACACGAGAGACGTTCAGCTAATACGTCATAAATATTCATGGTCATAAGTAGCTCCCGACCTATCGGGCGTTTACCGCCATCCATTTTAACTAGACCCGTCAAAATTCAACCAATTGCAGCTTTCGTTCTTAAAGTAGTATTGCGAGAGAAGGTAGTGGGAGCTCTTTAAAATTGGTCGTCTATACATTGCCCAGGAAAGTGGATTTCGATACACATTATGCGATATTTCAATATAGTATTTATATCGCCTTTGGGAGTGTGGGATTGTTTTGAAGACGTCTATGCTTGAGTTGTATCCTGAAACGAGATGAGATTTTCTTGGTACTTTGCATTACAATTTATATTTAAAGTAATTTTATAGAAGTCCATACATATCAGAATAACATACAGATATCTCACCCTTGGAGTAAAAATGTCACACCTGCAAAAAGACAACTTTTCGGGGAGGTATTAAATATCTACGAATTCAATTAGTCGATGGTATTTTTATGATTAAATTGTAATTACATAATATCAGTGCAAAGTTCGTTCACAAAAGTTCGTGGAATTTATTATTAAAATATTTGCTAAGTTTTATTGAAAACAGTAAACGGAAAGGGGTTGAAATTCAATAAACCTTATTTGTCCCCTAATTTGCTATCCTTAGAAGTACCTTCCTACCTACCTACCCTCTTTCCAACAAAAAAAAAATCATCAACATCGGCTCACTAATGGGTAATAACATACACAAAAAACAAATGTCGAATTGAAAACCTGCTTCTTTTCGGAAGTCGGTTAAAAGCGAAATATATTTAACACCCAAAGAGAAGAGTAACTAATAGCTAATTGACGACCTCGGTGGCCCAACGGCGGGCGCTGGATGACGAGGTCCCAGATACGATTTACGGTAGGACTAATGGGAAATCGACTTTTAAAAATTGGTTCTGGTTTGGGTGTACTGGGAAGTGCCCCAGAGTTAATTCAGTTGTTCTGGTATTCATATATAGTTCAGTTTAACTGCCTCAGTGGCCGAAAATTAACCTTACTGGACTACCACGCAGAGGTCCGGGGTTGAATTCCCGGGCCGGGAGAAATATTTATATGGCGTACAGTTATTTCTCTCGTCAGTTTGTGGTTATCTATGTGTGAAGCCATGGCTCCCGTGATACAGGGTTTCCCTAGTGTGGGGCTATGAGTGTGATTATTTTAAATTATATCCATAGATAAACAATATCGTATGTACAATGTTTATATATTTATATAAAAATATCAGACTAACGGGATGCAGATTGAGACTCCACGTTGAAATTGCGGGCTAATTGCTTGAATGCTAGTTTATTATTAGCTGAAAAATCGTAATATTTCAGCCAGCAACCGTCATAGTTATACTTTTTTGTCACGGAATGTAGCCTATGTCACTTCGGGTTGAAAAGCACCAGAAAGCGCCAGAAAGCGTCTGTACAAATCTTTATATTCGTGTAATAGCCAGGGTTTCAATGACGGCACCATTACATTTGGGTTTATGAAGCCTTTTTGGTCGAGCTGGGAGTGACGATGGAAAGAAACAAAATGAGAAAGTAAAGGAAGATGGCACAAATCAAATTTAAAATTTAAATACATGTAAAATAAAAAATGATAGGATACAAGCGGAGAGAGGCGATACAAAGAGGTGAGATAACGGTGTAAGGATTTCACACCGTCACAGGGTAAAACTAAGAATCGGGAAAACCCGTCAAATCGTTTAGGCTATATAGGGTGTACCAAAAATCAGACATCTTATCTCGCACTGTCCATAGTAACGTTCTAAGCATTAACATTCGAAGAGTAATATATTTGTGCAAACTGCCAAAACAAAAATTGTACAAGCTCCCAAAATAAAAAAAAAACTAACGAACGAAATAAAACTTATAAGTCGTTTTTTAAATCGTAAGGAATTTTGTCGTAATTAGCATTATTGTTTACGTCTAATTTTACAAATCTGTTTTGCCATGTTCCCAAAAAAGTAATTTTTCGAAACAGTTTATGAGTGTGTATGAATATATACACCCGAAAAACATTACCCTTCTTCTGTAGCAGTTGGGTAACATTGTAGACAGAAATAAAAAGCCAAGCTGTAAAAATAAAATACATGACTGTACAAGGACCGTAGTAAACCACTCATCAATAATGAATGGAAAAAAAGAAATACCGACTGCTTCGCTAAAAACATGGTGGATATTTTTATTTCATCAATTTTCGACGAATTGATGCCTTTATGAAGGGAGGCGAATAAGTGGTACGTGGAATGAAGGAACCACCGGTAATAGTGTTGTAACGCTGTCACTTGAGGAACTATTATTAAGAACTGTTACTTTTAAAAAGTTTTTATTATTATTAATATAAATATATCATCATTACGTAAATGAAGGGAAAAAATGAAAAACAGAATATAAGAAAAAATTTAGAAATTTCGCATTTCATAGAGGGCTGAGGGCCAACGCTAATCGACAGACGGCGGAGAAGAGCATCGAAAAGGATCTTATGCCTGTCAGCGCACACTTAACTGTCTCCGTGGCCGAACGGTTACCAAGCCAGACTGCCACACAGAGGTCACAGGTTCGATTCCCGGGCCGTGAAAAATATTTCTATGGCCAACATTTATTTCTCTCGTGAGTTTGGGTGTAATTTGTTGTTGTCTATGTGTGTGTCCATGGTACCCGCGACCCAGGGTTTCCCGAGTGCGGGCTATGTTCAGTGTGTGCGTTATTATTATTATTATTACTTATAAGGAACATCCTATAATATTCACAACTAACATCTCATAAATAATATTTATTATGCATGTTGTTCAGTCGGTTTTGGCAATGCTGACTTGTTAAATACAACACTTATTATATTATTATTAATAATAATACTTAAAACGTTTGCAGTGTTTTAATAATGATGGACCCAAGATATTAAATTTCATAGGACTGTAAACGGTACAATGCTCTTATTCTTTTTGAGATTCTAATTTTGCAAGATTCAACTCATTACTGTGTTTGTATCTGTGTATTCTGAAGCGACTTTTCAATATTTCTCGTTGGTGCATGGTGGTAAAAATATCTTGTGTGCATTTTTTGAACTTGTATTTATGAGAGGTTTAGGAGGAGTCTAGGCATCAGTCTCCCACGAAATTATCCTTACCATAATCTAACGTGTAAACTGTTCCTAGTTGTAATATTATTATTATCCCCTGCAATACCGCCAGCGTCAACGCACCGTAGCGTTCGCTTCCTCCCGTTTGCAAGTCGTACGCCTGGTGGTAACCGTCACGCCTGTCCAAAAGGGCACTGCTACTGCGCCCATCACCCTGAGTCATAAGTTGACAAGTCCCATGTGCCTGTAATTTCACCAGCACCCTTATCCTTCCAAACCGGAACGCAGTAATGCTCACGTTATTGCTTGGCGGCAGGAGTTCCAGCGGTGGCAGTGCTTCCCTGAACGAACTCTTCCACGAGGAGCTCTACTGCTACTAAATTTGATAGTACAATATATGTAATTTTTTTTTTTTTTTTAAAGTTTATATTTCATCATTATTGTGTATTGATAAGTAATCCTTATAGATAATAAATGATTAGGTACACTATCATAATAATCACCGTCATAGCATATCTGCATATATTTAAGGCGTTATGCCATTGTCGGGATGATATTTTAATGCGATGGTAGGTACTCTTCCTTGTCTAAGCACTATAATTTTGATAGCTTGCTGTAAATTCATTTCATTGACGAGTCGGTGGCCTAACGGTTTGCTCTAGGCTTAGGAGGTCCCGAGTTCGACTCCCGATAGGACATTGATTATGGGTTGAGTGTTTGGGTAGCGCTTGAGAATTAATTCCGTGGCTTTGATAAAGTCTGGTAAAGCTAAGTCTGCAGTGGTCTGAATTTGGTAGTTTTTATAAATTTGTGTAGGGGAACACCAAATTATAATCTTGATACTTGACTAAAATGATTCTATTACTTGTTATTGTCTATCTTCTATCTTACTAATGTATAAATAAGTATATACTATGTTAAATGGGACCATTGTTTACCACTGATGTATCGTTAACAATAAAAGACAAGTTTTTAAATAATTTCGATTTATTTGTTTTATTTTCATTGTCAAATTACGAAGTTGTTCTTCATTGCTAGAGAAATCGGATTCTAAATATTCTATGCCTTCGAATTTATCGTCGCCGCTCACATTCTCACTGTCGTCACTGTCGAAATCCCGAACATTTATGACAAAAGGAATTGTATCGTCGTCCAGTAATCTATCTGTTTCTTGATGTTTCTCTTCTAACCGTTTCACATGATTTACATATTTTGTCCAATCATCTTTGGTTACTGATGAAAAAGTTTCTTCAATTTTTGTGACCATTTCGTTTGTGGTACTTTTCACATTCTTTTCAGCAATTTTTCTTTTTACCTGGCTCCATACCATTTCAATAGGGTTTAAGTGACAATGATATGGTGGTAGCCTCAAAACCTCATGACCGTGTTCTTTAAACCATTCATCAATTAAATCAATTGGATCAGGTTTATACCTTTTCACTAAACACAACAGTTCTTTTTTTATGGATTCATTTGACCATGGAATACTGTTTGTAGTTAACCAGTCTCTTATTTCTTCTTTTCTTGAACTGGTGACTGGGGATTTGTTTATAGTGGACGTTGTGATAACTAGCATTGCCAAAGACTATTATGCTTGCTGACTCCAGGTTGGGTAGCAATTTTTCTGTGACCCACTTTGAAAAATTTTCTGCGTTCATATCGTCATGATAATCTTCGTGTTTCGACTTTGTGCTAAAAACTATTAGGGCGTTGTTTACAAAACCATTTTCTGTGCCAGCGTGGATTATGATAAATTGTTTACCCTTTGAGATGTTTGAAATCATTTTAGAAGTAGATGG
Source organism: Hyposmocoma kahamanoa (assembly GCF_003589595.1). NCBI lineage: Eukaryota > Metazoa > Arthropoda > Insecta > Lepidoptera > Cosmopterigidae > Hyposmocoma > Hyposmocoma kahamanoa. The sequence goes on from NW_020654289.1 coordinate 19,356,879, forward strand.
GCCCTTGCCAACTTTTTTTGGGCTTGTAATTCAAATGTACATAAGTTTCATCTACATACACAATAGGTTTTCTAGATTCCACAGGCTCATTTTTTAATGCCAAAATTTTTCTTATGTACCGATATCTCCAAGCAGCCACTTCATCTTTTCCCATGAGTACAGTCCGTTCCTCAGTATGCTTTGTGAATTCATAGCCCATATTCAATAAAATTCGCCTTAATGTTTCCCGACAACCATCAAATTGGATAGCGTCCTTTAATTCTAATAACAATTTTCTAAGTGCTGGCACTTCTTTTTTGGTCAAATAATATTCATCTATTTTATTTCTAATAGCACTTTGATCAAAATTATCAATGTTGAGTTTAGTAGCCCGCGATGCGCGCTTTTTTCCACGAGTTCTCCAAATACCCTGATTGCACTGACCTTCCTTCTTGATCACCCTAAGAGTTCGTTGACTTACTCCTGTAAAGAAAAAAAAGGGATTTAACGAATTAATATTATGAGATTTTAGTTACACATGTAACGCAAAAAAAATATATAAAATAAGTTTACCACTCATTAAAGCGATGTTCTTCACATACCGACTTTCGCTGAAGATTGAAACTTCTAAATCACTTAGAATTTGAAGAGCATTCTGCAAAAGAGGCTCAAGATCGTCGCTTATTACACCTGGAAAAACAAGAAAATATAAACAAAATTCGTGTACGTGACGTACCTTTTTGATTGAGACTCATGCCGCGATCTCGACATTTTTATAATACAAAACCTTCGTACACAGACGTACGCAGTGTAATAGTAACTACAAAAATCGTCTATCAAAAATAAGAACAACACCATACTAATATACTTAAAGTAATATACAAAAGTATCATAACTATTACAACCAACTTACTTATCAGTGCTTTAATATCATCCAAATATTTTTGTTTTTTGCTAAAAAAAGAATCCTGCCGCTCCTTTACTAGACGGAAATTACTTATCATTCTAAATAGTAACTGCCGCACATTACTTTTCAAAGGTTTCACCATTGTTTTAATTTGTAAAAGAATAAACTAAGAACAACGTTAACAGTTTGACACTTCAAATACCACGAAATTGACAGTACAACATAGATATGAAATGTTGCCAACATTATCTTCTTATGGGGATGCCAATTTATTCCAATGCAGACTTAGCTTGGCCAGACTATAATAATAGTGATGGGAGTTTTTCAATTTGATACCAGGTAACTGGTGCGACCGCCTGGCACATTATTATTATTAAAATAATAAATAAATAAATAAATGTCGTGGGTACCGTCACATATTGGCTTGTTAGGAAATGAGGAAGCGGATCGGTTAGCCATTGCGACTGCTTCAGAGGGGCCTGGGGTTGACATTGTGCCTGACATCTCTGAAGTCGTTGCAAACTATAAAAGCAAGTTTCATTCTTGTTGGAAGGAATATTTCGATATGAGGTCTCAGGAAAAAGGAACCTGGTACAAAACTATGCAGAATGAGGCACCTCGTATTCCTTGTTTGACCATGTTCAATTAAGCAGGGGTCATATTGTCACGGCTTCTCTGGAAACGTTCCTTCAACAAATTTTTGTATTTGTTGCGGAGATTGACCTCATCGAATTGCGAAGTGTGTGGGATTCCTGAGGATGTACATTCCAAGAGCAAATCGACTGCCGCAACAAACAGTATCGAAACTGCAAAATCAAATTTTTTTTTTGTTGCATCAATTGTAAGAGTATATGATACACTATTAGAAAAATATACAGTTTGGTCAAAAAAAAAAGTTTTAAATTGAATACTATCGGTACTTCACACTATGAGCGACAAACATTGTCGAATAAGGTACAATCGATACTGTTCTATAGCGACGGTGCGCGCGCATAGTTCGTAACTGACCAAAACTACAGTATACGCCGCGATGTGATGTGAGAGAGTGAGGGCATGTCTCTGTCGTTTACTTTTAGCTTGTTTTAGTGACTTATTTTTTGTTTTGCTCTTTGTTTTTTTATATCGGAGTTTAAAAATGAATAGCCGAGGTAGATATGTGGTTAATTTCGTATTAAAACATAAACAACAACGTCATGGTGAAACCACGTCTAACGAAAAAAATTATAATTAACTCGGTAAGTATTTACAATTTTGTTATATCCCTTCATAATATCAAAAATAAATGATCTAAAATATCACTTGTGTAACTAGTTCCTAAATATTTTTAAAATAATTAGTTCTTTATGTCGTTTTTTCTTACCCAAGTGACCAAATGGCTGGTCAGACAAGAAAAACTATCGAAAAGGGGAGATTCGATAGTGTTCTAGGTGGATGTAATGTCGACAAAGTTGTAACTGGCACTTTCGATATTATACGTGTTTCTATAGTATACGAAAATCTAAAGCATAAGTTATGAAAGATTTACATGATGGCAATTAAAACTGCATCAAAAATAGTATTCGCATCAAAAGATTACCAAAAATTTGTCAACTGCCTTTCCGGTGTAGTGTCTCTTTTTTATTTTAAAAGCACGTTGTCACTGATACATTTTACTATTTGCGATACTGGGGTTAGAGGGCCACACAATATTGGCAACCTTGGAGCAAACGACGCAAACTACCAACTGGTAGCTGTTTATTAGATTTTGTTGAATAAAATATAACTAATGATGCAGTAGACATTGAATTTTGGTCTGATAACTGCACTGGGCAAAATCGCAATAGTGATTGATATACAGCCTTTACATGTATGCCAGTAATAAATATAATATCGACATCATACAAAGATTTCGTGTTCATCCACGGGTTGTTGTAATATTTATATACTTTTCCTAGTGTAAAGATTCTTGACAAAGTAATTTTATGTAATAAATATCTTAATAGAAAAATTAAATTTTTTTTTCGGATCTAAATCGTGTATATTTATTTTTTCAAACAAACCAACGTTTCGGGCCCTTTACAGGTCCGGAACCTGACATCAGTCGTGACTATCGGATAGTATACGTGTTTATTTCTAGTCTTAGAGCTATCGAATATACCACTTTCCATGGTTTTCTGTGGAAAACATCTATCGAGTCTACCAGTTACAATGTTGTTCTACGCTAGATATTTCGCAAATTAGCAGATTTGATTTTTTAAATGTTTAACTCTGAGTGTAAAATAGGGTGGTTTGCATTAATATTAGACATAACTGGTTGACGACTTTACCATCTCAGTCAGCCGTGGCTATGACCTGTAAAAGGCCCGAAACGTTGCTTTGTTTGAAAAAACAAATACAGGCGATTTAGATCCGAAAAAAATAGTTTCATTTCCAAAGTATAACAATCACGAAAACCTAAGAACTCGATAAACACCTTATTGTTTCACTAACAAGTAAGTAACATAGAAAATGAAACTGTTTTTCCGGATTTAAATCGCGTGTATTTGTTTTTTCAAACAAACCGACGTTTCGGGCCCTTTACAGGTCCCATGGTCACGGTTGACTGAGTAAGTAAGTAACAATTAGCAGCAGTAGAGCACCTTGTGAAAGAGTTACCTTTACTATTTGTGCCGCCAAGTAGTAATGTGAGCATTATTGCGTTCCGGTTTTACAGGGTAAGGGTTCTGGTGAAATTACAGGCACATGGGACTTGTCAAATTATGTTTAAGGGTGACAGGTGCAGTAGCAGTGGCCCTCAGATCTTTGCAATTTAAAGCTCTGATCTGATCTGATCTCTGATCTGATTTTGGCACTGCAACTGTTATGGACAGGCGTGTAGCTTACCATCAGGCGCACAACTTGTTCGTCCCGTCACTTGATATTATATATAAAAAAATAACATAACTTATTTTTTCGATTTTATGTTACAAAGTAAAAAAAAATATTTACATAAAAAGACTCAAAGAACTCATGCTACAGTACAAAAGTTCATTTAAGATATTATAGTTAAAAGTTGATTTAATTTGTCTATGTTAGTCGTAATGAATTCCATACAAAAAGTGATCAAATCAGTGTTTGATTTTGGTATCCTCTTCTCTTTCAGACCGTCAATTACTTGGTATAAATAATCGAAAGTGTTAAACTTTGATTGATTCTACAAAAGCTGTCAATGAAAAGTACCGAAACTGGTAAATTCAATATTTGTTCAAATTTTACAAGCCCTAAATACTAACGAATCTGCCACTCTCGATTAATTTCTAGCCAATTCTAACAACGTAAACTATTGAATGTGAAATATCTAGAAAAATATATAAAATTTTGAAATCATGCTAAGGCCTTAGAACAACACATAAAATTAGCTATTATAATGGGGTGCCACTTTCACGACACTTTTAAAACTTATTATTCAAAATATAACTTCAAACTGGTCTACTGTAAAGTATGCATTTTGTAGTTTCGATACTGTACGTTGCTGCAGTCGAAATCTCATGGTGTGTGTTCGGACGGAACCTATCAGGGCGCGGTTATTTGCACAGGCTGGTTTCCGTACATTTAATGTTGGGTGGTTTCAATCTGTTTTGTCGGAGCCAACATGTAGCTCCGCGGAAATTTGGTATACATGTTTGATTAGGTAGTATTTTCATTTATCTGTCTGGATTTTGTTAAGTGTTTTCTTGAGGTATTGCTTTTCTAATGGGGCTGAGATGTTCGGTAACTGTCTAAGCACCAAAATAAATAAAATAAAAAATAAATATTAAGCAACACATACGTTGCTCTGATCTCAAAGCAAGTAGCTAAAGCACTTGTGTCATGGAGATCGGAAACAACAACCGTACCATCAACACCCAGATTCGAGACGATATAGAAAAGTTAGTTTTCTACACTGACTCGGAACCCCAGAGATGGCGACTCCATGAAAACCGCTATGCAGGCCACTCGACCACAGGGTTTTTTTATAATCTAAGTGATGAGACGAACAAGTCGTGCGCCTGGTGGTAAGCGACACGCTTGTCCATAACACTTGTAGCACCACTTAGAGCTTTAAATAGCAAAAGTCTGAGGGGCACTGCCACTGCGCCTGTCACCCCGAGACATAAGCTGACAAATCCCATATGCCTGGAATTTCTTCACCTCACATTACTGCTTGACGGCAGAAATAGGTGAGGTGGCAGTACTTTCCTGGACGAGCTCTTTCGCAAGGACCTCTACTACTAAAGGTGTTTAAAGTAAAAATTTTAAAAGATTATTTATTTTATGTGTATTTTATTCATACATTATTTAAAAGACGCAATTTTCAAGAAGTAATTGTAAATTGCTTAGCCTAGATTTGGCTCGCCGTACTTAGCAGTTGAGAGAATCGATTATGATAACACTGTTATCTGCTATGTAATTATTGATTGATCGAAGTCAATTTCAAATAAATTAGACGAGTGGAAGTAAAATAAACTCCAACGTAATAAATGGGAAAATAGCTGATAATTTTTAAACAGCTCAACAGTTGTTTATTAAGCCATTAAAACAGCCGTTAAATGAAAGGAACCACTTTGAGTGGTTACAAACGGCCACTTTTAGCAGTGTGATGCAAACGCGCGATTGCATCGATGTAGTCGCTTGTCTTGAATAATTGTATACGAAAATTCTGTATTGGTTTATACACATACTTTTTTGTTAATTGTAAATTTAAAAGTGAAATTTATAAATAAATAGTTAATTAATTTAAAACGTGTATCGCGTTTGCATCGCGTATGTATCGCGTTTGTATCGCGTATGCATCGCGTTTGCATTTTACGCGGAAGCAAAGAAATAATTCTCAAAACCATTTTCGTTGATTGCTAGATTATTAAATGTCAAATGTCCTTTATGATAACTCATTAATATACCTTATTTTCTTTATCTAGTATTAAATTTTATATTACTAACTAAGATTAGATGAGAGAAAGTCAACGTATTATGTAAGTGTTGTGATTACTTACTTGAAAAGGGTAATGACACCTATGTCCAAATTTGGCATTGATCAAACATAAATTGTGTACCGAGGTACAACTTATACCAAGGATCCATTAATTGAAATCGTTTTAATTGCAATACAAATAATTGAAAAATGAAATTCTACAATTATAAGAATAAACGATACTGCGTTCGACGAAACGTGCATTTTGTGATATGACAGCTACCACTAACTATGAATCAGGTTCGATCTAGCGATGAGACGAGTTGTATTTTTTCCAACTCGAGTTACTCGAGTTGACGTGACTGCTAACTCGAGTTAACTCGACTTGGTGTCCGACAGAGCAACCGCGAGTCGCGAGTAGAACTCTAATCGACGATTCACCGACTTGGGCACGATCGGCCGGCCGACCGCGACTCGAGCGTGCTCCGAAGGTCGCTGAACCGACTGAGTGACAACGAAAAGCGAACACGCTGTATGGATGAAGTAGTCGACTCGGCGGGAACCGCACCAAGCTAGCTCGAGTTCACAAAAAGTAGCTCGAGTTGACTCGTTGTGGGGGTAACGCAAAGCAAGTTAAATAACTCGACTCGCCCATCGCTAGATCGATCTAAAGAATGTTTGTAAAGAATAACCAAAACTCAGTAATGTAATTAGAGGATGGAAAAGTAATATATAATAAATATATCGCCAACAGAAATGGAATAAAAAAATCTCTATGTCGTTGACGTGTCGACGCGTTGTGAAGTGACATTTATATAGTTTAGCCCACCTTATTAGATATTGTAATAGTATACTCCCGGACACATAAATCGAGCCACCGTGCTTTTTTATTCTTAAAGGGCAGTATACAAAAATATTGTTATCACCGAAGAAAACAGGTTTTATAAATTGAAATTTTCAACAAGGACTCAAGGAAATGACGTTTAGTTATCGAGTATATAACCAGAAATAGAGACGAAATAAGGGCCATATATTCCTGGTGACACATTAGCGATATAGCTCTTATAAATATCAACTCCCGTTTGTACTGAAATATAGACAGGCCAACTACTGACCTGTGTGTACGTCTTCGTGTATTCCAAAAAATATTCTGAATTTATTGTAATAAAGATAATATCTCTAACAATGCCGTGTTGTTCTATTCGGTGGTGTGGGAAAAACAGCAAAACATCTAGTTACAAAACAAACGGAATACGGAATTTCATGGGTAATTAAATATGTAATTTTGCAATTTTCCTTCATAATAGCAAAGCTCAAGTTAACTGGTCGATTTGAAGTGAAACTGTTGACGACACCCGTCAATTGTTTCGAACTCGGGCTAGCCAATCGGAGCGCAGTAGACACAGTAATGATATGGCAGAATAGTTTTCAAACAAATTAAATGACATTTCGTCTCTGTTTCTGGTTATATACTCGATGCGTTTAGCATACCAATTTCAAAACAACTTAGTAGTTTTCGATCAATCAAACATTGTTTAAGCTTTGGCCAATTAATACTGAAAATGCAAGGTGACTCGACTTACGTGTTCGGGAGTGTAGTATAATGGACACGTAATGAACAATTTATAACATAATTAATGAATATTGATATAAGAATACAGATCTGCAAAACACGATTTGATTTACTTTTTAATTAATTCCCGTAGCTATATGTATACCATATTTTGAAAAGTAGACATTGCCATGTTTTTGCAATTTTGTTTTAAATTTATTTCATGACCATGCATACAAGTCCTTCAGTCGAAACAAAAACGTAGAAAACAAAGAATAATAAAATTATAAATTAAAAATAGTTAATTATAACCCTGTGCTTAAGTAATTAGTAAATTAAGAATATAGTAATAGAATAAAATTAATTAAATTTTTGTACAGTATTTACGGTGAATTTAAACACAACAATAAATTGAACTGGTTTTGATAGTAAATTTTGAACCCGGCGGGAAACACTTAGTGAGTTTTTTCTGCGACATATAATTATTGTGTTGCCGGTAATTTAAATGTCTAAACGATAATTTTGAGTGATACAAGTCATTACTTCTATTTTATTTTCTTCTATATTCTATTAATATATCTATTATATATATATATATATATATAATAGATATATTAATATTATTCAATATATATATAAATATATATATTGAATAATATGTGAAAGCACTTGAGGTACATGTTTTGGGTAAAGTTGTATGGAAAATACAACGCATCATTTACTATTCTCTAGATAAATCTCTTCACGAACGTCATTGCAGCACAGAATAAAGTAAAGCAAAAAAAATTAACATAGTTACGCTTTTAGACCTAGTGTTTTGTCGTGCGAGCCGAATTCGTCTTTTTTTTTATGATAATAAGTGATGGGACGAACAAGTCGTACCTGATGGTGAACGACACGCCTGTCCATAACAGTTACAGTGCCACTCAGGGATTTAAATCGCAAACATCTGAGGTGCACTGCCTCTCATTGTGATTGCCTAATAGCAATGGGAATGCAGGTACAAGTACAGGGAATTCTCTAGTTTGCGACCAGGCAATTGGTGTGATTGTCTGCCACGTTATTATTATTGTATGTTTGACGGTCATACGATATGCAATTGTATAGTCTGGCAACTGCAAGCGGAATGCCCTGGCTGTTGGCAGTCGCAATGTAATCGTGCCAATTGCGTCCAAAATGTTTTATAAGCCGCAGATTACCGCAACTCAAGTTTACGCATCCCAATCGTATAGCTCCTTGTGAAAGAGTTCGTCCAGGGAAGTAATGCCACCTTACTATTTGCGGCACCAGCTCTAATGTAAGCATTACTGCGTTCCAGTTTTGAAAGGTAACTTGTATCTCAGCGTGTCAGGCGCAGCGGCAGTGCCCCTCAGATCTTTGCAATTTAAATCTCTGAGTGGCACTGGCATTAATATGGACAGACGTGTTGCCTAACACCAGGCGCACGACTTGTTCGTCTGGTCACGTGGTATCAAAACATATTAATTTTAATAATAATCTTATTTAGTTAAAACGGTCACGACAGTAGTGACGTTATCTATCGAATTCGCAAATTGTATTAATTAAAATGAAATCGTTGAGTTTTTGAAAATAGAAGTTAAAAGCTGAACGTAGAGTTGTGTTTAGTTTGTTAACTGCAAAGCGATAAGCAGCGTCCGGTTTACGTAGATAAGATTATCACACCACACTGTAAGTGCTGGAACGCATTTGTAACATTGAAGTATACATTACGACACGTTTTAAATAAAAAATGGATTTCCAGTACATATGTTTAAAAAAACTACCAGTGCAAAAAGTGACAAACAAACCAAAGGTGAAATCTGGAAGTAGTGAGCAGATTGTTACAGCATCTACCAGGAAGGCTGCGGTCAGCAAAAAAGCAGTAACTAAGGCTGTGGCGAAAAAAACAAAAACGAATCTAGCAGTAACAACAAAAAAAACCATGACAGCCACAACAAAAAAGGTTGTCGCCACAACAAGTCATAAAATTGTGGCAAGCAGCAGTCGCAAAGCTGTAGCAACAACCAGTAGAAAAGCCGTTGCCACCAAAGCCGTGGCCACTAAAGCTGTTGCCAATAAAGCAGCAGGTAAAGCACCCCGTAAACCTGCTACGAAGAGAGAAGCAATAATCAAAATACAGTTTTAAATTTGTGTACACAAACAGGTTATTACATACAGTAATTTTGTGTGTGAGACGAACACCGTTTCTAAGTGTTATTTATCATAATAATATCCAGCTTAATGTTATTTCTTTATCGTTTTATATATAAAGACAATAATATAACTATTGCTTAATAGAAATTAAGCATTATTTTGAGAAATGTAGAAGAAAAACGTGTTGTTGTTATTAACCTAAATGGACATGCTGACAATAGCTTGCTCGCGGTTATACGACCGCGCGTGAGGTACGTGAGGGGCAGGAGAAGTGAAGTATGTGAAGGAATATGAGGAAACGGACCTCTGAAATTGATAAACGAACGCACCAAAATTTTTTATGCCTTTAATTTGAATTAAAATTGTAAAGAAATTCGAATAATTTCACAGCTCACATCTTCGTTTCTCACGAATCAATCATGCTTTCACTATGTCATATCATAACAATATTACATAAATTTATAGTGCCATTATATTAAGTAATCAAGGTAACTCTAAAGAATGAATTATTTTAATTGCCATAAAGTTGAAAATAGATTTTATTGAATACCATGATGTTTTACTACAATGATATTTTTTTTTTTGTAGCAATAGAGCTCCTTGTGAAAGAGTTCGTCCAGGGAAGTACTGCCACCTTAGCTTTTTTTGCCGCCAAGCAGTAATGTGAGCATAATTGCGTTCCGGTTTGGAAGGGTGAGGGTGCTGGTGATGTTACAGGCACACGGGACTTGCCAACCTAAGTCTCAGGATTTAGGGCTCAGTGGCATCGCATCTGACATCTTTACGATTTAAAACTCTAAGTGGCACTGCAACTGTTATGGACAGGCGTGTTTACCGTCAGGCGCACGATTTGTTCGTCCTGTTACTTGATGTTATAAAAAAAAAGCAACTCGTTATTGTATTATTTGGTTAGAATGATGGTAATTTGGTTCAATTTTCAATATAAAAATTTACGTAACACAGATCACGTGAAAATGGTGTACATTCAATTGAGTAAATGTAAGTAAAATTATTTATACCCTGTATAGGAATATTTTGAAGATTCTGTATTATTTTTGGTTGCCTCCAGATCTTGAAGCTGGACTTCATCGGAAAGGCTTTTAAAAATTCCTCACCAGAATTAATTTGATCTCAAGATCACCATAAAATAACTTACATTGAAAACGACCGGTAACCCGTAATGTTCAGAATATCTGTCAGTATACAAGATAACCGCGGGCCTTAAAGTGAGACCCACCCAGTCGAGACATTTTGATCGAATGGACCACACGGAAAATCGGTTGTTCGACATTAAAAATAGTAATTCAAATTGATAATGAAAACAGAAGATACCGGTAGTAAGTAAGCTATGGGACCTGAAATATAATTGACTAAATTTCGGTTGATGAAAAAAAAAATCAGAAACTTCGGTACTTCCCTGGACGAACTCATTCATAAAGATCTCTACTGCTGCTAAAAAAGAAGATATATCAATAAAATGTTCGCTCCCGTATTCCGTAACGCGCACGTCATGGGACTATGAGCTCATTTTACATTAATTAAGAGAGTTTATTTCTAAAACGCAAATATCGTGCAATGAATCGCCGCGCGTTTATCTCGCCTAGTTCAAAGCCTACGCAACCACGATACCATTTCGCCTTAAATACTCTAATAAAGTAATAAATATTGCGTTGCGTTGTAATATATTCTATTTTAGTACGATTTTAGATATTAATAAAATAAATAATAGATATTTTGAAATTAATTTGAAAAAGGAAGTAAATTTTTATTGAATGTCAGAATGTTTCCCCACCATGGCATTTAATTAGTTTTCGTGAAATTACTTCACTAGTTTGTTATAATTATTAATACAAATTTCAAAACGACGTCTCCCGGCAATCCGTGCCAGACGCTATGTCAACTAAGCCCCGGAACGAACCAGCGGATCTCACAGATATTTGTCTGTGCTTGTTGTCGGATCCTTGTATTTGGATTTTCAACGGCTTTTTAGCCGTAGCGCCATCTTTGAGAAATCTATGAAAGTATTTCGTCACCCAATTTAGGTACCTTTACAGCTGCCAGCCCTGGTCAGAGATGTCGATTGTCGCTATTAACTGTAATTAAGTTTTTATTTAATGTAATGTTTCACCATAACGATATTCAATTATTTTTTGTGAAATTACTCCAGTACAGTAGCTTGTTATTATTATTAATAGAAAGAACCACGTGTATGCTTTTTGATGTATATTCAACCATCCCAATTTATTCCAATGCGTGGTACTAAGAAATAAGAAATTTAATTATAAAGTGGTTGTAAAAAAGCATTATATTATAAGCATACCACTTTTTTCTTGTCTATAGTACTTTCCGCACCCATTTTCAACCGACTTCAAAAAAAGGAGGAGGTTCTCAATTCGTCTGTATGTTTTTTTGTATGTATGTTACGCGATAACTCCGGTATTTGTGAACCGATTTTCATGATTCTTTTTTGTTGGAAAGAGAGAGAGAGAGAGAGAAAATCATCCACCTCTAAGGGTGGCTGATCACGCACGAACATTCATTTTTATAAATAGCGCCTAAATTTTACTTAAGGAGCATTGACTTACAATTATATGGACGTCGGGTCCGCGCTAAAAAGTGTCCGCACTTGTAAGGCGCTAAAATCGTATACAGAGCGCGACACTCCGCTTTCTCGCGTCTTCATTTGTTCTACGGACAGCGCGATACTGCGATGACATAACAATTTAAATTTCGAATAGGTTGACTTGGGACATTTTTTCGTGGTTTTTGTATTAGACCCGTCGTCCATTTATTTGTAAGTCAATGTTAAGGAGGGATTATTTTAATGGTTGGTTTTGCTATTCTCCAATTTAAGGCGTTTTTCTCTCTCAATATACTTTGAGTAGTGAGAACCGATTTTTATTATCTCCTGTGTCAAATCCTGTATAGTGGCGAACTAGGGGATATTTCAATAAAACTTGGCAAATAGATGTAATTCCACGTACTTTTGAGGTCGGTTTTTTAGTACTCTGTACTGAGATTATAAAAAGAAGTTACATACTGCCACTAACCTTTCCCACCCACTGCTTATGTACCTAACACAAATCACAAAAAGACAATAGTTGAGTTTTTTTATCAAGATAACAATGGAAATTTCCCACAACTGCGACCAGCTCAAAAATTGGGTATTTTATCTACATTGAGCTTTCTTCTAAGACGCCAAGTTCTTTGATCTAATCTATATCTATTTTTTTATAGTCCAAATTTAATTTTCTTTACTGTTTCTATTTTTGGCAATTAACATTTAATATGCTAAAATATATATAACACTGTAACTCTCGCAACCACCCTAAACTGTTTTGAAATCCATTTGAAGTTATGAGAATCCAACCGCAACTATAAACATTTATACGCCTGTACTTAACGCTCAAGTAACAGTGATTAGCTGTTACTATTATCAACTTTACCCTTCCCTGATGTGTAAAGGGAAGTGATCCCGTTTATACGCCTCCTTTGATGAGATGACTGCCTCCGTATCGGAGTCTGCCATCGGGATATTACATCATAATACTGGGAATCTTTCATTACCTTGTAAAATTACGTCGCGTATATATCCACTTTGGCTGATAAATAGATGAGCTCTAAATATCTTTTTCTCATATTTATGCGAGGTTATGTGCAAAAATCAAAAACTACTTGACATAATAATTTTTTTTAGGATATCAAATCGTTACTTGATATCGTTAAAAAAATATTATGCATGACGAGCAAGTCGTGCGCCTGGTAGTAAGCGACATACCATCCACAACTGTTGCAGTGTCACTCAAAGCACTGCCCGTCACCCCGAAACTAAGGGCGACTTCAAATTAGACGCTTATAGAAGTGCTGCAGTAGGGCAACTGTGGCGCAATAGCTGTTACGTCATGAGGACCGTTTACACGGGGCCAATCGACGAGACATTCCATTAAACCAAGCCATTTTCGGCATCGTGTAAATAAAGACAATCCATTATGGATTGTCTCCAAACAAATGATAAAGACAATCCACTAAATTATAACGATTCTAATTTTTCGGGCCATTACCTTGAATACGTGCATTGAATAGGCTCATGTGTGAACGTGCATTCTGAGCCACTCAACTAACTTGCTTAGCCATTTAGTAAGCAACCTTAAAGAAACTTATTGTAATACTGGCTGTAGTGTAGATGGATGCTGCGAATTTCACACTTTTCACTAGACTGGCTTTAGGCTTGGCTTTGTGGAATGGCTCGTCAATTGGGCCCGTATAAATGGGCCATTATTTCACTAATTGTGAAGGTGCGCGCGTGTTACGACAGCGACAGTGGCGATTCCAGATATTGGATGAAAAGTAGTAGCGAAGCGGCTACAGCGCTACAGGCGCGGTGGCGCTTATATAAGCGTCTAACTTGAAAGCGCCCATAAAGTTAACGAGTTCCATGTACCCTGTAGTTTTACTAGTACTCTTACCCTTCGAAACTGGAATGCAGTAATGTTTTTTGTTATAATACCAAGTGACGGGACAAACAAGTCGTGCGTCTAATGGTAAGCTACACACCTATCCATAACAGTTGCAGTGCCATACAGAGGTTTAAATCGCAAAGATCTGAGGGGCACTGCCACTGCGCCCGTCACACTGAGACTTAAGTTGACAAGTCAGTTGTGCCCGCAATTTCACCATGGTCACAATACTGCTTGGCGGTAGAAACAGGTGAGGTACTTCCCTGGACAAACTCTTTCACAAGGAGCTCTATTGTTGCTAGGCTAATTGCTATTATGTACCTTTTTCGTATTATTTGTATCGAGTTCTCACCGTATTAGTAAAAAATCCAAAGTAGAAGCAGAAGCAGAAAGACACTGCAGTAGTAGTACTGCATTGTTATAATTTGATTATATTTGATTTACCAAAGTGCATTTCAATTCAAGCTGTGAACGTTTAGCAATTTTTGTTTACTAAATTAAATTAATTACTCATTTATTAAATTAATTACTCTTGTTTACTAAATAAAATAAACTTATTAATAAGTTTATTTTATTTTATTCATAATTTTAATTAATTAATTTAATTTAGTAAACAATAATTGCTAAACGTTCACAGCTTGAATTGACATGTACTTTGGTAAATCAAATATAAGGTAAATTGTTATCTTTCGTACATATACTTCAGAATAGGGCGATTTGCATTAATATTAGATATAACTGGTTGATGACTATAATACCATTTTAGTCAGCCGTGATCTTAGGAACTGTAATGAGCCCGAATCGCTGGTTTGTTTAAAAATACAAGATTTAGATCCGAAAATATACATAGCTATTTATAATACCGTAGACTCCCCGGAACTCGTGACCAAGATTTCTCTTAGAGCCCCTACACAGTCCCTTAGGCTTAATTCACTTTTGTGCGTACCTCTCTCTTCTTCGAATTTTCGGCGGAATGCATATCTCTTACATGGCGAGTAATAGTTTTAATATATTGTCCAAGCAGGTTGATATATATATAAGCGGCCAACTCACCGGTCCGAAGTTTGAAATTTACTGTTCACCTAATTGTTCACGCAATACCGACCGGATTTCTTCAAAAACGAGGACCGGTGAGTTGGCCGCCTAGATCTTATGACATCACACCCCTAGACTTATTCCTTTGGGCTATGTAAAGTCCAATATCTATACGGATAAGCCGGGTACGATTGAGCAACTGGAAGCCAACATTACTCGCGTTATTCGCCAAATACCAATTGAAATGCTCGGACGCGCCATCGAAAATTAGAACTGCTGAATGGCCCACGTTAACCGCATTTACGGCCAGTATTTGAAAGAAACAATCTTTAAAAAATAAATGTCAAATATGGTTTCTTTTATATGATAATAAAGATAACCACATAAATTAGATTTTATTACATTTTTTTCAGTTTTGAAAAAGTACCTCCAAATGAATCACATATTACATCAGAAAGTGAGCAAAGGTGGACTTATCTCTAAAAGAGATCTCTTCCAGCCAACCCAGGGTAGTGAGAGCTAAGGTTATAAGAGTGCAATATAGTGCAAGAGAGAGTGCTGAAGAAATATAATAAAGTACACAAATAAAAAATACTTACCATTACTTGCATAAGTTTTATAATGAATCATAATAAATAACGTAAAATATGTAAATAGTGTAATATATACACAAAGATACACATATACATATATACATAAATAAGTATATAAAAAAATACAATAAGATGATTACTAAGAGAGTTCAGCAAGAAAGTTCGCTTTCAACCTTTTCTTGAAAGAAGCGATAGACGGGCTAGACTGAATGTGGGAAGGAAGTCTGTTCCACAACTGCGTTGCATGAGACGAAAAGGAGTTAAAAATCGAGAGCCAATCGAATCGACAACAGCCTTGAAACTCAAAATGTATGAAGTGATTAACGAAACGAAATAGACCCATCGTTTTGTTAAAAAGTGATTAAAAACTTTGATGAAAGAATCGACATCTGTAACTGTGGTCTTGGTGGAAATTTATCAGATATCATTTTTCATTTATAATTGCCAAACCTTACTTTCTTAAATACAATACGAATTTAAATCGTTGTCATATATTATGTATATTGTCATATTATTATATTAGACATACTTTACCATCTCAGTCACTCGTGACCAAGGGATCTGTATAAAGCGTCCGAAACGTTGGTTTGTTTGAAAAAACAAAGATACGCGATTTAGATCCGGAAAAAAATTGTTTAATTTCCTAAGTTTAATTAATGATTATTCAAGTATTATTTTCCTACCTTCTATTTATTGGTTACAACTAAACTTGGCGAATTAATATTGTGATAATAAATGAGGTGAAACCGAAATACGTGTAACGAAAGCTCCGATGGAACTTGTTTTGATATAATAGCGGCAAGTTCGGCAGTTAGCGGGCCTAGAAATATGGGGTATGCAGTGAGATATAAGCGCTAGCGTTTGTAAATATAACATATTATTTATTTTATTGAATATCATCTTTTATAGGTGGCTATAATGGTGTGGCAAGAGACGTGCATTCGGGTCCGTTAGGTCAAAGGAATTTTTCTTTGTGTTGTTCGTTTGTGTCAATACGTGAGGCAAACTATAAGTTTCCTGAATGAATAAGAAAAAAATACTATAAATGGTCAGAAAAGAATTTATTGTTTCTCAAAATATTCTCCATGAGCGTTAATGCACTTTTTCATACGAAAGAACCAATTTTGAAAACATTTATGCCACTCCTCCGTGACAATATCTGAAACATATTTTTCATAATCTTCAGGTGATGAAAATCGCTGACCGCGTAACTGGTTCTTAATTTTTGGAAATAAATAAAAGTCACAAGGTGTCGCTAGGTCGGGAATGTACGCGGGATGGCTCATAAGGTCAACGTTATTCACCTTCAAAAATTCATTTGTCTGTCTGACCGTGTGAGTTATTTTTACAGAGTTTGTCAATAACTTCAGGCAAAGATATGGTCGTGTACCAATCACTATTCACGACACAACGATTCTCTAAAGCAACAGTAGTCATGTGTCCAGTTTTATTAAAAAAAGAAGCAATCATCCGCTTACAGGCACTTTGCAAGCGCGCCACTTTGGTTGGTTTCGGCTCAACTTGAAAGACCCATACGCTCGAATGCTGCTTTGTTGTGGGATCGTAACTATAAATCCATGTTTCGTCACCTGTTACTATGTCCCACACCAAATTTGACGCTCCTTTATTGAATCTGGTAAGCACGGCATTGCACCAAGTGACGCGATCCGTTTTTTGACCCTCAGTCAAATTGTGTGGGATCCACCGAGAGCACAGCTTTTTCACACCCAAATGTTTGTGTAGTATTTGATTGCATTTGACTCATGCCTATATCTAAAGATATCCGAATCTCATGGTATGTCACATGCCCGTCTGTTTTGATCATACTGCGCACAGTATTGATGTTTTTATTGTTCACAGTAGTGGACGGGCGACCATCACGAAATTCGTCACTGAGATTCACACGACCGCGTTTGAATTCTGTAAACCTATATAATATAAATAGTCGTCTTGTATGGTGCTTCATCGCCAAAAGCAGTTTGAAGCCGAGTGAAGCTCCGTTGAGCTGTTAAGTTACACTTAAAGTCGTAGAATATCATACTATGAAAATTTTCACGGGTTAAATCCATGGTGATGTAGACAACCAAATTCTAAAATGACGCCACAATGTAAAAACAAGTGACAGTCAGATGAAACAAACTGTATTCTACAGCCAAAGAGTTCCATTTTCAAATGTTGTAATTACTTTTTAAATATTGTTTATGTAAGTGACCGAACGAAGTGTACGATCGCGAAGGATCGCGTCCACTGTCGACCGCGCCTGCCCGAAGCGGTACTGGTCTTCCGACAGGTCAGGCCCTACTCGCGACAGATGTCCGCTGAGCCGCTCGGCAAGTGTTCTTTCAAACAAGTTGCCGGCCTCGTCCAGCAGGCATATGGGTCGATATGCAGAGGGAGAGTCTGCGGGTCGACCTTCCTTCTTTATGAGGACCATCTTCGCCGACTTCCAGCCGGACGGGAACACACCGTTCCCGTCCGCCTGGAAGACAGCT
Organism: Hyposmocoma kahamanoa; assembly: GCF_003589595.1. Lineage (NCBI taxonomy): Eukaryota > Metazoa > Arthropoda > Insecta > Lepidoptera > Cosmopterigidae > Hyposmocoma > Hyposmocoma kahamanoa. Next base: position 19,374,957 of record NW_020654289.1, read on the forward strand.
GGTGAACAGCCGTCTCATCTGGTTCCCCAGTCTGGCGTGGAGAGCCAACACTCGTCTGTCATGCCGAGATCGTCAGACCAAGTGTCCTCATCCGTCACTGACACTTGTCCCGACGACCCCGGGGCGGGACTGCTCTCGATCCTAGGAAAGAGGGTGACCACCACCCTCTCCACGAACGCAGGGTCGAGGCTTGTCGTCAACGGAGGGACCCATGGCCGGAGCTTGCCCATAACCATTTTGTATGGCCGCCCCATGGATCCCTCTGCAGTCCCTCGAGGAGCTCGCCCCAGGATCGAGCACTAGCATCTTTTACTGCGAGGCTTAGCGCCCTCGCAGCGTCCCGGTACTCCGTATAGGCTCCCTCTTTCTCATCGACGGTGGCTCGCCGGCTTCTATGGGCCCTTTTCCACTGGCGTCGGGCGCGCAGACAGACCTCAGTCAGCTGCGCTAACTCCTCCGACCACCAATGCTGGGCCCGCTGCTCGGTGCGTGCAACTCGGGACATTAAGACATCACAGATGGACGTCATCATGTCCCCGAGTCGCATCGCTTCCCTTCCCGGTTCGAGCGAGATCTCAACGTCGGAATCAACCGACCAAGACGCGGTGATGGCTGCGGCCTTGAGCAGATCTCTGTCCAGCCGCTTGAGGGACCATCGTCGCGGTGGGCCGCCGCGTTGGCGACGGGACCTGGCAGGACGACGGAATACTACATCGAATACGATGTGGTGGTGGTCAGATATCGTGACCACCTCTTCTACCACCCACCAGGCGGACACCATGCGCGCCGAAGAAGGAGTCGCCCACGATAGGTCGATGAGCGACTCCCCCTGCCACCGCACGCATGTACTGACTGACCCCCGATTCAAGAGTTGGAGGTCTTATCCCGCCGCCCACTCTAGCATTATCTCCCCTCGGATACTATCCCGGACGTCGCCCCATGCTCGAGCGAGCGTTGAAGTCGGACAATGACGGGACGAGGATGACATATGCGAACGCAGTTTGCCACCCCGACCAAGTATGCCTCGTAAGCGGCGAGGGACAAGTTGGGGGCGACTTAGCAGCCCACGACGGCGAGAGGACCCCATTCTACTGTGACAAAACCCTGCCCTTGTTCGAGCAGGGTGCAGTGTGGGTCCTCCTCTCCGCCTCTCTAGTGGGTGGCGACGGAGCTCGCGGAGTCACCATTTAGGATGATCCGGTACTCGATATGGCTCCGTCACCACGGCCAGTGCAACCCGACGTTTATCGAGGGTCTTCAAAAGGAGGCTCTGCGCCACTCGCATGTGGTTCAGGTTGCATTGGAGAACGCACATCTGAGTGAATGTTACGTCTCCATGACCTCCGCTGGAGCAGAGCTCAGACTCGACGCAGCCGCCTGTGGCTGCATCGGCCCGTCGCCGGGGGTTTGGGGAGAGCTCTTCTTTCTCCTCCTCTTCCTTTTCGGGGGAGAGCAATGCTTAGTGCCCAGTCTATGATTGGCAGGCCTGTCAAGGTCCGCACAGACCGGGCACTTAGGAGAGATCGCAGTGCAATCCTTCGCCTTGTGGTCTTTCTGGCCACATGTGAAGCAGCAGTCGTTCCTATCACTTTCTGACGGGCACTGTCGTCTGACGTGCCCCGGCTCCAGGTAGCGGTAACACCGCATGGGGCGGACCTCTAGGACCTCCACTTTTGCGGATATCCAGTTTGACACGGCGACGCGTTTCGCTGCGTGCAGCTTGCGCACCGCCGTGAGGGGGCAGCGTACCCGTGCGGAGAACATACCGCTACATGAGCGTCGGGGCTCTCCTGCTCGTACATCGCTCACTGCGCAGCCTCCGGTGCCCGCGACCGCTGCGGCAATCTGCTCTGGGCTAACGGCCTCATCGAGACCCGTCACTCTAATCTCTCCTGACTTGACTGGACGCGCAATATGCACGGTCAAGTCTGAGAGATGTTTCCGAGTCATCTTTTCTGCTAAGGCCACGGCCTTGGAAGTGCTGTCTGAACTAGGGACCTCTATTATTATGCCCCCGGTCTGTGGACGCTTAATGCGCACTCCCGGCGCCAGTATGCTGCAGTTAGTCAACTTGATCCGCTCTTTAGCGGCGGCCATGACAGCGGCATAGCTCAGTGATGAGCCATCTGGCACCGTCACCGTTATGGCGGCAGTGGTCGGAGGCCTCAGAGGCGTAGCCGTCTTTTTTTTGCCATGGCGGCTGCGGCGGCATAGCTTTGGATTGCAAGGTTTCCTGTACTAGCCTGCTTCGCGCTTTACGCCCCAACACTGCCGACCACGTCTCCTCCCGTACCAGGACGTAGTAGGCGCGATTGACGGGGCGGCCTCAGTCTCTCAGCCTGGGTCGCCACCGTGCTCTTCCTAGGTTTCTTCGTCCTCTTCTTTTTAAAAGAAGAGGAGGAAGTAATCGTCACTGCAGGCGGGTGTGCGGCCGGAACCGACTGTGGCTTTCCGAGTTTGGCGTCTATGAGAATTGAGGCTCTCAAATAGACGTCTCTCCTAGTCGCTTCCGACCAATTGCATTTGAGGCGGCTTTGCGGCCTTCGACACCTGCGATCCGCGGATCTGTGACGCAGCCAAGGTCGTCGCGGGTTTATGGCTCGGTTTTGTCGCCAAAGCCAACGTCAAGGGTCCACAATTTGAAATCGCCGCCAATGTTGTCGCCGGTCCCCGGCTCGGTGCCGGCATTGAGACCGTCGCGGGCCCGCAGCCGTGTGTCGGTGAGGGTCTTGGGGTCTGAAGGTCGGCCCGCTGGTGGAGGGTGCGAAGCTCTTTCCTCAAGGATTCTACCATAGCTGAGAGGCTGGAGAGCTGAGAACGCAGCTCTGCATTCTCTCTCTCCAATCTCTCCACGTTGGCTCCGATACAGGACCGTCGGACCAGCTCCTCGCCAGCCGTTTGAACGATCCTCGTTGCCACCCTGAGGGTTCGGACGTATGGGCCCTTCAGGTGGTCCGAAGTGTCCGCCACCTTCTCAACCATGTCGAAGTGATGCTTAATGCGCAATCTGACCTCGATCGTCGGAAGGGCCTCCATCTCCTTCAGCAAGTCGTCCTTGCTAGGAACCGATAATTTGAACCGCGTATGCCGTGAAGCGACCGACGGATCCAAGACCGCTTCCTCGTCACCTGAGCCTTTCTGTTGCCTTCTCTTTGGGGCCGGTGTCTCCGCTGAAGGCGGCTTAGCCCGCTTTCTGGTACGGCCGCGAGCCGACGTCGCAGATGAAGCTGAAGCGAGCGACATGAAGGAGCAGTCGGACTCCTCTTCGCCGCTCTCCCCAACAGCACTCGGTGTCGGTGTCCTAGGACGCGCGAACCTTCCCAAGTTATCTCGTGTGGGCAGGCGCTCAGCCTGCTCCGCCGTGTTCTTGTCAGGGTCTTTGGTGTTGACGGGCGCCTTCGGGGTACCCGCCGCCACCTCCAATTCGTCTACGCTCAATATACATGCAGTATCGGTGTCCAGAGTTATTGCCAGGTCGTGTTCACGGTAGTCAGCTGTAGGCTGGCTCACGAGGCAGTTTTTGCCTCCCTCCAGAGTACGAGGGCCTGCCACCCGCCAAAGCGGATGAGTGGGATTCCCCCTTTCGGGGACCCGCCTGGGGACCATTTTTAAAACTAGCCTTATTCATAGTTTTGTTTTATAAAGGGGCTCAACTCCCCTGTAGGACGCCCTAGAGACTGGACACCCTCCAGTCACTCATCCAGTCGTCGGGCGTCGGAACTTGGGATTGGGGTGATTTTTATAGAGGTTTTTTTCACGGATTGGATTGATTTCGGATGGATTACGGATTGCCCGACGTTGGCTAAGGCCTAGGTCTGTCCGAAGACAGACGCGTCGCGCAGAGCAAAAGGAGTCGCCTTTTGTTAGTGGATCAAATATGTGCCCCTTATCTCCGTTCGACAGGTCCTTCCCGGGGAACCGGTATCCACCATATCTGGCGGGCGTGTCCCACGACAACGAACCTGTCTCAGCTCCTCGAGCAGATACTCAATCTAAGTACCCACCTGGCCGCTCTACTGTGTCCTCTGTTAATCAGAGGGACACGCGGAAGGGTCCTCCGTTTGCTTCTTAGCTTCACTATAGGCTGGATTGCCTGCAGCTACTGAGTGGGGGACTCACCACGACAAGGTGAGCAAAGACTGGAGGGAGCCCCCCCCACCACGACAAGGTGAGCAAAGACGGGGGGGTCCAAGAACACCTAGATTGTGACCAATAGCAGTAGAACTTTTTTATAATATTAAGTCGTGCGCCTGGTGTTTAGCCGCTCACGCGATACATGCAGCCGTAGACGCATACCACACCTAGAGGTGCCGGTGATGATTTTATACCGATTTATCGGATATCGAAGTTATAACAGGTAAAAGAACTAATACTAATTGCTATTTCGGTAACTACTCTAGCAAACCATAAAGTTTTTAATGCCTGGGTCTGTCATTTAAAAAAAATAAACAACTTCAAAAATACGTCACGACAATCGTATGTGTTATTGTTTGGGCTGGTGATTTCGGTGTTTATTTATTGAAAACATACCGTAAGTATCGTTTTTTAAGTTTACCCTGAATATAAATGTTTATAAACTATACTTTAAGGAGTAATTTCATGGTAAACGTTAGAACCACTCAAACGGAATATTATCATATTTACCCAAGTACACCAAAAATTTCATTAGTGCTTTTTAAGTGCAGGATTTGTGGTATATTACTGCATTTTATTTGAGATGTTTTTGTTGTAGTACGGAAAGTATTTATTTAGCAATGCAGAATAATAATTTTTATTTATAAAAACTTGTATTTAAACTGAATCCTTTCCTAATTTGCGAAACCAAATAGCCGCCATTTTGCGGTAGGATGAGCGCATCGCGTGAGCGGTTAGTAACAAGCTTGTCCATAACAGTTGCAGTGTCACTCAAAGCTTTAAATCGCAAACATCTCAGGGGCACTGCTACTGCGCTCGTCACACTGAGACATAAGTTGACAAGTCCCATCTACCTGTAAATTCACCAATACCCTTACCCTTCAAAACCGGAACCCAGTAATGCTTACATGTCCTTCCGTGGACGATTTCTTTCACAAGGTGCTCTACTAGTACTGAAAGCCGGCCGCCAAGCAGTAATGTGAACATAATTGCGTTCCGGTTTTAAAGGGTGCTGGTGAAATTACAGGCACATGGGACTTGTCAGCTTACGTCTCAGGCTTAGTGGCGCAATGGCAGTGCCCCTTAGATCGTGTCGATTTAAAGCTCCGAGTGGTACTGGAACTGTTATGAACAGGCGTGTTGCCTACCACCAACCACACGACTTGCTCGTGCCGTCATTAACAAAAACGTCATAATCAAAAGAGAAGAGAAAAGTGTTTTCCTATAGAGATCCTGCCGACAATTGATCCTGGTATCTCCTCATTTAGTATCGATAGTGCTATCTGCTAGACTATTTATGTCGTAAAAAAATCTTTTGCACAAACCAACTTCTTCTTCTTCTTCTTCCTGTCCTTATCCCACGCTAGGTGCGGTCGGCACAACATGTTTTTTTTTCCACTCTCCCCTATCAGCCGTCATTTTTATACTCACACCTTTCTTATCCATGTCGTCTTTCACACAATCCATCCATCTTTTCTTTGGCCTTCCTTTCTCCTTATATCCCTCCACATTCATACCTAGCTCTCTTCTCGTCACATGGCATTCTTTCCTTCGCATGACATGTCCATGCCACGCTAACCTATTACTTATCATCTTTTCCGTCACTGGCGCCACTTTCAAACATCTCCTGATGTACTCATTCCTTATCATATCCTTTCTCGTCGCTTCTGACATCCATCTCAACATTCGCATTTCTGCTACATGCACAGTTCGCTCATCCTCCCTTTTCATCGCCCATCATTCCGATCCATACAACATGACAGGTCTAATCACGGTCTTGTATATTTCCCCCTTAGCTTGCAGAAACCAACTAACATCATATAAATTTGTTATCCCTACCACAAAATTTACCTAAAATTTACCTACCACACCACACTATTTGCTACTAGTCAAGGCCATATGGAAGAGCTGCTTCTCATAATGGAGCCTTGAGTTTGGATTAAATATAAATCGCAGTAAAACTAAGATAATGATTGTGGATCGCGTTAATCATAATGCACCGGAAATTATAAGAATTGCAAACTGTGATGTGGTCCAATACTACGTATATCTTGGAGCTTTAATTTCGAACACTGGTGGATGCGTACATGAAGTGAAAAGACGTATGGCAGTATCTAGAACAGCAATGGATAAACTGAAGAAAATATGGGGGAATAGAAACATTACCAAGGCCACTAAAATCCGGCTGGCCCGAACACTGGTTTTCCCCATATTTCTGTACGCTGCAGAGACAAGGGCCCTCCTTGAAATTGAGAAGAAGAAGATAGACGCTCTGTAAATGTGGTGCTGGAGAAGAATGCTTGGGGTATTGTGGACAGACTTTCGTTCAAACGCCTCCATACTCCAAGAACTCGGCATCAAGCAGCGTCTGTCTACTGTGGTGCAAATTCGCATCCTAAAATTCTTCGGCCATGTTTCAAGACGGAATTTTGACTCCATAGAGCGTCTTGTTGTACAAGGTAGAGTGGAGGGCACTAGACTGCGCGGAAGGTCACCCATGCGATGGACCGATCAAATAAAATCTGCAGTGGGCGGTCCTTTACATGAGCGCACGAGGGAATCCACCAACAGAGAGAGATGGCGAGATGTCGTGAGGCAAGCCACATTAGCCTTTAACAAGCGTACTCCATGATGACCACGACCACTCTGTCAAGAGTGATACGAAAGAGAAGAAGAACCACAAAATTTATTTTTGTACTAACTTACACACCGCAAATATGTGAAATGAAACTATTTTTCGAATTTAAATCGCGTATATTTCTTTTTTCAAACAAACCAACGTTTCCGGCCTTATTCAGGTCCCATGGTCACAATTGACTGAGATGGCACAGTCATCAACCAGTTATGTCTAATATTAATGCAAATCACACTATTTTCACTATAGTTACAAACGTTATAAATTAAATACCTTATTTTTAATTTTACAAAGAAACATTCCAATTTACTATGTTTTATAAATTATTTTATTTTAACAATATGAATGGTGTCTGCGACAGTAATCATCTGGCAGGGAAACTTCTGCATGTAAAGCAGGCCCTACATGCGAATAAGCTGAAGATTCCACACCAATGCCACAGGCGCCGTGTGAAACCATCAACATTCGAGCGAAGACCTGCAATTTTACCTTACGTGGAGAGGTGTTATAGACAAGATCGGAAGACTCCTCAAGCGTGCATCAGGCGTGCATCAAGGTGTCGCTTCCCCTGTATCTTCCCTTGCATAATTAGTCGGAGAAAGTCGTATTTGTCATTACGCATTGTATGACCAAAGTACTCTAGTTTACGTTTTTTAACAGTACCCAAGATCTCTAATTTTTAATTCACTATCTGCAATATTCTTTCGTTGGACACTCTATCCGTCCATGATATTTTTAAAATTCTTCTGTAGATCCACATTTCAAAGGCTTCTAAGCGGTTGCTCATAGTTTGAGTTAAGGCCACACGCACCCAGGTCTTCTTCAGGAGATCTTCAAGAATCGATTGCAGAGTAGATGACTTAACTTTGGAAATGCTTTGCTTGTTCTATCCGACATTTGATCTCCACGCTATATAACGTCCTTACTGAATTCAATTTTTTTTATAAAAAATAAGTGGGCGTTTCACCTCCTGATGGAAAGTGATGATGAGGTCGACGATGTAGCGCATCTAAGTAATGTCTATTCGCTCTCGCCTCGCCTTTACGTGAAAAAGCTTTCGATTTTCTTTGATATTGTAATAAAATATTATTTAAATGATATTGTGACATTTATTAATAAAATAAACAATCTGCGTGAATAAATCAATCGGTGTAACTTAATCGTGGTGGAATTTTATCATAGTTATATTTTAAAAACAACAACAGAGCTGCTTTTTCAGTACGCAGTCTATTTTTGGAAGCTTTGTAAATTATTCCAGAGTGTCTTTTTGGTCCATATCACGATTCAAACATCCGCAATGCATATCAGCATCGACGAATGCGGAGACGGATGGGGATATTCGCAACAACACTGCTCTACATCTTCATCTGTCTGGCGGCTACACGTACACTAGTCACTTAGAAAGATGCTAACTTTTAACTTAAATTAAAACTTGTATTTTAAGAACGGTTGGTAGCATATGGCTGTAAATGGAGCACGCTTGCCCGCAAAGTGCTTATACACATACATACACCTAGTTACGTCACATATACTCAATTGCACAGGCTTCCATTAACTTTAATGCTTCATTACCTAATATGTTGTCTCAAGTCTTGCTTTGATATACCAAAGGGCTTCATTATTATTATAATAATAATATTAATGAATATGTAAGATGTTCAGATATACTTCGTGGCTCAAACATCTCAACTGAGATTTATTGGACCTAGCCTTCCTTCACAAAAGACTTTCTTTCGTATTAGACATCTGCGCGCCTGCGTTTTTGACTTTCGAATTTGACGATGGACTGTTGTGTCGACGAAAAAAAAACATAATGACACGAGCAAACAGGTACGCTATAGGTAGGCCGAGCGGGTCCGCGCGGACGCATGCGGGGAGGAGGGTTGCGGGAAAAGAGACGTGTCGGTGTGTCGTTGCCGCTCGTACTATCCTCCGCGACTCTGGCGGGGCTGCACCGCTTAGGGTGCAGATTCAGTGGCGGTGGGGCCGCGGGGGAAGAGACGTGTCGGTGTGTCGTTACCGTTCGTCCTGTTATCCGCGGCCGAATTTGGGCGATTGGCCCCTGCGGTGGGCGTTCCAAAGGACTCTCTACGAAGAGTCCGCGTGGATGCGAGTAGGGTGTTGCGGTGGAGCCTACCAACAGATCCGCCGCGGGGGCTGGGGAAGCATCCTCTGAACTTCACAGTTGAGGGGACGTTGTCCTGGCCCCAAGGCCCCTGGGTAGCGGACTAGGGGGAGTTCGCTGCCCGGCATGGAGGGGCCCCGAGATGGAAGGCTCGTCTGGTGTTCGGCGAGCCTTATATTTGGAGTCGGGGGACCGTTGTCTTTCCCTTCTCGGGGAGAGGCTGCGCGCGGCCAGCCGCTGGTGGAGGCACGAACGAGTGGCGTACCCGTGCCTCTACCTGCAGCGGAGTGGAGGAATACCCCGGGGGTTTGGTGCGGTCGGGTTGCTCCCCTTCAGGGTTCAGCCCAGTCCCACATAACCCCGGCTCTGCCCCCGCATGGTCGGGGTATCTATAAGCAGATTCCCTCGGGTAATAAAAAAAAAGCACTCGCGTCAAGTAACAAATTTGCAGCCTTGCATAACAAATACTAATTCTCACAAGATTGACTACTGACAACTGACATCAATGTTAAAACAGTGTTCCACATCGATGCTCCCGTAAAAAGATCCTTGCTCATCTGTCACTAGTCACTACCACACAGGAGAACTAATCTGGGTCTCAGTTCACCAGTCTGCCGTCTGTCCAGACTACACAAAGAATACAGTGCATCAGTAGATATTTTTTCAGTCTGGTTAACCAATATCCGCAAGGCAATCCTTAGCAAGTAAACTAGAAGTATTTCTAGCACTAATTGCAAAAATGTATACTATACTTAACACTTACATCCTAATTATCATTTTATCGATATACTCAGTTTGCTCTTTTCTTTTCCTTTTAAAGTAACAAATTTTTCTTTCCATTGAACATACAGGTAAGGTACATTAAAATCTTAAATACTAAAAAGTAAAACTAGGATTAAATTATATGAATAAAATTGGGTCTCCACGGCAAGGTACCCAAGATGCTGGCAGCGTTTCCCCTTTGTAAGGCTATGATAATGATTGGGCAAAGTAGCCTGGGTTTCCCAGACAGTTTGCTCTTTTGTCTTTGTACAAAATATATACACTATAAAATTAAGACTATGCTGTAGGGCTAGCACAACAGGAAGCGACTTGCGCAAGAGCGACATAGAAACGCGAGATATTACTGTTTTCTATGCGAAAATAGTAGTATCTCGCGCCTTATGTCGCTCTCGCGCAAGTCGCGCCAAATCGTGCTATCCCTACTGCTCAACTTAATGCAAACTGTGTTTCATATTTACATAATTGTGCATCTAAACACTCTTACCAATGTAAAATGTACAAGTATCGATGTAACAATTGATGATGAACCTCAATAAATAAAAAAATAAAAAGTCAGAGGGGACGTTCCTGACTTCATGTCATATAATTTCAGTAAAGAGCACTAAAAGAAAGGACCGCAAAAGTCATTCATCTCCTAGTTTGCCACCCTTAGAGGTGGAATATTTTCTTCGAATTGAAATGGAACCACTTCCCTGAGGTACCCTGTTTCCAACAAAAAAAGAACCATCACAATGGGTTCACAAATTTAGAGTTATCGCGTAACATATACACAAAGAAAATCATACCGTCGAATTGAGAACCTTCTTTTTTTAAGTGGGTTAAAAAAAACACGCAATATCATCATTGTTTTATAATTTTTGATAATAATAATTAACAGATAGTGTTCTTGGTAATATGAAGCCTCATAACGTGAACGTACGTCAAAAGTACTTTTATCACATGAAAATCATAAAAATAATACAAACTACATGAAACAAGGCTGAGCGAAGAAAAACTTTCATAGATTTCTCACAGATGGCGCTAAGACGAAAAAACTGTTAAAAACCAAAAATAAAGATCTGCAACAAGCACATAGAAAAATTCGTAAGATCCGCTAGTTCGTTCCGTGGCTTAGTTGGCATAGTGTCTAGTCCGGTTTGCTGGAAGACGGTGGTTCGGATCCAGCCGGATCGAAGAAACTTTTTCTTAGTGTTCGTTGGTCTGTGGTGTTCGAACTTTGTATTAATAATTATTTCATGAAACAAATTATGTATACATTATGAAATATTAAAACTCGTATAATTAGGCATAAAAATCTAGCGAGGGAGTGTTTTCTCATCTTAATTTCTCATACATACCAGTTCTCGCTGTTATTCTTCTCGTACTTTCATACTGTATACTGTTGCTTTCTGTCATTCATCACATTCACACTGTAGCGGATGGAATTTCCCACCTAGTCTGTTTCTATCTACTTTTACCTACTTTACTTAGATTTTAACTACTTTTACCTACTTTACTTATCTTAGTATGTATTTATTAACCGACTTCAAAAAAGGAGGAGGTTCTCAATTCGACTGTATGTTCTTTTTTCTTTTTTTTGTATGTATGTTACGCGATAACTCCGGTATTTGTGAACCGATTTTCATGATTTTTTTTTGTTGGAAAGGGGGTACTTCCATAGTGGTCCCATTTCATTTTGAAGAAAATTATCCACCTTGAAGGGTGGCTGTTCAGGCATGAAGATTCATTTTTATAAATAGCGCCTGACTTTAATTTAGGAGCAATTACTTTAATGGTTGATTTTGCTATTTCTCCAATTCAAGGCGTTTTTCTCTCAATATACTTTGAGTAGTGTCGTAGTGAGAACCTATTTTTATTATCTCCAGAGTCAAGTCCTGTATAGTGGCGAACTAGGGGATATTTCAATAAAACTTAGCAAATAGACGTAATTCCACGTACTGTCGAGGTCGGTTTTTTAAGTACTCTGTACTGAGATTATTTTGTTACATACAGAGGTGGGGTATTAATTTGCACTACATAACATATACTTCTTATTTTAAATATTGCCTTTTCCTCATGCTATACTGCTACTAAATCTTATTACACTGTGAGTGCGAAAGAATGATTTCACAGTCTTAATTTATACGGACAAGAAACGCTGTACTGTCCCAGTAGTCAAGTACGATTACGATGATAATCTAAAAAATATTTGCTGTCGTTCCTCGCGCACTCAACACGTAGGTTATTTATTATCGGTGCAGTTTTGCCGGCAGAGGGAGCCTGTACAACTTCCGTGCTTATTACCGTTACCTCGACAAATGAATATAAAGTACATTATGGTGGCACTTCAAATGGCTGTGTGTATTTGTGTATTTGATATATTTGGCAAACAATCACCATGTATAGATAGCATGTGAGACAAAGTATTTGCCATTTCTATTCGACGAATACAACAAACACCAAACTCGCATTAATAAAGATCGGTTTCTCACCGCGCATCAAAGGAGCCAAATAGGCAAATGCGCAAGTAACCCCACACTATAGTCATATTCATTACTTTAACTCGTTATTCATAATATTTGTCAGTGTACGTCAAATATATTCCCAAATACCCAATACAAGTCGCCATGTGAAGTGCCGCCATGACACATAAAGTTTAGTGCAGGCAATAGTGGTGTGACTTGTTTAAGCTGGAACTCAACAAAATGGCGGGGTGTTTCAAAGCGCCGCTGATATTCCGCTTCAGATTAGTACAGATAAAGATATTATATCTAAAAGCTTAAATCAACTAAAAGAACGTTCCTACCACTCGCTTTTAGAAAATTATAGAAGATTTTGTACAAAGGCAGAATTACGAACGAAAATAATTCTTGACGACTTCTTAATGTTTGTATTTGAAATTATAAAATAATACGAAGTAAATTTTATTCAGTGTCTGTCAAAAAGACACAATGACGACGCTGGAAAGGTAAAACGTCTAACATGCATTTGGAAAAAATTCAGGAGAGCGATTTAAAGTTTTTTTTTACGTAGGTCTTGTGACAACCCTAGTGCATAAATAAATAATGAAGATCAAGTGCGGGTAGTTAGAAAAACTCTTACGGCTAGAAGATGTTGACACCGCCTTTTTAGTCCCTTCGAGACCATGGACGTTGCAATACGTCAGAAACGTCGAGGTAATTAAAATATGTTTTATACGTGATTAAGTCCCGAATTAAAAATCAAATAATGTGTGAAAATCGTGAAAGTTTCAATCAAAATAAAATTACAACTCTAATTTGTTATATGAAAAACCTCAAACTTTCTGATTCTCCATATAACAAATAAAATTAGAGTTGTTTTTTTAAATTACTTTAAATCACTCTTCTGTAATATTTTTCAAATGCAAGTTAGACGTTTTATCTTACCAGTGACGATAAAAATTTACCTGATTGAAATTGTATTTAGACAATAAGAAATAGTTTAAAATGAACCTTATGATTATAACCTGCATCTTCAAAAAATGAGAATGATTTTATCTGAATATCGACAACGATTGACGCTCTGTAATGTGAATGTAAATACTAACTAAGATTTCAATTAAATAGATGTTACCCTGTATTGTAACACTTTAACTTAGAATAATAACGCATAGAATGATAGTTTCATATCAAACGAACTGTCACAAGTGAGGCAAAAATCAAATTCATGTAGGCTAGTTTTAGTAGTAGGTTAATTTTCGGTTTTAGTGAATATTTATATAAAAAGACAAGTTGAAACGCGTTACTTCCTTGTTAGTATCTAGTTTATGTTTGTCTGACGTATTTTTACACTCATTTACCGCACATTTCGTCATTCGCGGTGCAAGTTGACCTTGAGCACTGAAGGCCCGCCCGCTCGTGTAGGCCCATTGGGCGCGCTTTAATTTGCCTCACTTAGCGTAAGCGGACTAGGTTTCTATGCGTTATTATTCTAAGCACTTTAAGGCTTTTTTTTATAATATTAAGTGAAGGGACGAACAGGTCGTGTCTCTCAACAGTCTCAACAGTCTGATGGGAAGCTACACGCCTATCCATAACAGTTGCAGTGCCATTCAGATCTTTAACTCGCAAAGATCTGAGAGGCACTGCCTCTGCGCCCGTCACCCTGAGACATAAGTTGACAAGTCCCACGTGCCTGTAATTTCACCAGCACCCTTACTCTTCCAAACCGGAACACAGTAATGCTGACATTACTGTATGGCGGCAGAAATAGGTAAGATGGCAATACTACCTTGGGTGAACTCTTTCACAAGGAGCTTTAATGCTGCGCAAGACTGATTACACATGGTACCCCGAGATGGCGGCGTTTTTTGCTGCTGTGGCGTTATACCACAGCATCAGCAGTGCAAATACAGCCCCTACGGCGTGATCTACTAAAATCATACATTAGTATGCCGGCCGCCGTCCGCCGCGATGCGTGTATGAAATTGTATATACTATATATACATATAACGCAAGACCATAACTGCGGCGGTGCCGCTGTTGTTACGGTGTCGTGTGTAATTTACCTTCATTTTATGTCATACAGTTTACTGGTAACCCTGACCGAAACAAGTTTTCTAACCGCCTAAGAGTTGTACCACAATAGTGCGGACCCACCTGGTCGCGTTCTGTGGATATAACGGCTCTCCACACTTGCAGAGTGGCCTTTCCTAATGACCAAAGTTTTCAGTGTTGCCAACTTAATACACGAAATTATCCTAACACTGCCCTAACAGTGTAGGTGGGTTCAAAAGTGTATCGTATGTATCGGTTATTCGGGCACCGGTTATAAATTGGGTTTACTATTTCTGTAATAAGTTTTGAAAGCAGTTATATAGCGACGTAGTTTTAGTTTAAGGAACCTGTGTAATACCTTCCGATTGACAAGTACCTAGGCTAAATGTTAAGACGTGTAACTCAGCTTTTTCTTTTTTTTGTAATATCAAGTAACGAGACGGACAAGTCGTGCACCTGATGGTAAGCTACACGCCTGTCCATAACAGTTGCAGTATCACTCAGCTCTTTAAATCTCAAAGATCTGAGGCGCACCTCCACTGCGCCCGTCACCCTGAAACATAGTTGACAAGTTCCATGTGCCTGTAATTTCACCAGCACCCTTCAAAACCGGAACACAATAATACTGACATTACTGCTTGACAGCAGTAATAGATAAGCTCCAGGTAGACAATAACTTTCATAAGCGTATGTAATTCTTTCGTTTGTTCTTCTCCCATCAGTCATTCTTATTACTTTTGACTAGTTCTTTTCAAGAATAACCTCAATCTGGTTGAAATAACACTCCGAATGCAGACGTCAACCTATTCCTACGTTTCCATCTACATAATATATTCGCAAAATATAATAAGCCTAATAATGAAACTATTTTTCCGGATTTAAATCGCGTATATTTGTTTTTTCAAACAAACCGACGTTTCGGGCCCTTTACAGGTCCCATGGTCACGGTTGACTCTAACCTACCTTGATTTTAATGAAATTTATTGGTTGAACCTAAGAACTCGATAATAAGCCTAAATTTTTATCTTTCTTGTACGAAACCATGGAAACATTAGGAATGCATAACGTTATATTGTAGCGAAATATAAATTGAATGATCTCGGCATAAGTTAGTTCAAATGTTATAGTTATTACCAATTACACATGTTTCGTAAATCATTATTTTTGTATTACATTTATAATACCGTATGGGTCGAATAAGTCGTGCGTCTGGTGGTAAAGCTTTAAATCACAAAGATCTGAGGGGCGCTGTTACTGTCTCATATGCCTGTAATTTTTTTTGTAAATTATATGGACTTGACCACTATCTAGCTCTGGAGCAAAAATAGGATCTACGATGGTACAAGCTCGCCCAGAAGATGCCTATTCAGTCGCACCTTAAAGACACTCGGGTTGTATGAGTTCGGAAACACAATCACAGCCAGGGAATTCCATTCCTGTGTTGTGTGCATAATAAAAGATGATGAAAAGCGCTTCGTACGCCTGAAGGGAATATCGACCAAGTAAGGATGATATCCCGCTGTACGTCTGGATGTCCGATGGTAAAAGGGGGCGGGCGGGGTGAGCTGATGGAGCTCACATTGCATTACTGTTTGGCGGCAGAACTATATACGGCGGCAGTACTCCCTGGACGTACTCTTTCACCAGAAACACTGCCACTAAATCCACATAATATAACATATTATGTTATAATAAAACCACATGTGTCTAAACGTCAAAAATGCTTTTAACACATGACAGTCGTAAAAATAATACTAACTACAAGAACCAAACAATGGACAAACATTTATTGAGATTTTTTGTACACACATAAAAACTTTTTGTCGACCCGTTGGCACTTGGACCCACGACCATGCTGCACCGTAGCATTGCTCTGACCATCTGAGTCACGGATTTAGTTATCGAGTCGTCAAAATTCTCCTATGTGTTTTTGTTATAGATCTTTGTGCTTCGTAACCGCTAATAACATCCAGTGAGAGATTTTTGAATAAACTCACCGTAGCCGATGCGTATCACAACTGAAGCAAGTGGCGCTTTTCGATCAAATGTATTTATTGAGATTTTTTGTGAAGTAACTCCACTAGTTTTGTTATGATAATGAATACAATGATCGAACACACAAAATATTACAAGATATTACACCAAGGGTGCTACTTGTGAAGTGAAGAAACAGGCCAATTATTCTATATTACAATTATCAGAGTACAATTAACGAGTATTTACAAAAGATATAAATCAAACCTTTTTTTCTAAAAAGGAATATAAATATTTATTTCATTTTTAAATATTCCATTCCCTTTCATGAATCAACCACTTGTCTACACACAAACAGCTTTTGTTCTCAAAAATAGAGCGGGCACGAAAAAAGGAATAAAGAGAACAAAAACGCATTCATTAAACGTTCTTTTACGTTACGGAGCTTGCACGTAGCTTTTATGATTACTGAATAAATCGCTAAGGTTTTCGTTAAATTTGTCATTTTAAATTAAATGTTAAGGTGAATTAAATAATAAACAACGCACACACCCGTAGCCCCGCACTAGGGAGACCCTGTATCGCGGGTGCCATGAACACACATATAGACAGCCACAAATTACATAAAAAATAAATGTTGGTTGTACTAATATTTGTTTCGGCCCGGGAATCGAACCCGGCAGCTCTGTGTGGTAAATAGTGTTAATCAGCTAATAAGTGACTAAAAATACGGATGGAGAAAAAGAAAATAAAAAAAACTGAGAAAGAAAAACTAAATGATTGTCAGGAACAGAGAAATTTCGGGCGAAGAGCCATTTGAAGCCTTATTTATAATCTAAGGGTCATATTCTAGAACTCTACTCAATGCTCAAGTCAGGATTTGAGTATGGTTGAAAGCACTCGAAATCATACTCAAGTTCCTGCTGTTAGGGTCGTATTTCCAGTGCTTGCGTTTCCAGTGCAATCCTGACTTGAGCATTGAGTAGAGTTTTAGAATACGACCCTAAGAGTAAGAGTAATCAAAGAGCTCTTAAGTCTCTCAGTCGATAAAACAGACAAACAAATTAGTTTAACCGATTTTAAAGAGATGTCGCTACGATGGTTGGAATTTATCCAAGAGGCAGAAAAAACAAATTTGACATTTATGAAATCTTGCCAACACGAGGTATATATGTATATACAATTACAGAATCCGAATCAGAGTCATTTATTGCCTTTATAAGAAATACGAAACTCTTCCTCTACTAGAAAGTTAAATCTTAACAAATAAAATTAGTTATGATTCTTATTAAACAAAAAATTACTTTAAATCGGTCTTCTGTAATACTTTCCAAATGCACGTTACGCATTTTACCGTTCCATCATCGATGTAAATCTGATTGATAAACAAAGGCAATTTTAATATACTTCAAAATATTTTTTTCATACAAATGTAAGTGTGCACTTGACTTCCATTTCACCGGATGGACAGGGACTATGAAGTCGACGATGGAGCATGCATACCTAAATAATGCCTACTCACTCTCGCCTTGTAAAGGTCTAAGTTATTACGTTCAGGGAACACGTTTGCAGGCAGGGAATTCCACTCTATAGCCGTTCGCCATATAAATGTGGAAGCGTAATGCTTCGTGTGAATCTTTGGGATATCCATAACAAGGTGGAACTCAAGTCTACGTCTAGTTCCCCGATGATGATGATCATAATACTTTATATATTATGTTCTTACTAAAGTTCAAAACATTTGACATAAAATAGAGTATGTTGCACTTACCACACCTGAACTTATTAAAAAAAAACTTGAACAATTAATATTTTGTTTCGAGCTCTTACAGTACCACAAGTTTAGGGTACAGTATGTCCTTTAAAATTCCTAGCCGACAAAACACTGCAGTAGTAGTATTTAAATTTGTTTTTGTTATTTTATTTCCAATTTTCTTTTAATTAATTGATTGAATTTAGGAAAGAATCATATTATTAAAATGAAGTATTTGCAAACCGTATGTAAATATTTGGTAAATAAAAAAAAACCTATTTAAATTAATATATTTAGTAACTGTGAAGCTACCCAAAGATATATAATGTTATTTGTAACAAGTGTTTATGTATGTTCAGAGATATATAAAAAAATCTCATTATTTAACGGAAGTTATCATAAAAAATATGATCAGCTGAATAATAGTAATTTATTTATTTATTTATTTATTTATTTAATTATAACTTACAATGTAAACTTACAGTAAAAAAACCAAAACGCTTACATGCTAAATTCTTATACAAAGTTAATATTTTATAGGTAACATTTGCAATGAACTATACTAATTACATATTTTGCTTAATTTATTTGTAAGTTGACTAATGCTGTCACAAAAAATGTCAGCATCTTGGACCTCGGAGAGCAAACAATTGATCAATGAGACAGCTCGTCGCGTGGGTGCATTATCGGCGCGGCAAGTGCGGTGTACGGGCAGTGCAAACAGATGATGACGTCGCCGGCCCGTGCGCAAATACTTATCTGGCACAAATAGGCCGACGTTGTTCAGTGTTCCAGGGTTGTCTACTTTACCCCTCAGGAGAAGTGCGTATTGAACAACAGCTTGAATTTTACGTCTGAGCTCCAGGGTTTATATGACTGTTACATAATGTACGAGTCACATAAATTAATATATCACACGAGTGATTTAATGCCCAATTATGTACAGTCACATACACTGTTTTATCTATACACATATTACAAATCTCTCTGTGATGTGTTCAGGAACCGCATGTAACGACCGGCATTGCGGCATTGATCAGAACTATTAGTAGTAATTTATTAGTAAAATAATGCAAAAGCTTAATAAGTCATTTATTTATTTCTCAAGCGTGTCACGCAACCGCAGTTTTTTTTAATTCATTGACAAACTAGATTCGGCCCCAACTATCATATCGTTCGGTATCAAGTAACGTGAAAGATTTGTGAAAATTGTTTGCTATTGACATTTCATTTCGAATAAAACTTCATCTCAACATTAGAATTGAGGTCGAATCAAATTATTTTGCTTTTCAGAGATGTTCGAAATTTGAATGTAATAATAAAATCGAATTTAATGTTAATATTAAGCATTTTCACAGATAAGAAATTAGTTCTAACAAAATATTTCATTAGTTTAGCTTTATGCAGGACGTAATTTGCGGTTTTTGGCAACTATCGGCGAATACCTTATACCGATTGGCAAATCCTTTCACCATGATGGCAAGCACGTATGCCATTGATATGATAATAATAATAAAAGATACCTATTTAAATTTTTATTGAATTGATATTCAATTTTTTTATGTGAAATTACTCCACTAGTTTGTTATAATTATTAATTGATATCTATTTGAATCGAGTATATAACCAAAAATACGATTACAACTGCGCTCCAATTGGCCAGCCTAATTGACGGGTGTCGTCAATTGTTTCACTTCAAATCGACTAGTTTAACTTGAGCTTTGCAATAAATTTAAAAATTACGTAATTTAATATTTAATTACCGACGAAATGTGATTCCGTTTGTTTTGTAATTAGATGTTTTGCTGTTTTTCCCACACCATCGTATGGAACAGCCCCCCATATTTAGAGGTATTATCTTTATTACAATAAATACAGAATATTTTTGGATTATACGGAGATGTACACAGGTCAGTTGTTGATAAACGAGAGATATATTTAAAAGTGATATCAGTACCATTTGACTGATGAGTTGCCAGGGATGGATGGCCCTTATTTCGTCTCTGTTTCTGGTTATGTGCTCGATGTCTATTTGTCTGTACCTCTTGTCGAGACATAAGTTTTTAAAATAACTGTTAGGCCATTTTACAATGACAAAAATATATGTATATTTTTAAAGGTCTCCCTGCTATCTTTATTAGGCTGGCGTAGCAATCTACATAATTGGAAATGATAGTATTTTTTCTGACCTAATCTCGCTCATATTTATTTGTACAAACAAATCAAGTTTTTATAAAAAGTGCCAAGGCCTTATGGTTTCGAATCCGTGAATTTACGTGCTAAATTTAATTTGAAATCTACCATGAGCTTTTAGATGAAGGAAAACATTGTGATGAAACTTAGTTCACAGCCCTTGGAAAAAGTGTGATGTTCCCAACCCGCATTGGGCCAGCGTGTACTTGAGTAAAACCTCGCTAGAGAGGTAGCTCGTGCCCAGCTGTAAGACGTTTATAGGGTTGTTGATGAATCAAACCAACGTTTGGAGCTCTTTACAGGTGCAATGGTTATGGTTGATTGAGATAGCTATAGTTACTTCTTCTTAGGGTTCCTCTCCTATATGAGGTTGGTGTTGATGTTGTCATGGCAATTCTGACTTGAGAGGCTGCCGCTCTAAAGAACCAGCTGGTACTGCAGCCGAATCCCTCAAAAATTTCAACCAGACTATACTCAACGGTTTTTGATTAATTTATCTATTTATGTAACAACCACAACTTTAACACGCCATTAGCTCCGTCGCGTCTGAAACGCGTTATCGTTTTGTTAACTCCAATAGTATAAGTCATCTCATATATATTGAATTGTTAATGCTTTCTACCGCTATAGCATTTATACGGCACTAAACTGATTTTTTTTAACTCGAGTTACTCGAGTTGACGTGACTGCTAACTCGAGTTAACTCGACTCGGTGGACGACAGAGCAACCGCGAGTCGCGAGTAGAACTCGAACCGACGCCGACGATTCACCGAGTTGGGCACGATCGGCCGTCCGACCGCGACTCGAGCGTGCTTGAAAGTCTCTGAACCGACCGAGTGAGAACGAATAGCCGACGCGCTGTATGAATGAAATATTCGACTCGACGGGAACCGCAACAAGCTAGCTCGAGTTCACAAAAAGTAGGACGAGTTGACTCGATATGGAAGTAACTCGAGTTAAATAACTCGACTCGCCTATCGCTTGCAACTCGAGCGGGCTCCGAAGGTCACCGATGTGCTGTATGAATGAAGTATTCGGCTCGGCGGCGGGGCGGGTACCGAACCGTGTTGACTCGAGTTCATGAAAAAGTAACTCGAATGGACTCGTTGTAGGAGTTGTGCGGGTCAACGTACACTATTGTGCAACTGACAATATGCAACGTCGCACCCTACATTGTGCACTTGCAAAATGTATAAATTATAATCATCAGTACAATAAACTTACTCCGTGATATCGGTCGAGTATTATTTATACAGCATCTCCCTGCATCATCTCGCTGATATCACCTAACATATTCTGACATATTACTGTACGAGACAAGTAGCTCGTACAGGAGTAACTCGAGTTAACCGAGTTGAATAACTTGACTCGCCCATCGCTACCAGCGCTACATTTATTTATTTTTTATTTTAATATAATTCAAGGGTGGTTGGTATTAATATTAGACGTAACTGGTTGATGACTAATCGCCATCTCAGCCAACCGTGACTATGAGACCTGCACTTAGACAGTCTGAAACAATTACAGTCAAATAATTAATACTCGACCAAATCTAAAAACAATGTCAAGTATGAACCTCGCATCATGGGTCCTTTAACTCGGTCGAGTATTACTATTTTTTGACAGTAATCGTTTCGGACAGATGTTCTGACTATATGATATAAAAAACCCAAAACGTTACTTGTTTGAAGAAACAAAATTGTTATATGAGATTTAAATAAAAAAAAATCATTTCCAATCATAGACATATATCTAGATCAGAGGTTCCCAAACTTTTTTCTCATAAATCACTTTCAAAATTTAGCTGTTCCGGTGGACCCGCTGCATATTTCTACCATGTTCCCAAAACTCGACAAAAAAGGTGGAGATTAGATCTAACTATGGAAATTTGCAACACAAATTACTGAGTTCCAACCACAAATTAATAGTTTTCGAAATAAATGTGAGAATTTAATTGATTGTGCTGTGAGTGGACGTCAAAAAAGTAAAGACACTTTGTACTGAATATGGAATATGCAAGTTTTTACAAGTAACAGTGAACGCTGAGCTTCTTAAAATATTATCTGCCTGCTTTGATAGGTGAAGTCAAGCCAAAATTTTATTTCTTAACTATCAAAAGCAGATAAATTTTCGTGGACCCCTTTTCGTTACGAATTGTGAACCCCCATTTTTTTGTCACGCCAACGTAGACCCCCGCCGAGTCTCCCATGGACCCCGGGGGGTCTGGACCACCTGGACCACTTTGGGAACTAAGGATCTAGACAGACGCCGCAAGTACAGCAATTTGTATGAAAACCAAGCGTGCCACATTTTTTGTACCCTCTATGACGTCACAAGAACTATTTAGTGATGGAAACCTCCTTCCGGTCGCTCTAAATCGATTGATTGAACGGAATACGCGTAAACACGCGTATTAAATTCAATTAATCGTGTTTATCTACGATAACGGTCGAGCGCGCTCTGAAGTGTAGCAGCGGCAAGTACGTGAATTTCACTTACTTTTGGCACGCGAAGTACGAAAACCTAAAAACTCGACAGTCTACATCCAAGTCACTTATAAAGGATGACTGCATGTAAAGTAAAAGGTAATCAGAGTTTCAAAAATAATGGAAATAGGTAGATACTATTTATCACTATATTTCTCGTTGTGAAATAGTGATAAAAAACAAAATACACCAAGTTACATAATTCTTTAAAGGTCTCTGAGTAATCCATTACGAAAGCCTTTACAGTAATAAATATAAGACGACGACTATAAATTTCCACCCCATGTGAATGTACTTTACCGTAGCTAAATCTACGTCTGCGTGCTACGATCGTAGCCCAGTGTCCTACGGATCGCGTTACGAGAAAGACGCTTCGCGCGTGGCTACGCAATTCGACTTGTTGCGATGTTTGTGGATAAAAATATTTCAAATTCAAACAAATAATATTTAAAATTTCACATTTAGAAACACGGTTTGACTTTGAAAATAACTTCCTGAATTTATGCAAATATGAACTGAGTATTTGTTGATTAAATAATGAGACTATGTTGTCGTTTCATGGATTTTCGTAGATAATTTATGTTGGCGTATCTTTGTGGAAGGTTTGAGTGAATATTCATGATACTTGAACGTGTGGTCTGTTAATTGTTTTTGTGCCTCATTTATGAATATTTAATAGGGAATTTTGTGATACACTGGTTTCGTTTATATCTTAATTTATTAATGGAATCCTTGAAAATAATACTTATTAATGTTTTTTTAACTTATTGTATTTTAAAACTTAAGACTGAGAGTGAAATAAAAAATAGTTTCCAAATATAAGCTACAAAAAATGTTATTTATAACTATAAAGTCGGAAACCTGATGTGAGTTTAGTTATTAACATAAAATGTCAATTATAAAATTAGATCGCCAGAACGTTGGATCTTTCTAATCAAATTCGTTAAATTAAAGTTATTTTCCTTTTATAAGCAAATAAACAAATATTTGCATTTGTCACTTAAAATGCCTAAGACATAATTTCCAAGTTAGTAAAGAAAGATAAATTAATAATGAT
Organism: Hyposmocoma kahamanoa; assembly: GCF_003589595.1. Taxonomy (NCBI): domain Eukaryota; kingdom Metazoa; phylum Arthropoda; class Insecta; order Lepidoptera; family Cosmopterigidae; genus Hyposmocoma; species Hyposmocoma kahamanoa. The sequence continues at coordinate 19,398,594 of NW_020654289.1, forward strand.
AAACTGATACAAAATTTAAAATTAACTAAGCTTAGTTGGCATAGCCTCTGGCACGGTTTGCTAAAAGACGCTGGTTCGAATCCAGACGGATCGAAGGAATTTTTTCTTTGTATTAATAATTATAACAAAGTTAATGTTACTCTCTCTCTCACATGTATAAGGAAACTTTAAAATACTCAAAACATATTTTATAACTTTTCCTTTGTTTTAAGGCTGCCCGTACTCTATAGAAAAAAAGGAAGTTTTAATAATTTCACTATTTTAAAATATGCTACTAGTGCTGTGGTAGCTCAGTGGTCGGAGGGTGGCTTTTTCATTGTGAGATCGATGTTTCGAATCCCTGTGACCTTACTTATAACGAAATGTAATAATGTCATGCGCCAGAAACCACATCCATATGGTTGTGGTGGTGGTCGACGGCATATATTCTTGCATTCGTGGTGAAAGAATTATTGGCCAGGATGCAAGCCAATGCCAAATGGAATATTGGAGATAATAATAAAAAAAAAGTAAGGTTGCCTGGAAGAAATAGCTACTTAGCAATAAGGCCGCCTGTTGTACATTGGCTTACTCTGTGACACTTACATTACTGTTCTGTGTTGTCATTGTAATTTTAATCAGCAAAAAAGGATATTTCATTCATTTATTCATTGTTTTACCTGTACTGTATTTTTTCTATAGATTTCTTTAAAATGCAGATTTATAAAAAAGTCCCTTTGAGACCCTATGGTCTCAAAGAGACGTTGCAACACCTCTGAAACGTTCACGTAAATAAATATTTATATACGATTAAGTCCCGATTTTAAATTCAAATAATGTAAAAAATCGTCCTCACAAAATTTTTCTTATAGATAATTTCTAATCTCTCCCAATGAAATGAAAATAGAAAAAAACACCATTTTCAACAAAATAGGACTTAGTCTTAGTAGTAGTACGCGCTTGAGAATTAAAGAGACGTTACTTTTTACATACGAAAATTAATAATAAGATATTTAATTAACAACTTTTGTAACTATAGTGAAAAAAAGGGTGATTTGCATTAATATTAGACATAACTGGTTGCCACCTCAGTCAACCGTGACCATGAGACCTGTAAAGGGCCCGAAACGTTGGTTTGTTTGAAAAAAGAAATATACGCGATTTAAATCCGGTATAATAATTTCATTTCCTATGTGTAACAGTCGCGAAAACGTGAGAACTCGATATTATCTTTTTATTTACAATTCAGTTTTTATATAGTACACAGTCGCGAATGTTTTTTTTATAGTTACAATTTTTATAACTAGTAAAAATATCGGTATGTCCAATTAGTAACAATAGGTCTTCAAATTAAAAGAAATTATCATCGCCCCTAGGATTCTCTCGAATTTCCCGTAACCCTCTTATTAAACCGGCCTTCCAATTACCCGCGTTTTCGTTATTCATTATTGTTTCCATATAATCTATGGGGACCTACCATTTTGGCCGTTTTAACGATGTTCTTTGTGATATATAAGTCAGCTATTATAATAATTATATATAAGTCAATTGTACAAAAGCTTTGTTTGTTTAAGTGCTAAATAACTAATCCATTTTTTTTGCATGTATATGTTTAGTAGTTTTCTATCACCCGGTGGTTGATTGGAAAAATTATATTGTGTAATTAAAAAAAATTATTGTGTAAAAAAATATAAATATTAGACATCGCAAACGTTGCTCTTATCCTAAATTGAGTAAATAAAGCATCTCTTTGTGTTATGGAAATCGGAAATAACGACGATACCACAAACACCCAAACTCGAGATGATATAGAAAAGTTAGTTTTCTACACTCACCCGGTCGGGGATCGAACTCGAGATATCAGAGATGGCGACATCATGAAAACCGGCGTGCAAGGCACTCGACAATGTAGTGGAATCGATTCAAATGATAAGAAATTTCTTAAAAGTTAACAACAAAGGCGACGTTGAACTTGGTAAACAAATTAAAAACACAATATAGAAGTCACTCAATATAATTGTAAAAATAAAAATAAAAATACATTACGGTTATCATATTAAACGCGGGATTAACCGGAGTCAATCAGAGATTAAACCGGGCGTTTGGCCTACAATGACTTAGTTCAGGCCAAGAAATATAATGGAATCGTGTTATCGTCTGTTAAACCTTAGAGGAGAGGAAAACAATAAAGGAAAGGAGCTACCCTATCTTCGGAATAGACGTACCTACCTAAATCAAAATTGTACCACACATATGGCGGATTTATTGTTGTACCATAATCATAGATAAGTCAATATCGATATGCATATGTATGGCTTGAATGTTGAAACTGTTTTTTATGTTTGCAAATTTGTATAGTTTACTGTAATCAAAATATGATTAATACTAGGCAAGTAATGAGCCATTTTAATCAAAATTAAATATAAAGTTATTTACCAATAAATGTAACGATGGAAATGCATTATCATGTAATCTAGTTACATTCAAAGTTATATTAAAATTTGACTCTTCAAAATGGAGCGAATAAACGAAGATGGTATTTGATCCAATGCTTATGTTTGGCAGTCCTATAATTTCCAACCATTCTTTCTTTCTTTTTTCACTTGCAGGTAAACTTTAAAAATAATAATAATGAAATAATAAAAACCTCGTAGTGAATTGTTTTAATAACAGAATATCGGTATTATGTCTGCTTACAAGAACAACACTATCTCAAAACAATCGTTATCAACAAACATCAAAATATACTAACGAACAGGCAATCTAAAAATTCAAAATTTGGTTTCCATATTCTAAGGTTTAAACGTACAACCACATAAGTGACATTTTCACAAAAAGCCTCTAAATTACATACCCGTGCTAGTAAAACTCTAATTGTATAGCTTTTCTAATAATAGTCCATAGCTTTTTTATTATTAATTTTTAGATCCTGATTTTCTTACCATAGCTATAAAATTTTGTGGCTTTTGTGGTTTTTCTTTAAGCAAACGACATTTAGTTCAATCATTTTTTTTGACAAATCGATTAATGTTCAAATGTTTACGGAATAATTTATTATTTATTTATTTTCTAGTTTCTAAATTAAAGTGATAAATGGAAAGAACGTAATATTTTAATTATATAGATTTTTGTCTTTTAATATTTCATACAGCAATGAATTCTCTTTCATGTAAATATTAATCTCCAAATGAAAAAAAATATTAATTTACATTTATGTATTCATTTCAAAATTAACAGGCTTTATTACGAAATGCGTAAAACGAGACAGTGAAATAAACAAACATCAAAGTTACCTGAACACAAGCAATAAATATAAATGGACATCTGAATTTATGATTAACTTTAATAAAAATGATCACGCGCAAAAATGGACATGTTTTCAAATGAACACCAATTAGTGCAATGAAGATGTGTGTTTGATGAAAAGTGAATCGTGGCGGGATGAGGATCGAAAGGTCTTGCTTCTGGACAATGCTGCAGGCTTTGGCGTTATTACCAACAATGGCTTTGAAGGGTGAGTTAACACAGTCAATATTTTAATAAAATTATGTCGAATACCTACCGAAGAGGAGCCGATTTTCTTTTTATTTGATGACCCCGGTGGCCCAACGGTCCGCACGTTAGGTTTAGCGCGAGGTGTTTCAAAGCGAGCCTAAATTTTAGAAGGTGAGGAGTGAGTGGTTGCCTCTCGCATCCCGCAGTCTGCGCGCTGTAAATTAATATTAAAAAAATGGACTTAGTTAATCAAAAAGAATCCAATCCACAAAATTATCAAAAAATGAGTTATATGTATTAAACGGTTCCTAAAGTCTAACCTCTTAGTTCAGCAAAAAAATCCAGCATATAAACATAAATGATTATCTCTGGAGTTACATTATAAGTTTTTAAAATAAAACAAGAGTGAGAAACATTTTTAAACTTCAAACTGCCATATCTCGAAAGTGACTGGATGTGCATTGGATCCTTTTTGTTTAACTACGTTCAAATAAGAACAGGCGGAGAAAATTTGACACAAATCCGAAATCGACAAGCGCTCTATGGCGGCTGATGAGGCAGCAGGTGGCGCGGCGTATAGTTAAATCGGTGGGCAATTTGAAAATTTTGGAATAGGGCTTCAGGTGAAAACCAAAATTGAGCAGGTTCTCTGTAGAGAAGTATGCTATAGAGAAATATCTCCATATAAAAATTATGTACAAAGTTAGATGTTTTAGACTTTAATATTAACCTATTTTAATGAATCAGATAAAGTACATCGTATCGTATAAATACATTAACAGATTCTTTAGACAATAATATTCTTAGGTGTATCGTATGTTTTTTGTGAGACCGATATTAAATAGTAAATACATAAACCATTTGATTTAGCAAAACAGTTTTTCTCGCTTCTTCTCCGGTGACTCCCGTTAAGGAATGGCCGACTAAATTCTTTTAGTAGACTGTGTTTTTAAGGATGTCAAAAGAGCTTCGTTCGCTGCGCTATGATAAGATTCTCAAGAAGTTTGATATTCCATGTTATTACGAATGAAAATATACTGAGCTATATATGTCTAGGTCTATTTCAGCCTAGAGGTATATTAGACTATGGTTTACGGGTGAACGTGCTCTTCAAGTATTTATATACAATACCCCTACCATGAGTTTATAACGTTGATAATATTTAGCTAGCGCATAAATTTTCACGTGACCTGCACCTGCACCGTAGAAAATTTATGCGGCAGGAAACAACTGAAGCAAATTTCTGAAAAAAAAATACGGTTCACCTCTCTATCATATTCAATTAACCGCGTAATCGGTACGTATTGTATCAAAATTCATTTCGGTAAATAGATTTTTTTTTCTAAAGTTTTTCCTTATCGAGTGATAAACGCCTCTACCACTAGTTTACACTGACAGTTGTCGCTTGTGATCGCAAAAAGAACTACTCCTTTATTACGTCAGATTACACAGCGCCCCCAGCGGTCATAAGAAGTAACATTCAGATTTCAAAAAAAGAAGGAGGTTCTCTATTCGACTGTTTTTTTTGTAGTTTATTTTACGCGATAATTTGTGAACCGATTTTGCTAATTCTTTTTTGTTTGAAATAGTGTATCTCAGTATTGTTCCCATTCAATTTGAAGAAAATATTCCACTTCTAAGGATGGTAAATTAGGGGATGAACCTGGTTTCGCGCACATTTCGGTAACCGATTACAATAAAACTTGGCAAATAGATGTAATTAATTCCAGAAACTTTCGAGGTTTTAGTACTCTGTACTGAGATTGTTATGTGGTCGCTTCCTTTGCTTATCGCATCGAGGCCACACACAGTAATGCTTGCCATCGTGGTGAAAGGATAATGTCAATCGGCGTACTCGCCGATTGTTGCCCAGGGCAACAGAAAAGGGATGTTGTGTCGTACGTGGCACTGGATCTGCTACGGACAATCGTGCTACTTACTACCAGGCTCACGACTTGGCTCAGGCTATCTTCTCCCTTGGTATCATAAAAAATAAAAAGTCCCGGGTTCGATTTCCGGTAAGGCTAATTTGGAAAATTAACTTTTGCAAACTGGTTCTGGCCCAGATATTCTGAGTGGTTTCACGTAGTGAGTTCCAATGCTCTGGTACACATAGTACAGGGAATTCCCTAATTCGAGATCAATTTGATATTGTTGTCTGACAAATATAAGGACGTCTGTAATATTTGTAGTTGTATCAAATTAGAAAAATACAATAAAAATTTACAAATGTGACTTGACTAAGGGATATTATTACGATAACTTCACATCCCATAACTATAACAGTGTCTTAGGGACGCGATTTCCTATACATAATACCAATTTAAAGATTAACAAATAATATTCCCTATTTTCACATTAGTGTGACAACATTTTTTACGTTTGTATAGGTTAATATAATGCACAATTTGAACCGAAAAATCAGAACGAAAATTCAAAATGAAAATTAATTCCAAACTTTCGAATTATAAGTTGTTTCGGTGCGTTTCAAGTGAGATCGAGTTCCGACAGTAATCAGTGTGAAGTCAGAAAGAAGGTACATCAGTTACTACTGGTGAATTAAAGCTATAACTACCTACAGCTACAATCGTTCTGTGGCCATGATGAATGTTACTATAATGAAACACAAGGCGAACAAACACAAAAACGTATGCGGTAAAACACCCGATGTTAATCGTTGTGATCGCTAAAAGCGTACCTTTAGGGGTCCGTATACACGCTAAGAAATTCGACGTGTCTGCTACAGAAAAGATGAGAATAGTCTTGTATACGACAAGAAGTTTGTCGGATCTAGCCACGAAAACACGTCGTGTGTGTTGCAGGCGAGAAAATGATAAGTTATTACACGATACGAATGCTTTCGGACTGATGTGTGTAAGATACAATGTGTCAGTGCATTACGAGTCTTCCAGGTAGCTGTCGTTTTACTACAGACTGTGGGAAGAAATATGTTGTTGTATTTATTGACTCCTACTAAGCAATACCCGCTCCATACAATAGCGGCAGAACGCGTCGTGTCGTGGGTTAACAAGATTTTTTCTTGTCCGACGACAAATCAGTGTACACAGTTCATGTGTAGAAACGACACGAATTCTTGCATAGACTTTTCTTAGCGTGGACACGCGCCCTAACGATTTAGGTTAATATTCGGTTAGGCTACGCGGTGGTATTCCGTCAGGGTCAAGAACAGGTCAAGCTTGACATTTTACTTATAAATTCAACTCTATTCTACTTATAATAAAAATGGTTCAAAGTTATTTATTTATTTTATTTATTTCTCCAATCATTTAACAGTTATTTGTTATGCAATGTTGCAATATTGTTGTTTCACACAAGTGCTTGTATTGAAGCCTGAGCAAGCGAAGGATTCTAAGTTTGAACCACGAGCGAAGCATTTGGGTCTTAAATAGAATCCTGAACATTGCGAGGGTTTCAAGACACGAGACTCAAAACAATTTTGCTGCCGAGCGAAACACACAACTTTTCACTTCACTATAGCGAGGAAAATGGGAGATGAAAGAAATACAGTTGAACTATAAGAAATCATATCGAGTTCTTAGGTTTTCGCGATTGTTACACATAGGAAATGAAACTATTTTTCCGGATTTAAATCGCGTATATTTGTTTTTTCAAACACACCGACGTTTCGGGCCCTTTACAGGTCCCATGGTCACGGTTGACTGAGGTGGTACAGTCTTCAACCAGTTATGTCTAATATTAACGTAAACTACTCTATTTTTTCACTATAGTTACAATAGTTATTAATTAAATACCTTATTTTTAATTTTACAAAGAAAACATTCCAATTTAAGCTACATTAAAAATGGAAAAATAGTTTCATTTTCTATGTGTAACAATCGCGAAAACCTAAGAACTCGATATATATTTATTGTGTTCTATGTTGACGTCGGCTTGCTATGTATGTCTAACCGGCTGGCAGAACGACGGATGGAGACTGACAACCGGTGGGTTTAGTTTAACTGATTACGTCGCTTAATGTATGCAGAGTACACACGGTACGGTAACTTTAACGTCCTGTGCGCTGTTACAAAATTAAATTCCCAATTACCATACGATCCCTCTATATTAATAGCTAAAGGATTTAAGGACATATCGTTCCACGTAACAGTTTCTCATATATAAAACAAATAAAGATACATTTATATAGCCACAAGACACATGAACCGTAATATAAGCGATCCCGTACATCGTCGTCATTTTTTTACGTAATTTAATTTTATTTTAATTAATTTTTTACTGGTTTTGCACATAAGTAATAAAGCATTTAAAATTATAGGTAACAATTTTTTATTTTATTTTTATTTTTATTATTTTATTTATGACACAATAACAGACACAAACAATAGAAAAAAAAACACTTAAAAATGAATATAGTAAGCATAATTATAATTGTGCTCAACATTCACAAGTAGATATACTTAAACGGACGCTAAATAAATTATTATTATTATATAAAAAAAAAACCAAAAAGGATACATTATTCACCTTACAACAATGCAAGAAGAGACGTCTTAATTGAAAGCAGTTAAAAATATCGCAATCAGAACATATTTCGTTGTAATACCCATACATCCTATACAAAGGGTTATTTTGTGATGCAATTTTTTTTTCTATAGTGAATGATCGTTGATTACGCACAGACCGAGTCGGAACTCTGAACAGCAACATCTTTTATAAGCCACCGCCAGACAGTCCATTGGCAATTTTATGCCTTATAATATTATACAGAAACTATTTCCAAATGGTTGCTTCACTTTAGTTACGAAGAAATTTAAAATACCATATTAAGTATATTTAGATAGCATGCACCGCGTACAGACGCACGAACGCTCACACGTGCACACTCATCCGTATGTAATTCCATTAATTAAACTTTTTTGATACATAATTGCTTACATAACAGCCACAGTAATATTTAAAACTGTTGGTAATTAAAAACAGGAAAATAAATATCTGCATAGGTACCGGTTGAGTGAGAGCTTCATAGGTCTCTCAGCGCTGTCGTTTACGGCGATAAAAGCCGAAAAACCCAATACAAATGATCTCTGACAAGTGCATATTGAAATTCAAGTTTACTGACCTGACGGTTGGTAGGGCGGGGGCCCTAGTTTGGCACATAGACGCAGGTTCAATTCCTGTCAGATCTAAGGATTTTTATTGGTATTTGTTCTTTGTATTACTAAATAAAATAAATAAATTTATTATTATTATGTGGCGTTCACACGATCTGTGATTTTACCAATCAACGCGCAGCATATGAAGGTTAGTCCAAAGTGTCGCAGACGTGTCCGGGGCGGTGCATGTATCAGGGGGTCTACTATCGTTCTGCGTCCAACATATGTCCGAAAAAATTACTGACAAATAAGGAATACTTGACCAAATTAAAAGAATTTCGCCGACCTTCGTGGTCGAGTGGCTTGAATACAGGTTTTCACGGTATCGCCATCTTTGAGGTTCCGGGTTCGATCCCCAACCCGGTTTATGTAGAAATTTACTTTTTAATATTTTCTCGGGTCTGGATGTTTGTAGTGCCGTCGTTGTTTCCGATTTCCATAACACAAGTGCTTTAGTTACATATTTACGTTGGGATCAGAGCAACGTATTTGTTCATTATCATATTTTTTGTTAGATAGCTTCTAACCTAAACTAACCTAACATTAATTTCATTATTAGATATGAAGGACGACAATCATAATTATTAATAAGAATACATAATGAATAATTGACATTGAAAATAATAATGTAATATGGATATTTACATTGTGTTTTTATTTTATAGCAGACGTAAGTTTCTTTTATATGAACAATTTATGATTATACACCTAACGACACATGTAGTAATACTAAAAATAATGCATTGTTTTATCAAAAGTCTGGACGGTTATTTTACTGTTTTATTTTCGGTCTAATTTGAAAATAAAAAAGTCGATTGTTAATGATTTTGATAATTTTTTCATAAATTTCTTTTAATTGTCTACGTGGGGATTTTGCGTTATTGTAAATTTCGTAAACTTTAGTTGAAAAAGTTTTTTAATTTACTATCATTTGCTTTAATCAATTTTTTAAGTTGTCTGTGTCTGTCTTTGTTTTGTCACGCAACCTAAAAAAACACATTTTTTAAATTATGATATTCTTTTCATAAATTTGATACCAATTTTTAAATTAAATTGCTAAATTAAGAAAGGCGTGGTAGCTTAATGATTTTACCCAACGTCTCTCAAACAGAGACCGTGGATTCGAACCCGGCCTCACACGTCTGAGTTTTTCGGTATTTATGTGCCAAATTGAATTTGAAATTTAACATGAGGTTATCGGTAGAGGAAAAACATCGTAATGAAACCTCCACGTCGAAGAAGGTTCACAGACCTCGGAAAACGTGTGAAGTTCCCTACCCGCATTGGACCAGCGTGGCGGACTATGGCCTAAACCCTCGCCTGGGAGGAGCCCCGTGCCCAGCAGTGGGATGTATAAATGTAGGCATGCAGGGTGGAGGCGGCTAGGATAGTGATTGTATCAACACTGCACTAGGTACTGTAGTCTAGGCTCTACTCTATGAGTAGAAATACTGGCTGAATGAATATAGGTTTGTGTTTGAAATGTATTTAAAATATAAGATAAAAAAGAGGAAGATCTTGGCAATTCTAGACTAAGATTCCAAATTGAATACACGTTTGCAGTTATATTTATGAAATAATCGTCGTTTCTCTTATAAAAGTATCTCTCGCAAAGCTACCTGAGCTAAGTCCAGGCTATAAATGGTGGAGGCCAGCCTGTAAATGGTGGATGTTCCAATCCAACCGTGAACTTCACGGTTGGATTCCACTTTCCATTTGACATCAGGTGGAGTGGAGTCATCTACCAGTCATGTATAAAAATAATGGTTTGAAAGTAAGAACGTAATTTGTTTGGTCAAATAATCATTAATTCTATTGGTAAAGTTTTTACACTTGAAAACGTCATTTTTTAAGCTACTGCTCGTTCACTACGCTGATCTTCCTGAGAAGAGCGAGCAAGAAACTCTAGGGATTGCTCATTTCAAATAAACTTAAATGCTATAGAATACATTTTGAATCATATTTGTGTGGAATCTGGACTCACGTTACCTAGCATGTAGTCTATAGTTTTGTAATATGACTTTTCAATTAAAATAGTTTTAATGTAAGTTTTAAACTTAGGAAATGGTAATCTTAATACATGCTCCGGAATCTTATTGTAAAAAAGTATACAGTTCCCCATAAAAAAATCATTTACCTTGGTTAAACGAAAACGTGCTATACGTCCATGGGTTTGGACTTAGTTCTAAGGTTAATATTATGGATATCTTCTTTCTTACCGAAATTATGTACATTTTTACGGGCATACAAAATATTTGAGTAAATATACTGTGATGCCACAGTCATGATACTAGTCTCATTGGTACTTTATGTCTAATTTTTATATATTTAATAATGAACTTTACTGTTTGTTATATAACGTATATGTTATAAAAAAGTAGTGGAATAATTTCACAAAAAATAATTGACTATCAATTCAATAAAAATTTAAAATATAGTGAATAGCGACATCTCTCGCCAGGGCTGGTAACTGTAAAGATATCTAACTGGGTGATAAAACTTTCATAGATTTCTCATAGATGGCGCTACGACTAAAAAGTCGTTGAATAAACCAAATGCAAAGATACGACGCAAACACATAGAAAAACTCGTGAGATCCGCTAGTTCGTTCCGTGGCTTAGTTGGTATAGCGTCTGGCACGGTAAGCTAGAAGATGTCGGTTCTAATCCGGCCGGATCGAAGGAATTTTTTCTGAGTGTTCGATCTTTGTATTAATAATTATAACAAACTAGTGGAATAATTTCACAAAAAAATAATTGAATATCAATTCAATAAAAATTTAAAACTTTACTGTTGTTTGTAATGCTAAGAGCGTGTCGACACTACGTCTGATTCGTATCAGGGGATCTTTTCTCGTTCTCCGTCTAACATCCGAAAAACAATACTGTCAAATATCATCATTTGCATCATGCGTCTTAATTTGGTCGAGTATTACTTATTTGACTTTAATTGTTTCGGACATCGAGAATCGGTGCCGATAACTTCAAATACCTACTGTTTTTTTTAATGAACGCCATATCTACCACATGTTTGCAATAAATGCTTTATATTTGTATACTTCAGACATATATGTATATTTACTCCCTATGAACTTCACAAAATTTACGGAAGGAATAAAATTATTTGTTTATTACCACCCAAATAATACAGGAACGGCAATAGGGCGAACACGTAGAAAACAACCCTGAAACTGCTATATAATAACGTACATAAAAAACAACATAAGTATAATAGAAAGGAGACAAAAGAAATATCCCGGAGACATCGCACCTGTCGCCAAATGCTAATGTGAAAAACGGTTTTCGACGTTTTGTTGAAATACATTTAGGTAAGGAATTCTTTCCGATCATTTTTTTATTCAAGCCATTTCTCGGTTTAATATACACCTTAATAAACCGGGAAACGAAAACAATAACTTTTATAATTTCTTCAAAGACAAATTGTATATTAATACACTACTTGATGATAGAAATTTTAATTAGATGACCTCCGTGATCGAGTATCTTGTCACCGTAGACAAACTAAATTTTTATAATATATCGGGTCAGGATGTTTGTGGTGCCGTCTTTCGTTGTTTCCGATTTCCATATCACAAGTGCTTTAGTTGCTTACTTTGGGATCAGAGCGAAGTATGTGACGTTGTCTAATATATAATGGCGTTTAACAGTGATTACAGAAAGTGATTTCATACCTTTGGTACAATGTTCTACGGCCCCGTGTACATCAAAATGTCCATAATGTATGAGATGATTCAGACCCAGACAAATCTTTTTGATAGCGTAAGCGCCTATAATGATAATATTGCATTCAAAAATTATGGCCACCAAAGTGTACTTTACAACGGTATGTATCGCTTTATTGTGGGTATGGGAAATTATGGAACAAACAAAATATATTTTTATATAAAAAATGGATATGCTTGCTTGGGCCAAGCATGTATTTTATATTTGTACATTTTAATGAGTATTGGGCGGTTTTCCCATTGTAGTAGTAGCCAGGTCTTAGAAGGATAATAAAGTCACATATACGATCATAGGTCAAAAGTATTTTAATCATTAAAAGTCATAAACATAAAACGAACTACATGAAAGAAATTATTTTTCTTATTGTGTTGATGGTACACAATGTCATACTTTTTCGGAATGATACGTCGTGCGGTTCTTTTCGTACACCCCAAGTTCTGTACTTAAGAAATTTTATAGCTCTCCTATTTAAGCATAAAAATGATATCGATTAATTTCGTTCGTAGAATATTTAAACCTCTCAAAATTAAAACCTTGTAATTTTGCAAATGATCAAAGCCGAATTTACATTTGTCAGACGCGTCGTGTCGTGACGCGTCAAATTTTGTCTTTTTTTTTATAATATCAAGTGATGGGGCGGATAAGGCATGCACCTGATGGTAAGCTACACGCCTGTCCATAACAGTTGCAGTGCCATACAGAGCTTTCAATCGCAAAGATCTGAAGGGTATTGGCACTGCGCCCGTCACCAGACGTAAGTTGACAAGTCCAATGTGCCTGTAATTTCACCACCCTTACTCTTCAAAACCAGAACACAGTAATGCTAACATTACTGCTTGGTGGCGGAAACAGGTAAGGTGGCAATACGTCTCTGGACGAACTCTTTCACAATGCGCTAGTTTTACTGCTACTATATTAGTGTGTCGCAACCTAACGTAACGGCTTGTGTCGTGTGTATGAAACCGATACCATTCTGACGCGTTACGACACGACAGTCAGACAAATGTAAGTCCGGCTTTAGGCCTTATTAAACCTAGGTATGAGATCAGACGTTAAGGGGCTCGTAAAGGCAAGCGCCTGTGCTTTCCACGCGTGATTGTTCTCAAGCTGTCCTAGTTTATATACCAATCAACGTGGTGCGTTTTCGATTGTGAAGTAATAATAAAAAAATATTATTCTACATTTTTGCTAAGTACTGTCCTGCTCATTATTCATTTCATTCAATTACATTCAACAATGAACGAATGTAAATATTTACATTGAATAATAAAAAAATATATGTAAAATGCCTGTTTATGGGTTGATGGAGGACCGCTTGTTTTCTTACCAAAGGTTTTTAGAAAAGGCTTGAAGATATAAAAATGTACATATATACCTTACCTCTAGTCAGAATAAGAGCTAACCCGTACGTACAAGGCCTCAACTTTATCTGGATAAAAAATAGCGTACCTTGTAACAAAAACACCTCGGCATAATAAATCACACGTATCCGATCTGCGTTACACATGGTTGGGCAAATACATTATATATTTTTTGCTTCGGCAACACCACTCCAGTTTTAACAATGTATTTTTTAAAGTGCGGTGTGTTACATCTCAAGTTTTGCAATATGTCTAAGTTCTAAGTGTCTAAATTGTGACTTCTATCAGATCAAAAAATTGTAATTAAACATCATCACCGTCCTATTTAAGAGCAATGTTCTTGTTTGTGTACCCTCCACTATTCATTATGACTCCATTCAGCTTCATGACCCCTTTATAGCCACTTACTTTGACCTTTTCTTTTATTTGCTCAGTGAGCTATTATCGGCCTTCTTCTTTGTTTTTTTTCGTCTATGTACCGTTCAATTATGGTCTTCATAAATTGGTCGTTAGTAACAAAACGTTAAAATTTCCACTTTTTGTTTCAATTAAAGCGTTGTTTTAGGACAGAAAGTAAAATATCATGAATTTGTTTGACCATGTTTTAAAAAGATATCAATAGATATAATAATAATATCGTTCTGTACTGACATTTAATATTATAAAGTAAAAGTTAGTGCCATCAACTATAGAGGCCCTGAACATTACAAAATCAGTGTTTAGAATTTTTGTTAATTTTTTTATTTGTTGGTGACTTGTACATGTCCACAATGGCTGAACCGAATTGGATTGGGGTTGCGTTTTCGTCATCGCAACGCATCTACAGGTAGTTTTGAGTCGGCCAATACGTCACCGACTAATACCGTCATGTAATACTGTCACCGTGTGTGTGCGATTCATGCTGCCGCTGCTAACCGACTCAGTGCTCCACAACCACAACCCAGGCAGTTACCAACAAAGGGGAAGAAAAAGAAACGAGTACTCATCTCTGGAGCTGTGTCGTCAGTACCATCGATAAGAGTTGACCAGTGCGACGAGGATAGTTTCAAAAAGGTGGAACGGAAAATGCGGAAAATGAAGTACACCAGCCGTAACCTTAGTGGCACCGCCGCGAATGGACCCAATCATCTATTGTGTCGATACCGACGACGTTGTTATATGTGTCACGGCTTCATTATCAAGGATATTGTGGAGTATATCAATCAATCAATCAATCAAATCGTTTATTTGCATAAACCATGGTGGTTACGATAACACAGTAATATACATATAAGTACAAGCATGTTTCGCCCGAAGATAATTTAGGCATGCAAAATAAATGAAAAAAAGGTCGTCACATGGTTACATTTACATTAAGTTCTATATAATTAATTTAAATTCTTTTACATAAAATTTATTGTAGAAATTCCCTAATACTGTAATATACTTTATTCTTTAACAATTTATATAATTTAGTCTTAAATAATGTAATGGGCAAGTGTTTAATGTCATTTGGTAATCTATTGTAAATTCTGACACACATACACAAACAATTTTGATTATATTTTTCTACCTTAGGTACGTCAAAAAAAAATTAGTCTATTGGGATTTCAATAATTTCGATGGTTCACGTCAATACTCTTAATAAACAAATGTAAATTATTTTTCACAAAAATGCTGGCTTCATAAATATATAAGGCAGGCAGGGGTAATAAACCAAGATCTTTAAATATAGGTTTACAGGATTCAAGCGGAGTCCTACCAGTAATTGCACGTATACATTTTTTTGCGCTAATAACACTCTGTTTATATTCGTACCATTTCCCCAGATAAGAAGTCCATAACGTAGGGTCGAGACTACATATGCGTGATAAACTGTTAACATGGTTGACATATTTGTTATATTACGCAAACATTTCAAGGCAAGGCAAATTTGTTAATTCTTTCACAAACGTTTTCGATGTGAGATTTCCAATTTAATTGTTTATTAATGATTATACCTAAAAATTTGGTTTCGTTTAGCTCGTAAATATTCGATTCCTTATATCTAATTTGTAGTGATATTGATGTATTATTAAATGTTATATAATTAGTTTTAGTTAAATTTATTTGCAAATTGTTAATGTCAAGCCATGTAGTAATTAAATTAATAGTTTTATTTATGTCAGCTTTGTGAATTTTAATTGTGTCAGTACAGATTTTACCCTTGGTAGTCACTATTATAGAAATATCGTCAGCAAACATTATACATTTATGATTGGTTACGTCAACTATGTCATTAATATATATAAGAAACAAAAGGGGACCTAACACACTACCCTGTGGGACTCCGTATCTGTTAAACTGGTAATCTGAATTAAATGAGACCATCTCATTGTTTTTATTTAATCTAGACAGCACGACTTGTTGTTGTCTGTTACTTAAGTAACTTCGAAACCAATTCAAAGGGATACTTCTCACACCTAGAGCTTCCAGTTTTTGCATAAGAATGTCATGTGGAACGAAATCAAATGCTTTACTTAAATCAAAGAAGAGCACTGTGGTCAAGATTTTATTATTAATTTTGCTTAAAACTTCTTTCATTAAGGTAAAAGTGGCAAGTGTTGTCGATTTATTTTTTTGAAACTCAAATTGTTCATTGCGTATTAATTTAAATTTATCACAGTATTCACTTAAACGTTTGTGCATACATTTTTCAATTATTTTAGAAAATATTGGGATAAGAGTTATGGGACGGTAGTTACTAACGTCATTTTTGTCACTCTTTTTGTGTAGGGGTTTAATGATGGAAGTCTTTAATATGTCTGGAAAAATTCCTGTCATGAAAGATAAATTAATTAGGTGCGTAAAAATAAAAATCAAGTTGTGAATGGAGGTTTTGATTACTTTGGTACAAATTTCATCAAATCCCTTAGAAATACTATACTATACTAAATACACGGGTGAAAGCCAATGCTACCCTGAGGGACGAGCAGTGGAGTCCCGCCACAATGTGAATTTTAATTAATTTGTGGTGAGAGGGCCAACTCAATACCTGTCGACCTACAACGAAGGAGGAGTTTTGGCCGAGGGGTGTCATATTCGGCATTCCCTAGGCCGGCTACCCACGTTGCGTCGCACGTTGCAGACAATACATGTTTATTATTGAATAATTAGTGTTTTAATTATTGTTATGTATGTTAGTCTATAAGGTGTGTATTTGTGGGTCTTTGTAACCTGAATATAAATGAACAAATAAAGATAAACAAACATTTTCATTTGACACATCGATGATTCGAATCCCTGTGGCATTTTTTTTTGGCTATATACCCCAATTACTCACATTTCTAAGTTAAAGGTGAAGAAAAGCATCGCGGTGAAACCTATACGTTGAACAATGTAATACTTTATACTTAATAATGTGCAAGACAACCACACAAATTACTTAGTTTCAAACTAGGAAATTCTCTGTACTAAGAGCAACGGAATTTACTCCGAGGTACTACCCAGAACATTCCGATCAGAATCAATTCAAAGGAAGTTCATTTTTCAAATTGGTTCTGGGTATTGAACCTCCTCATACAGTGCTCCAAATATATAATATTTTTTATAAGATATCAAGTGACGGGACGAACAAGTGGTGTGTCTGGCGATAGGTGACACGCCTGTCCATACCAATTCCAAATCCATGCCACTCTGAGCTTTGAATAGCAAAAATCTGAAGGACACTGCCACTGCGCCCGTAACCTTGAGACATATGTTGACAAGTCCCATGTACCTGTAATTATATTATAAATCGTTAGTCCTCCGAGGTTATCAAAAGAAGGTGATTCATAATCCTCGGAAAATATATGAATCTTATCGCTTATTTATCTCGTATTGGAGAACGCCTTCGAATTGAACTCTTGTAGAAGCGCTGAAGTGGTTCCACTGTGGCGCTGCAGTTGCACTAATAAATTTTCATAAAATATTTAAAAGCGAAGTTGCAGCACCACTGTCCTGACACGCTCGCACCATGTTTGTAATCACAATTGTGACAAACAGGGTGCATTCAAATTACACGCTTGTAGAAACGCTACGGACTCTAGTAATTTTTAGTTCACTTATTGTGACTCCAAACATGGCGCGCGCATGTCACCATCGTGGCGCTTCTAAATATTGTATGAAAATTAGTATTGGCGCGACGCACAGTGCAACGTCACAGTGGGGCCACTGTAGTGCTTTTACTTAAAGGCACCCTAAACCACATCGTGGAGAATAGCCATGTCTAGTAATGAGAGATTAACTTGGGCGATAAAGCATTTGCGCACGCCGTCCTGTTAGTATTCGCTCCGAATCCGAGAAATAACAGTCCGAAATATCACATGGATTATTTTATCTCTTGATGTACAAGCGATATTCGTATTTTCTTGAATTTGAATCGGACTTAGTGCTCAAGCTACATCTGGAGTGGTTCCGAGTTTTCTAGATTTGTATGGTCTTGGATTCGAAAGGAATACGAATCGCATGCAGTGCGTAACACGCTTAGTATAAATGTTTTGTAGCCCACACTAGCGTTCTAACGTCATCCATTTTTGAACACGAGCCTCTTCTAATACTCGTATAAACGCGATTTTCCTCGCAATTTTGCGTATTGGATTTGGGATTACGCCTGTCACCCCGGCTCTGTTTTGTCTCTCAGACGTTGTGAATGCTTGAAAATTACTTTCTATACCATTCGTACCGAGGCCACCTTAATCCAATTGACACTTGCGCATTACCTGGTGTCAACAAGATAATTTTGTTAATGATTTTTTTTTTTCAGATTCCCAAACAACAACGAAGAAGTTCCCTGAAGATCCGGAGTTTGAAAGACCGATTGGGAATAATACGTTCTTCTTAGGGAGGGAAGCCGTTTTGGGCTGCGCTGTCACCAATCTTGGAAAACATAAAGTAAGTTTTTTTATTTTCATACCAAGACGTACAAGTCAATAAGTGAGCCTTGTCGTAAGCGATACGTCTATCATAGCTTTCATCCACGAAAAAATTGATTTCAAAAGATTTTTTTTAATAATATCAAGTGACGGGACAAACAAGTCGTGTGCCTGATGGTAAGCTACACGCCTGTCCATAACAGTTGCAGTGTCACTACAAGTTTTAAATCGTCACCCTGAGACATAAGTAAACAAGTCCCACGTGCTTGTAATTTCACCAGCACCCGTACCTTCAAAATCGGGACGTAGTAATGCTAACATTTGCTGCAGAAATAGGTTAAGTGGCAGTACTTCCTCGGAGGACCTCTTTCACAAGGAGCTCTACTGATACTGAATTTAAAATCCTATGTAAAATTTTAATGATACAGTGCAGTAAACACTGGTGATACTGCAACCTGGTTGTATAGTCGTCGGCAATAAAATATATACACCTAACAAAATAACAACCACCTCGTCCCCTTAAGTACGAATGGACTTTAAAGTTTTAACGCAAATAAGCTATTTACGTAGTTCACATCGTTTCAGAATGTTAAAAGATTTGTGATGTGACCAATGTTGAATTTTAATGATTATTTTATTCATGAAAGATTTCTTAACATTGATTTGGAAACAGAGTTATATATCGTTTTCTTAGGTTTTCGTGATTGTTACACATAGGAAATGAAACTATTTTTCCGGATTTAAATCGCGTATATTTTCAAAGAAACCGACGTTTCGGGCCCTTTACAGGCCCATGGTCACGGTTGACTGAGGTGGTACAGTTTGAAACACAAACGCAAAACAAACAAAACAAAAACACAAAAAAAGTACAGTCGAATTGAGAACCTCCTTCTTTTTTGCATAATTTTTTGCTTTTTTAACATAATAGTTACACTAAAATCAAAATACAACATACACATAGGAAATGAAACTATTTTTGCGGATTTAATTCGCGTATATTTGTATTTTCAAAAAAACCAACGTGTCGGGCCCTTTACAGGTCCTATGGTCACGATTATAAATATAAGTCATCTTGTACTTTTAAAAGAAAGTGCAAGCTTTGGTTACTTTCGAGGCAAAGATCAGAAAGTAATTGGATGTCGTTTGTAATTATATTTTTACATGTGGGTGCTGTTCATCTCTACCTAAACCCCAAATTTGAGTATTTTTAGGTGGAATATTTTATCTATCTCAGGTACTATACGGACAATAGATTTATTATAACTTTAAGTGAGTATATATATATATTTATTATTTTGTGATATCTTTTGGAGCTACTCGAGACGCGTCAGACAAATACTATGTTTAAAATGTAGCGAGTTTCAAAAAGGTAGGGTCTGAAAAACAGCTTAAGCTGAGACTCTATCCTTTTTATCTACACAGTATCTATAAGTGATGTTATTTACGACTAAATTGTTTTGTAAATGTAGATAAATAAAGTTCTTTATTATTATTATTATTATTATTATTGACTGTGACAGTCAAAAAAATGGTTTCATTTCCTATGTGTAACATTCACGAAAACCTAAGAACTCAATATATAACATACGCAGTCAGAGATATTACGTTATGTATGTAAGAGACTGAAACCTAAACTAAGCAGAAGCTTGTAATATAGCAAACCAAGTCCTTCACTTCGGATATCAATTCTTCAATAAAACATTGGAGGAGTAAATGAACAAAAATACAAGCTAATGAATATATTTGCACAATTACTATAGAATACGTTAATGTTAAATTCGTAAAGGTTAGGTCGCAATCGACATTATACGTAACAGATATCTTACACTTAGTTAGTCACCAGCTTCGATTGTTGGAACCGACTGTGATAATCGGTGCGTTCATTTACATAGCCCAGTGAGATAACAACAGAACCTAATTAGCCTGAATGTTTAATTTCTAGAGATATATTGGATTTGGTTAATTACATTCCAGATTCGGTGTGTAACTGTATAATGTGCGTTGTAATCCTGGACACGATCTAAGGTCATAGTCCGCTACTTTGGAATTTTCAAATATTTTGGAACAATTTTATATAAACAAACTTTCTTCAAGTTAAAGATATTTGTAAACAAGTAAACATTACGGATGGAAAGAGACGCAGGCGAAGATATAGTGGATACTATTAAGATAATTTATGAGCGGAAAAGTTTATGGTCGTTGCAAATTTAAAACTTCTTGTCTGTCATTTCGGTCGACAAGAAGTTTTGTAAATATTTGAAAAGCATATTCAAAAAATAACCGACTGAAAAAACTCTCATGTGAATATCTTCTTACATCAATGACAATCAACAAAAGTACTCTTCATACTTCCTCATAGATGTCGTTACGGCTAAAAAGTCGTTGAAAAACCAAATACAAAAATTCGTGAGGTTTGCTGGTTCGTTCCGTGGGTTAATTGGTATAGCGTCTGGTACGGTATTCTAGAAGACGTCGGTTCTAAGGATTTTTTCTACGTGTTCGACCTTTATATTAATAATTATAAGAAACTAATGGAATAATTTCACACAAAAATAATTGAATATCAATTCAATAAAAATTTAAACAAAAATACTCTCTACGAAAATTTTACAGGAGAAAGTTTTTTTGTTTTTCTATGATAGTTACTTTTAACACATAGGAGGTATTAAATTTGCAACAACGTTATGTCGTTTCGTATAAGGAACTTGTTTTTTACTGCCTTTTTGTCAAATTCATAATTTAAACCTTTATTTCAGACACATTCAGTTCGTAATAATATACCTATATACATAGTCCCATTAAGGCATTTACAAAAGGTATACTTGACCATGACCAAGTTCTGCTGTCCTGATTATTTGATGCTTACATGCATGACTAAGTTTGTAGTCGATCAGAATTTAAAAAATGTACAATATTATTAATTTTAAATACAAATAAAAAATTTACTAATGATATTTTGCGCACTACGTCCGATTCGTATCGGGGTCTACTCTCGATCTCCGTCCGACATCCGTCCGAAACAATTACTGCCAAATAAGCAATACTTGACCAAATGAAATGACACGTGATGCGAATGAAGCTTCGTATTTGATACTTGTCTTTTCATTTTGTCGCATATTACCTATTTGACAGTCATTGTTTCGGACGGATGTCGGACGGACATCGAGAGTAGACCCCTTCAGTTCCGAATCCGAGAAATGACGGTTTGTAGTGCCACTGGTGTCCGAAGTGTCATTTTATCTCTAAATGTACAAGCGATAGTCGTATTTACTCTTTCGATTCCAAACGGAATGTATCTCTTATGGTTTCAAATTTTCTCAAATTGTCCAAGTTTAAAAAATCACACTGTATATATTATAATACAGATCGACATAGATGCAAACATTAATTGGAAGGCTCATATTGAAAAGATAGCACTGAAATTATCTAAATCTACATACACTCTGGGGTCTTAAAAAGACCACGAACGAAAAAACTGCCAAAGCAGCACATTAGGCTTATGTTTATGCAAGGTTAAGTAATTATGTGGGGAAATAGTACGCAGGTAGGTTCACTATTAATTCTACAGAAATAATGTATAAGAATTATAAAGTATTTAAAGACTACGAATACCTGTAAACCATACATTAAGAGCTTAGAAATTGTAATTTTACCATGAAAGATACTAGAATCCGTCAAACAGGGGGCTACCACGTTGCTTTCTCACAAGATGTCAAAACAAATTAATGATGCCAAAATTCAAAATGAAACTGTATAGATCCGGCCTCTTAACCATGTTTATTAAAATCTTCAATAAAATACCCTAAAATCAGAACAAATACGTCATCATTTAGGAATGAAACTAAAAGAACTGCCAATACGTAAAACTTATTACACAATTGATGAATTTTTTAACGATAATACGATGATAGGTAACTACACAAATGTCGACGACAATTATCACATATTTATGACAGGTTTTCCGTTTTTATAATTATAGGCATTTACTAGTAGTCAACTGCTTTAATATCTTCACCTAATTTTTATCACATTTTTGACATAATAATAATATTTTGTTAGGATTATTTATTTTATGTTTTTCTTTTTTTCTTCTTCAAACATATTATTTTGACCAGTAATTTACAAAATTAAATTGCTTGACTTCACTGAACTTAAGCACTTTTGAATGTTAATTAATGAGATGTACATTTTCACAGTGCTTTTAACATATTTATAACATTGTATTAATGAAATAGTCATTCTAGGTGTCCTTACAGGGTCCATGTGCTGGATTACTTTTATGTAACACCTTTGTTCAACCAAATGTAGCGATGAATAAATTAATTATACGAAATTATACATACAGTATGATTTTTACATTTATCTTTTCTAATGTTACAAATCTACTCGACTGTTCATAAATAAAAAATATATAGAGAAAGTAATAAAAATATAATTTAAATAATATACATATAACAATGCAATCGTTAACTTCCGTGAATCACGAATAGCTCTGAATCTTCGACTTTTTAAAGTATTATATTGTAAATTTATGTACGGAGTATTTTGTTGTGGAGAATCAGTAATTTCCGCTATTTATGACTACAAAAAAAGACGAGGACTGTGTACTGTTATCGAGAAAAAAACAACTTTTCAAATAATGAAATATTAATACGTAACTTTCACCGAATATTAACTTTATATCTAAATAGTTATGGTACATTTTTATTTGCAGCAGCGAACTAATGAAGAGGAACTGTGTTATATTCTCCTATGGCTCTGCGTTTCTCTGTGTCGTCTGCACCTTCCAGCCGACTTTTAGGTTCTTAGGTATCTTCTGGGCGAGCTCGTTTCCTCGTAGATCCTATATTTACTAGGTAAGAACACGTCCATTTACTTAAAAAAAAATTGAAAAATTTGTTGAGTCTCCCAGCTATTGTAGTTTATCATGGCGCAGGTGAAAAGGTGTTGGTGGTCACCACTTCGCCTTGGTAGTTTGGGTGGAGAATGATAAACGAGTCGTGGGTTGGTAAATGACTGTTTTATATTTTATTTGAGCTACTTATTTATACTAATTTGGTACGTGTAATGCTGATTCACAAGCCATGATTGTTACTTTTGTTTGCACTAAGACGTGCCTGAATGTCGGAAGAGGGTGAGACATTCTGGCACGAATGTGGCTACTACCTTAGCATAGGAACGCGTATCGTTTCAATGCTGGGCGAATGTTAACGACAATTTTATGGTATAGAGTGGTTACACACGGCGACTGCATCGATACAAACGCGCTATTGCATCGATGCGATCGTCTATAAATTCCAAGTGTAGCGATGCAATCGCGGGTTTGTATTTATGCAGTCGCGCGCTTGCATCGCTGCTTAAAATCGCGCATGCTTAAAGGTAGACAGATGATTAGCGACTGCATCGCTACTGCATCACATTTGCATCGCGTTTGCGTCGTTGCTGAAATTCGCCATATGTAACCGCTCATAAAAGCCTCATTAAAAGCTATCTGTTTAACAGTTAAAATGTACAACTTAGTGGAATTATGTATATTGTTCGTAGACAAGTTAATTTCTATTGAACTTTGCCACCAATAATAATTAAACTGTCATCATTTAGTTCCAAGTTTAGTCGCTACAATTTGTACGGCTAACTGGGCATAGCTGGATAAAGGTTCATTAAACTACTAAGGCACAGATGCCAAAGACAAGATTTGTTTTTTCTCAATCAAAGTGTGGTTCTTTATAATAAAAGTCTTATAATCAATAGAAAACTAAATTACGATATAGCGCGGTGACGGCGGCCATCATAGACAACCCAAGAGTA